>NW_008794414.1:2770811-2801366 GCF_000699145.1 Aptenodytes forsteri
CTCTCCTCTCCTCTCCTTTTTTGTTTCTTTTGTTTGGTTGCTTTGGTTTTCTTTTCTTGGATTCAGCTACTGTTGCATTTACGAGGGGAATAATATTCTTCCCCACTGATTTTCATGTTAACAATAGCTGTCTGTTAAATGAAGGCAGTGCAGTAGATGAACGTTTGAACTTAAATTAAATTTAAGGCTGTTTGATACTTCCAGAGGAATGTCTTCTGTTTTGTTTTCTCACTTAAAAGATAACAAATGGAAAGGATCCCAAATAATATGTAAGTGCTGAAGAAATTGCTTCCAAGAAACAGAACCAAATTTCCTCTTTGTTACACTGGTGTAGCTTCTATGGAGCTGTATCGGGGCCAGAAGAGTTTGTATACACACGGTGTACAAACCAGCATGCATTCAGCAAGCCAACGTTGTTACTAAAACTCAGAAATTATTAATTACAAAATATAATTGAAGGGCAAAAATGTGATCACAGACATCAATACATATTTCATAAACCAAGTACAGACACATTCATTTCTCATGTCAAGCTACTTTTTCTCTGAGGGAGATTTTATTCTTGGCTTCCTTTTTCTCCACCTTTCTTTAAGGAAAACGTTTTTATGGGTATCACAAGTACTGCTTTTGCTTTGTTCTGAATTGCAACTGCTGTTTCCTGTCCCCCCCTTACAATATCAAATCACCATTGTGTACTTTAGGGATACTTTTTTTTTTTTTGTCTTTCTGTTTTTTCATTGTAGACTGTTACCAACTCAAACCTAAATGTCCAGGAAATACGCTTCTGGGTTCCAATCCTCTTATCTTTACTCTAAAGTATTTTTTATTTCTTCAGGTTCCTAACCATGATGTTTTTCCTAGTCTTCTTTAGCTGTATGTTATAGACGGCCCTATCAAAATACACTCAAATTCTTGCTTGTAGTTCTTTCATTTCGCCGTTAGAGTATCATTGTACTCTACGGGTCTAATCAATTTTTGCATGCGATCATTCCAAACTATTCCCAAATCTGTTCTCTTTTGTTTGGCAATACTTTTGACAATTTGCAGTTTGGTGCCTAATGTTTCTGCATTTTCTTCTAGCTCAGAGTAACTGAAGCATTAGAATGAGTTCACTGTACCTGGATTTGACACCCTATGGCAGTATTTTGGCACAAAAGCCTGCCTTTCTTACCGTGCTCAGTCCTTTTTGCCCAAATAGCTTCCTTCACAACAGACACTATGCTCTGAAAGGCATGTCCTTTCAATGAAGCTGCTATTTCAGCAAATTAACATAAGCACAAATCAGAAATACATTGGTAAATTGCTAAACTATTTAGAAAATTAATATTAAAATACTATATATTTTAAAAACATACCAAGTATAAACAGCTATTGCTTGCTTGCTTTAAGTTGAGATTATTTTATTTATAAGCCTACATGTAGATTCACACAAACATTTTCAAACTATAAACTTGCCTTTAAAATTGAGAAAAGAAGCATGAATCAAGTATCTCCATATGTTGGCCTACTTTTACAATTACAAAGAATACTCTGGAATGTTCCCTGGTTGCAGAAATTACTTTGCTTTATAACATCCTGATACTGATATGTGTATTTTGTATGCCTAAATCTCTTTTCTGTAGCATGTGAGGACTCATGTGAAAATGCCAACACATACACCCCCACCACGTGAGATCTGGAAAGGAAGAGATGCAACGTAGCAGGGCTCTTAGGTGCACACCTACCTCTAAGTTGCCTATAAATCAAACTTAGTGGGACTGTTTATATACTTACGTTTTAGGCATATACTTTCATTTTAGGCACTTCATGCTGAACTGGGGCTGAAACTTCTTGTATTATATTTCTAGAATGTCTAAACATTAAAAACACATAAATACATTCAACTGTACACTCATATAAATAAATATACAAATAAATAAATGAATTCCTGGTTTATGAAGCCAGAACGATTGAGAACAGCCCCACCTTGATGACAGCATAGACTTTAATATTATGTATGAAAGAAGAAATGATTTGTGATAATTTTTGACAGATTTAACTCAGGATTTCTTAAATTTACATTTATTATTTAGAAACAGATGTCAGTTACCTTTCATGTTGCTTCATAGTATGTATTTAAAAATATAATCAAAGATAGAGATAAATATATAACGAACGATAGCAGAAGACATAGACATATGGGAAGACATCACAGGAAGCGAGCTTGCAACCAGGCTTTGTACAATGCTGACAACTCTTTCACTGCCATTGTGCATGCAGAAGCCAACCAACAACCAAGCACATCACATTTTATGATAAATGGGAAAAGCTTTTATGGAATGCCTAGGGGGATATTACCATGCCCTATGACACTGTATTTAAGATGTAATTAAGAATTTTCAAAAGTTTGAAGAAGAAAATGAGAAGTCCCATTTTCTTTTCCCTTTTTGCTTCACCTATTTAAAATTCTTTCAAGCCAAACAAAAGAATTGTAAAACAAAGATTCAGCCGCAGCACGGAAAGGTATGACACTGCTTTGCACTGCTCAGTACGGACGAGTTTATGGACTTTTCCAGACTACTGCTTTGCTTCACAGAGAAGAAGTCCAAAGGACCATTTTAAATTGATGTGTGAACAGAGGTTGTTTGTATTTGCAAACACATTTGTAAATACTAACAACCCACAGGACTAGATGGTGTTCATCCAAGACTTCTAAAGGAACTCAAAGGAGCACTTGGTACTTCCTTTTTTCTTACTCTCATTCCGTTTCCACAACTGACAAACTACAGGATGGATAGATGCAATATAACTGCTCATATGTACTTAAGAGGAGGGAATCCTTTCTTTTGTATGACGACTTTCAGCAAGGCAGTACTTGGAGTTGCTGGGAGAATATTAAATGGTCCAATGAGCCAGTCAGAACACGGTTATATTTTTTTCAAATCCTTAACATCATCAGCAAAAGAAACTGAGACACTTAAGGGCTTAAATGGGCAGAAATATGTCACCTAGATCAACCTAATAATTTATATAAAAGCACACCAGGAGAAGTGGATGAGGAAAAAAGCTAGAGTTAACTAATACTGGACCCTTAATGGACACTTTCAGACTCTGTTATATCTAAGAGTCTATGTTATGGTCCTCAGGGTCTATATTTTAGCACCCAGCTCCAGCTCGAGGCTTCCTCTGCAGTGCAAAATGAAATGTTCTTGCTTCAGAATAACAACAACAACAACAATAATAATAATAATAGCAAAATCCTCTAGCCACTGCCCTGTCACACAGATCTTCAAGGACAGGATGCAGCAGGGAGAGACAGCAGAAGTCAAACCCTTCTCCCCACTACAGCCTTGCCTCTTCCAGCTGATTGAGTTCTGATCTCACTGCTCCTTCCAAGGCTCCCATGAGTGCCAAATGCCTGGGTTTCTTGTTGACCCAGGCAGTCTCTTTTCCACGCTACATCTCTGTTCCCTGTGGAAGCATCAGTGGTGTCAATATCTGCCCAGGCTCTCCATAGGCAGGGCAGGGTGCTGGGAGCAAAAAAGCAAGGCAGCAACCTTGCTGTGCAGCAACAGCTGTCTTTGGCCAGCAATCTTGTCCAAAAATTGTCCCGCTTGCAAGGCACAGAGATTAAGTGACTTCTGTGCCAAACACAGCAGACATCACTGTTATACCATGTGGAAGAGGCAAGTTTGGGGTTTGGCACTAGTCACAAGCTAAGTATGCTAACTGGCATGTCTTCCAAGCAAGACCTGAGAAGGGGGTTCTCGTGGTATTTCAGGTTTTCTTATCAAGGTGCAATCCCCTGGTAATATGTGCTGCAAGCACCCATGATGCGCTTGAAATGAAGCCCTCTGCTGTGGTGGTCCTGTTAGTGGAAGGGTCAAGGTGTTTACATGGCTCTGGATCCGGGGAAGCGAATCCAAAACCTGATTAGTACACTGTATAGGTAGAGAAAATAATTTTCAAATATGGAAGGCAGCTGCTGAAGGAGGGTATTCACTGTTAGCAATGAAAAACAGATTAGGAAGGCATCATTTACACTTGATAAATCAGAAATGGCATCAAAGAGTGCTAGTATTACAAACTATTAATGAAAGACATAATAATGAAACAAATCACATAATAGATCACAACAAAGTGATTCAGTGTAATGAATACCGATACTAAGTAAGTGAACTGTGCGCTCTGGGGATACAATTTCAAATCCATTCCAGTGTGCGTGGTAGCAGTGTGAGCAAAAAAAGCACTTTTAGAACAAATTGACTCTGTTCCATTGCTCACTCTGATCACATCCGCACCTTACATTAGCTCTCCCTTTGATGACGTACAAGGTAGATAAAAATGAAATTGCCTGCCAAGACCCATTGTATGTGCTTATTATTTTTTTATGTCTAAGTAACAACTGAAATCTCATCACCCATGCAGATATTGGCCAACATTCCTCATTTCACAAACTAATGTGAGTAAATAAGTATTAAACGTATTAAAAAGACAGCCAGACAATGTTTCATCAGCACAGATTAGAAACTCATTTAATTCTTACGATTATAGAAAGCACATTGCTGCTACAGAATATAGTAGTGCCTTGAGGGTGAAGCAGGTCTAAAATTCAGACCTTCATACAGATTTTAAATTTTGGAGGTACTAAAGGTAGAGCCTTTGTTTAAACAGAGGGATGCCCTATGTAACATATACAATATTTGTATTCCGATCACACACATTAAACTTCAGGTGGTCTGCAACTCATTATTTCATTTCAGACTCATCTGTATCCTAAACCCTTTCTGAGTCAATTCTGGCAATGTCAAAGCTTACCAAACCAAACATTGTTTTGTGCATTTGTAGCTAAATATGTTTCTATTTATTGTGCATTTTCAAAAAGAATTGGGCTTTTTTTTGACGTAAAGGCATTCACACATATAGCACTGGAAAGCCAGTTAGGTGGCTAAGAATGGGTGCTGCAAAAGTCGTCAAGCTGAGCAGGGAGCTGCCTAAGCCTGCCAGTAAGCTATTGCAATGTTACTGATAACAGCTTCTCTTAAGAGACCCTTTGAATCTAAAGGTTCTCAGCTGAGGTTCTGGCTCAGCTACAAGATTTTACAATCAAACGTCAGTGGGAGGCTTGCTGACACAGGGTGAACTCTGAATAACAAATTCTTTATTACTCTCTGTTATGGTCTTATAGAAAAAGGAAGCAATACGTGGTAAGGCTGAAGAGTTGTGCAGTTTGTCTGGAAAATGATTTTGAGAAAATCTAAGTTTTAATAAATGTTGAAATTGAAACAGATTTATCAAATTAATAAATATTGACAGGTTTGACCAAAGAGCTAAATTTAACTTACCCACAAATTATTACTGAGACAAAAATGTTTGAATATATTACTACATATGTCTACCATTATGAATGTTCAGATCAAGTCCACAGAGACATGTTACAGATTTACATTTCTGTTTTCTAAATTTCAGTCATGCAAAGTTTTTGAGCATCTCTAATAGGATTGGAATGCAGTGTTCACATTAGACATGTTTAATTTACTGTGATGTTTTTAATGCATTGTTTTGACATTCCTTCACAGTAATTACAATACCTTCAGAATTATAAAATACAAGTAAATCAAATCAGCATGAATTTGGAGAAGCAACACACTCGGAGAGAATCAGAAATCAAGCCGCTATGGATAAAGTTGCACTACAGTGCGGCCATCACTTTCATCCTCAGCAAGCCACCTTAAGGGAAAAAGATAAAAACCTATCAGAGATACAGCACATATAAAACTTAACAAACAGACAAATCATGAGAGCCTGCTTCTGCATCTTTGGATTTCTAGGAGAGCTCTTACATTGGTTTATACAGAAGCAGTAACCAACCTGAAGCAAATAGTGATTTTTTATTTTTTTTTACTATCCATATATGTGTAATTTAAAAGTGTAATTTACTTTATAAATATATTTTTGAAATATACATTTATTTTATTTGTTGGCCATACAGGTGACAATTAGATTGTTTCATTGAGTGGCATAAAATCAGGATAATTTGGAGTAAGGAAACCTGTTCTGTGATAGCAAGTTATTGTCCATGTATTCCATTCCAGGGACTGTTTATTTCTCATATCTCCTTGTTGGCTCACAAAATACTGAATTGTATGGTGGGCCTGACCCATGCTCCGAAAGAGCCTATGGAGGTTTCACTATTGACTGTATGGGAAATAGGCCTGAGTCCAAAGCTCAGGTAGATTGATGTTAACTGGAACCATGGAGGCAATGATATTAATTTCCAAAGAGCGTTAAAAAGCTTCTAACACTTTTGCAAGGCTTATGACAGACTACCTGATGTGATGTCTACTAAGGAGCTAGTATGGGAGGGAGGGATTCCCAGCTGGTATAGCGTTAACGTAGCTCACATCTGAAGTTGCATCATTGAACAGCTGGGAGATATGGCTGAAGCTAAACAGTTCCAGGCTGAAACACAACTAATCTTGGCAGATAAAATTGCTCATGGAAGTCCCAGAGCCAAGGAAAGGTGTGATGTGTAAGCTAGACAACAGGCATTTAAATTAGTTAGTAAAGGATACCCACCTCCTTTCAGGTTTCTCAGTGATGAGTATCTTTTAGAGACAGCATTTGTATCACAGGGGTCTTGTCTTTGTGAGAGAATGAACCCATTCCCCATTTATGCAGTAGGCTATGAGATGAGAAGCTCCATGTCTGAGCTGGAACAGGGACATGAACTTACAGTTTCCCGTATCCGAGGAGTGCCCTATAGCCTCTGGGTCACTGAGTACTCTGGGGTGGACCTCCTAATCTCTTCTACCAAAATTATTCTACTTTGATTAAGTAGGTATACATTAAGGTAAGGACATGACTCTAACCCACCAAGGTCCCAGTTAAATGTCCAAGTCAGCAGTCTGTAGAATCAATCTGTGTCAGTCATTCCCCCACATCAACGATGTGATTCAAGTTCTTGCTCCAGATGGGTCTCTTGCATACCTTTGTGTTTTTACCATAAGACTTTAAATAAAATCAGAAAAAAAATCTCTGGAAAAAAATGTTTGTTGTAAGCGATCTTTTTTAAAAATCTTCCTCTGACTGGTGTGGTCTGAGGACTCTTACAAGCAAAAGAGGTGGAGTGACATCAACTGAAAATCCCATCACGGATTGTGTTGCGCACCTGAGTGATATTGTGGTCTAAGGACTTTTGCTCATGCCCACTAACCTAAATTTAGGTATCTAAAAGATTAGATAGTGCCTAGGCATGTGTTTGGAAGAAGTTTAATGAAGGGAAGTTTAATGTCGTTGGAAGAAGTCTAATGTTGTTGACTTTGGTAACAGCTACACATTCTCATGACTTAGACTGTAAAGTCCAACTGACTATCCAAGAACTAAAAAAATGTTGCTTTTTTGGGTTCAGGATTGGGATTTGGCTTCCATGAATTGTCAAGTTTACAGAAACATTTAAGGGAAGGATAAAATTAAATATTCTTGGCTACCATTTCTGTTTTCAGACCACCAGGCAACAACCCTCTTTCTAGATACAGGGAACTTGTAAGTTTTCACACTTGTCTGTTCTCCAGATGCATTAAAAACCTATTTTACACTTAGAAAGACATGAATGTGTTTGCTTCTGTTGTTTACTCTGAAGTGCTTTAAGCTGTAAACTGTATACTGTAGTGAACAGTCACTCCAAATATACCTTTCAATTTAATTTCCAACTTCTGAGGGTGTATTGCTTCAGTTTGATGCAGACTGAAGTGGATCTTCTCTTTGTACATTAGAGAATGTACAAATGTCTCTTTACCCCAGCACCTCTTTATCCAAATAAATGTCTGAATTTAGATCATTATCCTCTTACATTACATTGTAAAAAGGTTTCTTTTATCTTTACCTCATTTGCTGAATGTATCTTAGACCCATACTAAGCAGACGTTGAAACAGAAGGATTTTAATGTTGTTTTTGCACAATAAAAAAAAGCACTACTTTTTCTCCAGATTTGTATCTATACTGCCATATCCTACCATCCTCCCACCATCCCATATTTCTGATTCCCTCCCATGCCTATTTGCATACCCATGATATGCTTGACAGAGCTACATATGCACTAATACTTGTGTAACGGTTCACCAGACAGCTTCTACCTCTTGAAAATGGCATAGTAATACCTTCTCTTGGCAAAGGCACTAAACTGTCTCTCCCTCCTACAGTCATCCAGTTTTAATAACTTGGAAAAATATAGTGTCTTCCTCTAAATATTCTTCTGACAAATTAGTCTGAAATTGGCCAAAGGACTCAAAAGTTACTGGGGACAGACTGATAGAAACACAGTATGGTTAAAAAATTCTTACTGTTTTAGGAAACCAGAAGAGAAACAACTGAGAGACTAAAAAGACTAGTACTGATTCTTTTTAAATAGAAAACAGCGGCTACAGTGATGATGAACTGTTCTACTGACCTGTTACAGTTGAAGCAATACACTGAATTCCTAGATGCATCTGTGATTTCTACTTTTTCCAGAAACCAGCCACTTGCTGTGGAAGGGAAAAAAGAGCAAATTGAATATAACCAAAACACAAATAAAGCATAAGAAAGGTTTCTAATTTCATTTCCATACCCTGCATGGTTCAGTACTTCCAAATGTATTCAATATCAATAATAAAACTGAAATGTAGATAATTCAATTATTACCAACTTCTCTCATTTTTACAGAGAAGGTCTTTGATGTTTTTGACAGAAAATATAAAGGAAGATTTTTATTACAACTTAACTCATTTTTCCACATGGAACAGAACAGGCAGTAAGACAAATGAAACAGCGTGCATGGTAATATTGAATACATTCTTGAAATCCCATTTTGCCCTTTTTGGTACTCTGAAGTACACCCCAGTGGGCTTTGATTTTCAGTGTCCACCAAACGATAAAAACAGATAGACTTTATCAATACATGTAATTTCTTTGATGATAACCCAAGCCTTTAAACAATAGGGAAACAGAAATCTATTACTCCTTTCTAATGAATACATTTATATCCATATAAACCAAGTGGTAAATCTGAATGCTGCTCATATCCATATTTCTTCTGCAGTAGTGATTCCGAATAGCATTTCCATTTCGGCCAACACTCATATCTGTTTTAGCTTTAAGAATGTATTTAGTATCTGCTATAATCTCCTGTTTTGCTGTGTGAAAAATACCTTCATTATTGTGCTATAGAATTTTATTTCATAGAATATTAAAATACGAAGATTTTTAAAATAAAACTTTATTATAGAAATACGATGTTTGTGCTGGCATCTTTAGTTGTGTTTGCCAATGCAAATACTTAATGACATCTTTTAAAAATTAATTAGGATCATACTGCTAGTAGCTGAAAACCTTTTGGTATTCTTTGCATGTCCTGGAGATAAAATACTATATTCTAACAAATTATTTTGGTTTTCAAATATTTGGACAAATACTAAGTAGGCTAAAACCAATAAAAATATTTGTAAGTAGGATGAAAATATACTATAAAAATATTTGCAAATCATAGCAATTTAGATAAAATGTAAAGGCATAGTGATGTTTCTGACTTTTCGTGGACATTTTCAAACAATTAGCTGGTATAACTAGGCCATAAAGGTGTCTATATTTTTCATCTTCAATTCACAAGAGTAATTTATTGATATTGTGAAGTACTTTTGGAACTCCTTTAATGAAATCTTGTGAATGGTTTAATATGTCATAGACTCTACTTGGAATATATGACCTTTCATGAAAACTCTGTAATTCAGAGTCAAGATTATCAGCAATAAAAACTTACAGTCTCTCAAATTTACATGGCACATTACAAACGAATATAAAGGCATGTTTGCTCTCTTGAAAAGTTTGAAATCTAATGCTTTATCCTTTATTGACAAAACTCCAACAGACCTCACTGAAACCTCCAGGTATGGAGAAACCTAGAGGCAGCTAGCAAACAGATGAAACATTTCGAAGAGGTGTTACATTTGAGGATGCTTGTGAGGATTACAGCTGATGTGACAAAAGACACTTGGAGATATTTTCAGAGAAAAATTTAGAGGAAGGTAGTCATGGATGTAAGATGAATCAACACACAGCAGCTGTGCTAGGAAGGCAGTATTAACAATGATGTGATGTTGATCCGGACACAGAGAGGAAAGATAATCATGTTGTTGATAGTTTGGGACCAAGGAAATACAAGCTCAACCTGTATTTACCCTGCAGACTTCTGTGCAACACTCAGAGCGCTAAAAGACTGCCAGTGTGGAGTTCCCTTCCCGTATCAGTTCTAAGTTGGATTGCATGCATGTACAGCAGCTAACACAAATGAGATGAAAGTCACCAAGAGGATTTTATTTATTATAGGTATTTCAACAGGTTTGGTGTTTTTTCTTTTTGAGTTTTCAATACCGTCACATGTACAACGTGACTGGGTAGGTAGAAAAACACCTGTTCAACTTTTGCCTAAATAGGAACTGCTATTTGCAGAATTTTGCTTGGTTCGTCTTAGATATGATAAACCCTTGCCACCTTACAGTGGCTCATGCGCTTAGATAAACCAGGTTTTATTAAACCTAAACCTATTTCTTTCAGATAGGTTAAGCAAAATTCACCTGACTAGACTATCTCAATACAATCAGACCTTTTTGACTCAAGCTGTACATTGCCTGCAAATTCCGTTTATATATTTGTATGTCTCTAGGGTTTTTAGCACCACTAAATGTAAGCTCAAAATATTATATGCCCTAGTCTCCCATCTTATTGTTTTTGTAAAATTCAGGTTTTAGAGATTAGGTGTAACATGCTGTACATAGAAACAGTTTCCATCGTCGTCTGTGGGTATGTACTGTAGCCACATCCTAACTTAACATCAGGGCAAGACCTGGTGCACACTAGTGTTCTCCTCATGGTTTAGCTTTCACAAGACGAAAAGCCACATCTGTGTCAGAGGGAGCTACAGCATGCTTTGACCAGAGTCCCAAACTTGCCCAAACATTTCTTAAATAACGTTCAAAGCATGGAAAGTTTAGCCTGCAGTTTGAAAATCCAATCCTATGCTATTTAAGACATCTAATAGGAGTTTTGGCTGAGCAATGTTTGAAGGATAAAACCTTCTGAGGTTTATGCTAACTAGATCTCTTCTCTGTTAGAAGAGAAAAAAGTCAAGGTAAAGTCAAGGGAAACGTGATAGAGCCAGAGGGGGTGTAAGCAAGAGCAGTCAAACTGACCTCATTTGTATACAGAGTTGTATTAGCTAGCTGTAGCAGCAGCATGACTTCAAAAACCTTTCCAAATGTCAGGCAGAACTTTAAGCAGAAGACTTTTACAAGGCTATTGAACGCATGCAGTATACTCACCAAATCCTTTCCCATCATGACCAATTTCAATTGAATGTAGGCTTCCTAATTTTTTTGTATTAATCTTGAATGTATCAACCTTTAATAATAAAATACAGTTATTAAAAATAATATGCCAATGTCTGGAAACTTACACATTTGTTTAGGTCAGTTCTGAGACTGATTCAAATGTAGTAATACCCATTCAAAATAGGTGGCTGACACTTGATGTGGTTTATTTTCCTTGCTGAAGATCTGTGGTATAGATTCTCTCCTAATAGGTTTCAGTTTAAATATGAAAGATTCACTTTTCAACTTATAGTAGGACAGTCCCTACCTCTTTCCTGACTTTCATATACCAGAAAAATATTTTTGCTCTTTTATGAATTCTCAACAGACACAGACTTCTAAAATGTTTTCAGTATATGATACATAAATATACATTCAAGAACATAAAAGATAAAGGCTTTTACTACATATACCATTATCTCTCTCAAATATTATATAATTTAATTTAAAATGTAACCTTGTCTTATATTACAGATTTTTTAAAAATGAGATCCTTTTTTCATAAGACATTTGACATCACTGGCTACCCATTGACTTAGCTGGGTATCTACTAAGTATGTATGTATCTACTCTTCTTTATCAAAGAGCAATGGCACCTCCTGTGTAGTACTAGGCAAAAGGAAGTGCTACTCAAGACACTTTCTTACTTGCTCCTTGTGCCTATAGGTAACTAGACTTATTAACCTCCTCAGTATGGAAGACAATACATGGGTAAAGATCTTTTAGAATATATTCACAGACATCCTGGCTGAAGAAACTCAGACCAACTGCAAGTAAAAAAATGTTTAGTACTGCTGGAGATAATGAGGTAGATCTCATAAGAAAGATATTTTTAACCGGAGTTTTAATTATTCAGTCATTACCTTTCAAGAAATCCACAGGAGAAAGATATGGAAAATATATTTATTTCTTGCCACATAAGGGTAACCATTATTATACTCCATTGCACAGGTGGTGAGCAAATGGAGCAATTCCTTTGCCAGAGTAACATGTTTATTAAAATAGGAGAACATTCTGCTAAGGTACTAGGACATCATGCAGAGCGCCAGCATTCTTATGCAAACATCTGTATCCGAACTAGGGGTCTCTGATAGCCTAAAGCATGATGGATATCAGAATCCGGTTGATGTGCATGGTTCTATTTTATCTGGTTATAGGCTTATACATTCAGTGAGGCTCACAGCATCAGTTTCCATGGCAAAGTAAAATGATGGGATGTAAGAGACGGATGTATTCTAAAGCACAATATTCAAAGTTTGTGCAACAGCAAGGGATAGTACACGTATATGCACATGCACAGGCAATGCATGGTGTGCATTTCAGATCAGATGAGTGGGCAGATGAGTGGATGCAATATGATGATGTGCTTGGGACGGAGACAGAAGAGCAACAGAGTCAGCTAGATATGATAGAAGTAAAATGTCCCTTGGTTACTCTGGTGAAAAGGCGAAACACAGAGATAGCTGAGACTATATCTCATCTCGTGATGTGGAAAACAGGATGAATGCCTTAAGTTCCGTAAAGAGCTTGCATAGATCTCAAGTTTGCTTTCCCAGTCCAGAAATGGACACATCCTATAAAATCTGTGTACTCACCTTTCCTCTTTCAAAGGGGTCTTGATGCTCCAGTGACTGAGAGAGTTGAAATACCTCAGATTTGCCCTCATTCCCGAATAAAATAATATGCACATTGGCATCAGTCCCTGCTCCCCTTTTGTCACCTGTGTATACTTTAATAGTATACTCTGTCAGATTTCTTGCTTGACTTCCTTCTTTATGTAAGTTGTTATCTATGTCATTCTTTTTTTTGTCTCCTCTAATAACGAAAGATACTGGGATTTCTCTCTGTATTTCTGGCTTATTTGCATCCACAGAAAATGCTCTGAAAAACAAAACAGCATATGTTTTTATGGTAAGTAAATCATATGTTAAATCAAAAAAATCCTATGAATTTATGTGGGACAGTTAAAGATGGACTTATTTTAAAAATATCCATTGACTGAACCACTCTGTGACAGTCGTTTTCATTCAATGCCCGCTCACTGTTTTCAACTATTATACTATAAAATGACTAAAAAATGACTAGCTTTACATAATATACTTACTCGTTCACTTCAAATACATAGATAGGATGCTCCTTTACAGCTTCTTTCAAATGCAATTTTTTAATGTCCAGTTTGCAGTCTACAAAAAAGGAAAAAAAGTATAGTGGATGTTGTACTGCACGTCAAGGAATTAGGTAGAGTCTATTGTTGATATAAAGGTGTCATTCCTACTACATTAAAACATCATTTATTAATTCATTTATGAATACCAACAACTGACTTAAAAATCCTAGAATTATCATAACATTCCTTATTTTCTTCCTGTTTGAAACCTCAACTTAAAAATTTAGGAGTAAGCATTTCCTTTGTCTTAGTGAAGCAAAGGAGTGTTGTCCTCACTGTCCTTGGACAGGCATGCAGAAAAGGTTCAGCATGACTCAGGCAGGCACATTTGAGGAGGAAGAGCAGAAATACACATCTGGTGCTTCCTCCCCAGTGACTGGTTGGAGGAAGCTCCGTTCCACATGCAGCACAAAGAGGATCTTGTGAGGTGGCAGGTATGAAGGAAGTTCAGCAACTAACTGTATACCTCTGCTGTTGAGAAAGACTGCTCTCTGACTCACATTTCCTTTTGAATTTTCTGCTGGGGGCTTCAGCTACATGTTGTCTACAAAACTGGCCTGAATCTCTTGCCACTAGTTAGTCATGAGGGCTATTCATTTTCCCTTCTCTTCTATTATTTGTCCCTTCAGCCCTGTTCAGCAAACTGCATCACAATGTCTTCTACTACTGTCCGAGTCCCTTTAATTATACCAACAGGAGTCTAAGTTAATAGGCTCAGGCTCCTGGGGAGGAATCCAGGACATCGTGTTGCACTCATGACCTGCCCACACAGTGCATGGAGAGAGTCAGAAGCTTCAGGAAGGGATTTCAACCCCCCTGATCTTAAAAACCTGCTCAGATACTGGAAGAAGCATAAATGCATTAGAGCAACACTCTGCCTGGGCTGGCCAACCCTACAGGGTACATCTGACTTTACACACTAAAGAGCTTTTGTGTTTGGGGATTTTTGGTTCAAAATCTTGGTCCAAACTAGTCTTGGTCCAAACTAGTCTCAGTCCAAACAAGTCTAGATGCAATATGGACACCCTTACTCATCTGAAGTGCTTTATCATCTAAATAACTTCTTTGGAAGAAATGTATTATACATCTGCCCAGTCCTCTCTTCATAACACACACAAAGCCAATGAGCCCCAAAGTACCTCCTTTGTGAATTGTGTTTTCAAACCTGATTGGAAAAATCTTGCCTGTCATGCACTCTGTGGTGCCCTTTGGCACATGCAATTGCCATGTTCAATGATTGTCAGTCAGACAGATGGCCGTAGTTAACTTGCGCAACTGAAGCTGTGGGAAACAAAAGTAGTGAGCTATACACCTTGCTCCCCAACAGCAGCATGGCAGGGCTGTCCCTCTCCTTCTCTTCTCCTCTACAGTAACTACAGCTCCATACCATGCCCCCTCTGAAGCCCCCAGTGGCCAAGGCACACTGTGCTGTGGTGCAGGATGTGTTGACCAGCCAACCAGTACGTACATGCTTACTGCCCAAATGTCTTTGGCGTCTATACACATTTTACAGATTTGGTTGAAATTCGGTGGTGAGACTAAAAGGTTATCATGAGGAGCCAACAGATGGGCAAACAAAAAAGACAGAGATAAAGTGCAAACACAGAACCCTTGTTTTCCTAGAAAACTGTCTGAAAATGTTTGACTGTAACACATAGTAAGTAACGATTTGCAATTATATAGTAAATTTCATTAAACGACTTCAAAAAACTTTACAATTAATTCTTTGAATATTCCTTAGTAGCATGATAGCCATCCTACAGATGAGGCAAAGAGATGTTAAAGTTATGACGATTTTAATGAAATTCAGCCACAAAACTGCTGATTGCCTCATAGGAGTAAAATCCCCCCCCCCGAATGTCACAGGGAGAAAACAGAACAGGTGGGGAAAACAATGAAAATAACTGAATCGCAGAAGGACAATTAAACAATAGCAGTTTCTTACATGAGTTATAATTATTCTCCTAGATTACTTATTAATAGCTCATGTATTAATCGCAGAATATAATTATTCATCTTAATTTTCTGGGGTTTTTTCTTGTGTGGAAAGGAATAGTTCACTTTCTTGATGCAATAATGATATAGCCTTTAGATCCAAGGTTTTTAATGTGTCAAAATGTAGGATTTTGCTTTATAAAATATTACCTTTTAGCAAAAATAGCCAAAGAAATTAATCAGGATTTAACTTTGGCAGTGATTTCATTGCCTTTAACAGGAGGCTAGCTGTGTGATTCACATCACTGACTTTAGAGAGCAGCAAAAGTACTTTACCTGTTTTACTGCTGATCAAAAGAACGACTTTGTCCAGTTCTCCCAATTCAACAGCATCCATGATAACTAGAAATGACTACAATAAAATTATTCAGTATTACAATCTTAAACTATATTACTGAATTATATAGGAAGATTTGAAAATAATACATAAAAAGTACAAGAATGGATTAAAGGATAAATTTTAAAGTACTTTAAGACAGAGTACCTCGTTGTCCTCTCCCTGCTGGATATTCTGCAACGACCAGAGAAGGGATCTGTCCCCTGTGTCACCATGAGTACCATATACACATGCAGTCATATGTACTAGATTTCTCTCACTCAAAATGTTTCTAGAAAATACTGTTAGATGATATGTAACCACTGCAATATCAAGCAGAAAGAGATCTTGTTAAGACTGTGCCGCAACCTTGCGCAGCTGTTTGACAACATAGCAATGTGCAGTCAGATGTAATTAAAAATTCAAACACTTGAAAGTGATAGTAAAATTCACATTTTTTTCAATTTTCCCTTAATTTTGTCCTGTAACTATAAACACTGGTGATGCTGACAACTTGACATTAAATTAAGAAAAGCATGCCTATGCTTTATGCTCTTTGTAACAGTAGCACGTTATGGAAAAATTACGACAGTCAGTTGCCTTTTTCTTTTTAATGGCAAATGCCTAATAGATAAAATCCTAATAAGTCTCAGACTCAGCAATCACTTTTAGGATCTTTACAAAGACTAACGTTAGCTAGGGAGACAAGTCTTTCAGACTTCATCATCTAAGAGATGGGGAGAGAGAAGCTCCCCATGTGTGGTTCAGAGCACCTAAGTTGCTGCTTTGAACTTCACTATCATGGAGCACACCCACTGACTATAGAGGGAGCTCAGGAAGACAAGTCTATCTCAGCTGAAGTTGTCACCCATGAATTTGTGCTGTTTGTGATTTATGCGATGGTTATAGTTATTTAACTGAAGACAAGATGACAACACCTGAACACCTTTAAAAGTAAACGCGTACACAGAGCATCTGTTTAAATTCATTTACATTTTGCTCATAGAACCAAATGATGTGACAGTTCTGGATACTTACCTCTTTCAATCATCTACCTATCATCTCTTTTTTACTCCTGTAGACACTCTAGTAAAAGGGGGTGAATCCTGACCTTGCAGAAGACTTCTGTAGAATGTGGCTCAGAGCTTAGACCAGTCAGACACTTATCCCATACGGGACTGTGTGTATAAACAGATTACCTGCATCCTTTGGAAGTCAAGAAGACAAAGTCCAGGTAAAGCAGATAACAAGCTGTTATTATCAGCTTTCAGATCTAATGATCCTCTAAAATACTGAGTTCAGTACAAGAACCAGCTCTGTTCTATGGGCCTTGCCTGTTTCCCCAGCATCAGCAACAGGAGAGAGAGAACAGACCCTTGTTGCATGCCTACTGCAGTTGAGCAGGTGCAGGGAAAGAAATCCAGAGTGCCAAGAAGGTATTTAGTTTTACCTATAAAGGCAAAACAGTAAAAGTCTAAGTGATAGAGGATACAGCTAAGTTTAAAATGGAAATCAAAAATTGATGCTGCCTAAGGAACAACAAATCATGGCATGGTAAGACACAAGAGAAAAGATTAAGTACAAGGACTGTGTAGAATATGGTGGGTGGTGTTACAATCAAGATGAAGAATCAGGAGAGGAAACAACGTATTTGGTCAGGGATGCAATGCAGTGAGTGGGTCACTACACAGAACAAAGAAACCTGTGCACTGCTATTTTTGGCTATAACTCTGATTTTCTAAGTGTTCTCTTTTTATTTTACTTGACCTCTGTTATGCCAGTCTCCCAGATCCGAAACTTGAGAAGTGAGGCTGGACCAGCCCAAAACACGTGTGAAAGAATTGCTTTTGGAAGGCTTGTTTCTTGGATCACTGTGTCAGAGAGCAACAAGAGTGGGCCTGCCCCACGAGGGTGGACAAGACGGGAACTGAGCATGACCCCAGCGCAGGTAGTGCCCTCACTGACCAGGTGACAATCCTGCAGCATCTGCACGTGGCAGGCAGAGCTGTCAACAGTCCCAGATCCAGCAAACAATGAAAAAGATCTGGGATTCATCCTGGTGGTCCAGCTGGGAGCAGCAGGAGAAAGGGCCAGAGACAGGACTGAAAATAGGGCTATAACATAGGTCCAAGGTCCATCCAGAAGACAGGGTCAGAGAGAGGACTAGAGACAGAAGCACATCTGACATAGCTCAGGCATGATCTTAAATGGACATCCTATGGCCATCGTGGCTGGAGCTTCCAGGTGAGTCTGGCCAAGGCAAGTAAGATCTATTGTCTTATCATGGCCCTGACACACTGTAGTCAGCTAGAGATTGAGTTGAATGAAGTTTGGATCAGATTATACAGCGGATAGAACTGGCAGGGTACATTGCACAAAGAAGGGCAATTGAATGAGACAAATGTAGGCAAGGGAAGAGGGCTAAAATGCTTAAATGGTGGTCTTTGTTCAGGTAGTGGGATCAGGCCATCATAGGGCAAATGTGGGCAAGTAAGCTTTTATCTCTGTAGTGTACCGAATAGATTGGAGAGGGGGAAAATGAAAGATATACGTACAATAAGGATAACATACCTAAATGTTACAACTCCATTAATTTTATAAAATTCTAATGATTTTATAATCTCAGTTTGAATTATGGCTCTGTGTTAACTTTGTGGAAATAACCAGCTATTTGAAAGTAGCATAATACATATTTATTTCACCTTTTCACTATTTGTTTTGCCTTAAAAGCTACAGTAGTGCAAAATTCACCTTCTGTACAGCCCTGTATGTGAGAGAGAGGGGGAGAGAGCACCGTTTCACCCCTGGGGATTCCTGAGGTGTAAGCATCTCAAAGGAAGGTACTGTGAAGAGAAACTATTTATGTATATACTCAGCTGGAGGCCTCTCCCTATTAATACATCCAAAGGCACATGTGTGCACAGCCAGATCTCGAGGGTCTGCACTGTATTTCATCAACTGTGTTTTGATGGTTTCAATTAGCCATTAGCATATGCTTCATCCCAATCCCAAGTACAAAATTAAAAAAGGAAAAGATAGCTAAGAGATGAAATACTAAGGCACTCTATGAACGACAGCTGTATCTGAAATTTAACAGCACACGGCTTCTGGTTAAGGTGATTATGATCAGCTGCTTTCCATTCCAATTAACACAACACTGGTTTTGCTTTTAGCTGAGAAAAAGAAAACCAAGGAGAAAATAAATTAGATTTAGAAAGCTGACAGAAAAGCAGATCTGTTTTGCACAATAAATTGCAAGTAAGTTTGTGTGTAAAGGATCACTTTGAACTCCACGTGTGCCACCTGCTGTGGAGCTGCTTAAAGCTCTTTCGGACATAAAATGACAAAGATTTGCGGGGATATGTTTTTTCAATGTCCTAGTTTTTTTCCTCACTGGGGTTACAAATCCCTCCTTGAAGACTTCTAAAGAACATGTGGAAAGAAATAAATGCAACAGAGATGAGCTATTTTGTTTGTTTGTTCTTTTACCTAAATGCATAGGTAATATAATACCTATTCTTTTTTTGTGATTTTTTATCTCTTGATCTCAAAGTATTTTACAAAGAAGGAAAATAGTACAAAAAAGAAAAAAAGAAAAAGAGTGGGAAAAAGATTTTTTCAACCAAGAGGTCAGTGACAGAGCCAGAGTCAGAACCAAGGTCACGAGGGTTCCAGTCTCACTGCCCATTTATCATCCATGCTGCATCTTTCTCTCACCGTTTCAGTGTGCTTGTACACGTACCCTAAATACTTCTGCATGTGACAGCGATCAGACTTTTGCAAGGGGCACACTCATGTGCTTTATGTTAGTCTGAAGGTCCTCTTTGTTTCAATCTTGTGTGTAGGAGATGAAAGCCATTAAGCCCTGTTCTGCACCCATACTGTGCAAGTCTCCAAGTGAAAATAACAGCTCTAAGCAATATAAAATCTAAAGCCTAAATACAAAGTTTAAATTTTCAATTGCAGCCAAAATATGCAAAAACCCCCTCAACCCCTGTTAATTCTACTGAGATTACTTGCATACTTACATTTAGACATATGCAAACACCTCACTGAAACTGGGCCATAAATTCCAATCCAAAGCATATTGGGGTAGCTCATTTAATACCTACTTCAGCTCACTTTGGATGAACTGACTTATTCTTTACCCAGGTAACTCATTTGTTTTCTGCATAAAACTCATGCACAAATGACTTGAATATTAAGTATCGTTATTTGGTCTGTTTGTTAAATTGAGAATTGTTCTGTCATGTGGTGGCATTCAGTAAGCCTCACATTAGAATAATGTGGAAGATATGGTGGATTTTAGGTGAAAGGGTTTCTTTTATTTTGCTTAACAAAAGTGACATATGTAAGACAATTGTTGAGCTAATTTTAACGCATAAATATTTGGAGTGTATAAAGGTAATAAAGCTGATGCTTATATGTAGTTTTGAGCTGGTATTTACTGAGAATCTTTGTTTGGAATGTGCAAACAAAAAAAATCGCTTAATAGTAAATGAGCTATAAAAAATCATGTTGTTAATGTCAGTAATATGAGCAGCTGAGGACTAAACAAAGGAGAGTAGAAATATTACAATATTGCAAGAAAGGGATGTTTCTTGTAAACTGTTCTTTGTAGCATATAATAATGGTTCTGTGCAATCAAATGAACATTGCATTTCCCACTTTATGGTACAGAAATTAAGCTGAGTGGATAGTATTTTCCTTCATACATTTTAAATTCTTATCCAGACTTTATGAATCATTAAATAAAGACAATAAAATTTTCTGTTTTGATAAAGGATTCAATTGTAATATAATTGTAATATTAGGACGTGTTAACCTCCTGGACCACTCTACTGCTTTAAAGTAGATTTATACCCACCAGAAAGTGCTTCTTTTAATGGCCACTCTACAGGGAATTCAATCCATCTGTCTCCATTAAGAGAGAGAGGAAGTGTTTTATTTATGGTGAGACTAAAGGTATCCAGGGTTGATGTGTTCTGCATTTTAAAGTGACAAAGAGACAACTGGGATATGCTGTTTTCCAAACTCTGGAGACCGAGTCTCACTTTATAAAGCATTCCCAAATCAGATGGTAAATGTATCTAGGAAGCAACAAAACAATGAATTAGCATCCAAACAGAGATGTATAGATATATGCATAGCTAATTTACAGAAAGAGAGGAAGTTTTCTCTGAAGGGGTCAGCATGGACCTAGCCTCATTTACATCAGTCTTGGTGCTAAAAGACCCAT
Organism: Aptenodytes forsteri; assembly: GCF_000699145.1. Classification (NCBI taxonomy): domain Eukaryota; kingdom Metazoa; phylum Chordata; class Aves; order Sphenisciformes; family Spheniscidae; genus Aptenodytes; species Aptenodytes forsteri. The sequence continues at coordinate 2,791,911 of NW_008794414.1, forward strand.
TGAGTTCAGAGGCACCAGGACCACGTTGACCGTAAGCGATGGTAAATGTATCTAGGAAGCAACAAAACAATGAATTAGCATCCAAACAGAGATGTATAGATATATGCATAGCTAATTTACAGAAAGAGAGGAAGTTTTCTCTGAAGGGGTCAGCATGGACCTAGCCTCATTTACATCAGTCTTGGTGCTAAAAGACCCATTGAGTTCAGAGGCACCAGGACCACGTTGACCGTAAGCACTAGAAATGCACTTACAGAAATATTAATTTTATACTCTAGGGGCATTCATTGTAATTATTCTATCAAATTCAAATTACATACTGCACTGATTTCTAAATGTGAATACTTAATGTTAATGCCATTTAAATTGATATGCATTATTAACTATGACTCTTTGTTGACAAAAAAACCCCATGTTTGATCATCATCAACTTGAGAAAGCCAAAAATTAAAAATGAAATCTGGTGTGCAACTGAAAATTTCAGTTCTGCTTTTCTTGAATATTTAAACAATAATATCTGCGATATTTACAGCACTACATGATTATTTCTCTTTAAAAGGAAACACAAAGAAAATTTAAATATAGACAAATCTATATATTGTTTTACATCATATGTTATTTCGTTCTTAGCCTGATGTTCCACTTTGTTTTCCATGGAAACCGGATTTGACTTGCCGTTGCTTCCATAAAAAACCATAACCAACTTGGATATATTTTCTGACAACTTTTCAAAGTCTGTTTTTGTTTCTTCTTGATGTTTTGTGAAATAAATCCTCCATCTGCCTTCTGAACAAATAAAATAAGGAAAATAAAAAGGAAAAAAAAAGATTAAAGGTTTTTCTGTTTTCATATGTTAACCAAAGTACCTGAGATAAAATTCTTAAGACTTTTTTTAATCTACATGGGGAGCATTAATATATAAGCATTTCATCTGGGTGCTGATCAGCTCCCTAAGTATATTACCATTTCTTACTATTACAAAGGGGAAAATATTGTCAGTACTAGTACGTGTAATGATGTATTGTGATGAAAATATTCTCACATTATTATTTCAGAATTGATGAATAAAACAGTCGATGTAATGGCAGAAGCTATACCTGAATTCATTTGCTCTTTTCCTAAAGGCCAGGCAGAAGTGCTTCTCCTCTCCTGAATTTCTAATTAAAAAAAGATTGAAGACCAAATTAGTACTTTTGTAGAACAGTGTCCAAATGATAATAAATGCCTGTATTCATCTCTAGTGAGGCAATTGACTGAGTATTATATCATTTAGATTAAAGATTTAACTAGGAAGTGTACAATGTGATTTTCTACTTAAGCATCATCTCCTACATATCATCCTATTTAATGAACTGACTCTAGAGCTAGCTCTTTACTATGAAATGGTTGTAACATGAAGATTCAAGTATTTTTCATTTTAAAGCATTTCTGTTTCATTTATACAATTTATGCTCTGGATGAATCAGAACTAATTAGATGTTTTTAATGCCCATTTTAGGGGCTGATGTTCCTCCCACTGATATCAGCTCCCATTGACTTCAGTGGGATTTGATATAGACCAAAACTACTTGTAAACATTAGATAGAGGCCTGAACCAAAGACGGAAAGTATTCTTTTGAGATCACAACCAACTTTGGATTTGCCAATTATTGTATAACAAAAACTCAAAGGAACACTTTCTCCTTCTACCAAATCAATGCATTCTGGTAGAAACAGAAACTTTTTTAAAAATTTGAATAAAACCTTGTTATGTAACCTTAAATACACTAAATATTCCTTTATTTTATTCCGAAAAGTACCAACATACAATCTAAAACAAAGCTGAAATTTGCTTTTGCACAATAACTTTCCGGTTCCAAATGATCAACAGTTAGAGATGATAAAGCAGAGGAAATGGATTGCGCTGGAATTCTACTCAGTCTCAATAAGCTATTGCTGGACAAGCACCATCACGCCAATGCCGCTACGGCGAGCAGAGTTGCCCTGGGAGTTAGGAGGAAAAGAACTAGAATATTTTCTGTAATCTAAGGACTCATCTATACTGTCAATTTACTTCTCTTAGGGGCAGAATCATAAGAAATACATCCATCTTAACGGTAGATACTGGGCTTTGGTTGCCTACAGATCTGGCTGGGGTGTGCTGTGATTCCCTCTTGGCTTGCACGCCAGATTGTGCGTGTATTGCAACCACGGCACAGGGCGGGAGGATGCACATTCCCTTCTTGTCTTGACAAAGAGTGCACTCACAGACAGTGGGGTCAAAATTGCTCCTCTGTGGACTGACACAGTGTCAGCCAAAAGTATGTCCAGTTTCTGGCAAAAGCTATCCAATGTGACATAAATAGTGTAAAATAGTCTTCTTGAATACAATGGAACCATTTTCTCCACTGCTTAAACATAGTTTGCCCTATTACTTACCTCACTTTTACTATGCCTGGTAAGTAGCTGGCAGAAGCATTCGAAGCTTAAAAAATTGTTTGCAAGTGGCAAAGTAGAAGTAAGACTTGGAGAGGCAGCAATTTGTAAAGAGAATAGGCCGAGTTTGTTGCCATTTATGCCACTGTAAATCTGCAGTAACAAAGCAGAAATTATCCTCTGGCAAATAGTGGTTATTAAATAGTACTAAAAAACAACAGTGTTCAGACACACTAATTCCCTATGTAATGACAATGGTCTACTGGAATATTTTAAACCATAACTTGTTTATAGAAGCAAAGCACATAGCTGCATTCTGCAGTTTGGAACGAATTGCTTAGCAAATGATAGTTTGAAGATAATATTGACCTGTGGCATTCAGAGTTACTGAGGCAGATCTTTTTCCATCTCGTCTGTCTTTTAGCCATGTTTGAGCCATAAACAATGTTTCTCTCCCTGCAGCTGCTGACTCTTTCACAATAATCTTCTCCAGAAGCCAGTCAGAGCCTTTCCCTTTTTCAACCATCATCCCTTGCAGAGTCCCAACATCTACTGCTTCCACTTGAAAAACATCCACCTGGAAAATTCAGAATCAAAAAGACATATGGAAACAGAACCATCAAACTAAATTAATAGTGTATTTTGAAATATGAATGTGAGAGGAAAATCAGGATTTTTTTTTTTCCACTAATTCAATAAATATCAACAGAACCAGAGATGACAAGTTTAAAGATGCTAAAGTCCTGTATTAAGTAGTATTCCCGCTGTGGTTCTGCAATTTCTAAAACACCTTAGTTTCCCCACACAGATCAATCAGTTGCTCATGCTAACTTCCTGCCTCAGAGATTTTCCTTCCCAAGTTTTACATTGAATGACTTACATAGATACCATTTTACGGATCTCTTGCTCTCAACAAAATAGACCCCCAGGGCTCCCTTTTGAGGGTCAAAATGCAGGGAATGAGAAGGGCAGAAGTGAACATTACAGAACAGTATTTTATTCTCTTAAGAAACAATAACAAACTTGGTCCCAGATTTGAATTAATACTTGCAGGATTAGTTTTAATACAATTAATTTAATTTAAGGAAAAATATTAGGTAAAGTTATGAGTTTAAATTAGTTCAACTATTCTCTGTCAGTTAAAAAGTCCACAATATTTCTAAAATGTTGAGAACACTGAAGTAAGATCCCTAAAGAAAATGGGGAGATGTCAGACATTAAACATTTTCACAATATGTGATTTTTGGCTTTTTGTGGGTCTTACACCTACTTCCTCAGCTGGAAAACAGAGATTAAATTCCTGGCGTAGAGATCTTCCACCTGTTTTGCTTTACAGATTTATGAATTACCATCTCAGAATTTCTATTAGGGTTGATAACTGGTAAAATCTAGCATTATTTGTGATGGAAATTCCATGATTTAGAGATATAGTTTTTGAGGGGACTGGACTGCAATAACGATCAAACACACTTGAGTCCTGAGAAGTCTTCTCAACCTCATCTACTCTGAAGTTGCTTAGCCAGAGCAAAAGGGCAACAATCCTTATTCAAAGGATTATGCAGAGATGAAACAGAGAAAAGCAGTTCTCTTGCTCCATCAGCCACAGGTCTGTGTCTTCCCTGGACAGGTTTTCCAACTGAAGAACTGATGGAAGATTTCTGTCATCAACAAGACCAGCCTGACCAGCTTGCAACGTAATGAGACCCACAATGAATTAAAACATTGAGCTCGAAATTGCAGATAATATATGACCACCTGTTTTAAAAAAAAAAGAATCTCCAGAAACAGAAAAATTTCAAACTTTTTTCTTCAGCTCTGGTCTTGGTGGGTTACCTTTAACTTTTCTTTCTCATTTTTCATTAACATATGTACATATGAATGTGTGTGTTTGTGAACTACACCTTTAACAGTTTCCTAAAAATAATCACCAACCTGGCATTGAATTACTCTGTGGTTTCTTCAAGACTGAAAGGTAGTGTTATTCAAAAACTGCTATAGTGCATCATCTAACCATCACATCTGCACTGTCATCCCTATGTTATCATGTGAAAGGGGAAAATGAGAACAGCAAGCTGACAATGATTTTAAGGAAAAAGCATTAAAGAGGCACTTGAATAGCTACACTTCCTTATGATGAGTCAACATTATCAGCTGCTTAGTGAATTTAGACTGGCAAAAGCATAAAATGGAAATGAAGATTCTCAGGATAATGTCCTTCAGCAGCAGAGTAAATACACTGGAAGGACTGAAATTCTAGATGGAGTGCAGGACTGCAGGGAAAGAGGCTCCTCTTCGCATTTTCCATAGTTAAGTCAAAAAAGTAAAGTTTAGTGTCAACACCACAATTATATTTTATTACCTATTGGACTAATTTGATGATCAAATACCATTAATCTGAACTCTTAATTTACCTTAATTGTGATATGAGTTTGATCACTGCTTTATTCTATCTTTAATTGGATTGGTAAAGTTATAGCATCATGTTTGAATAAAATAGAATGGCTTGTTACACTTATTAAATAAAATGTATTAAAAATACACAGGGCTAGAAAATGGGTGAAAAACACAGATAAACTCAAGTAAGAAACATACAGACCCCTGTCTCTGTTAGTAAATAAATATTTTAAGTTCCAAAAATGTGAAATTTTTTCTTAAAAAAAATTACTGCTCCTTGCAAATGGTTATGCTTATATTAATGCATGATTTATTTTACTGGAAAATATGAGAAAGCTTTTGTCAGATTAAAATACTTGTTAGAATAGATTTCTTTTTAAGAGAAAAGAGTTTTCCAGAGGATGATTAATTTAGTGAAACTATCATCAGCATCTCCAAAAAATCTGTTGTCACTGATCCACTTTTGGAAAGCAGAGAGAGTTAAGAATAAAGGAAAAACACAGACAATATTCTGCAGACTTCTAGACTTGTGCTGTCTCCAGAAGAAGGACAGCTGGGTTTGACTTGCACTAAGCTTGACAGTTAATAAACTCTATTAAACTAGAAAAACTTCACACAACATGAGCGAAAGTATTTGTACACCATTCTCCCTACTGGTAGTGTTTCCAAAAGCACTTAATAACTCAGGTGCAGCATGTACTGTGGGTTATTCATAACCCGGATAATCCACCCACAGGTAACAGCAAGCTTGTATATATAGGTAATGCATGAAAGGTTTTCAAAATCCTTTTTCCTCTGAAAATAGGTACATTTTGGCTGAATAAACGTTTGTGAAAACTTTGATGTTTGGCTTGCATTAGACACACTACTTCATCATTTGCCGATGTGCAATTTTAATGAGCCCATTTTAGAGCATGCAAAATCTCAGAAATACATGGTCAAATTTACAGATGATTCAACCATCTAATAAACTGAAGTTGAAAAACTATTAACTAGACTAGGAATTGTGACAACTGGGGTAAACTCACTTCACAGAGAAGACTGCATTTTCTCTTTATGTGTACATTTGAAAATCTACGTGGTGTAATGAGCTTTATTGTAATCAAGAGACCAAAAAAGAATAAAGAGCAGCAACTATAATTGTTAGAGCTAGATGAACAATTTGCTAAAGACAATTTATTTGCCAAATTTAATCCACTTTTCTCCTCGCAAGCTGTCTGCAAACAGACAGATTATGACATACATTTCATTATAATTTTAGGAAATTGCATTATTATCAATAATTTAGCTAATATTTTTGTGGATTCATTTCAGACCACGGATTAGTTAGTCATATAACAAAAAGTTCTGCAAAAAGACAAAGAGAGGGAGAAAACACACAGAAGATAGGTAAACCTGCAGAATACAAACCTCTTCTTTTTCATTTTGCCTTAAGGAAAATGTTAATTGTTTTTTAGTTACTAGTAGCAAATTAGGTTTGAATGGAGAAAAGCCACCTTAAATATTGATAATAATACATTTTGTCTAATTCAGCAGAGCTTATATTGAATTTTCTCAGAATAGTATTAAAACAATTTGTGGATATGTATAGCCCACTAAATTTTCTTAGCTAACACTGTCTGGAGAAAGAAAGATATTCTCCAAGATTGAGCAGCTGAGACTGACAATGTGAGAGCTATATATCCTCTGTGACCTAGAAGAGCTCCCCTAGTAAAACCAGAATTGACACTTTTCATATTTCTTGGATAAGAAAATAAGCACTGAAATATTCCTTAAAAACAATCATCCCAGCAACACTTTCAGACTATTTAAAGTTTAATTTTTGTTAACTCCTTTTCAGATTTTCTTCAAATGTTTCTTTTTATCCTGGGACCCCTGTTCTGAGCATTTCCTTTGAATCTATGACCCAGTTTGACTTTATTCAGTACTCTTCAGTGTCAGTGCTGGCAACATATCAGTCTCTGTAGCAGTTGCAATAGCTCTTGTAACAGAAGCAGCATTTGAACAGTCACTATGCAATATTTACCTTTATAAATGCCAATCATTTTATAGGCTCAGTATTGAGGCTTGATGGTTGGTTAATGACGATATTCCCAGCAGAACTGAAAATGGCAAGTCAAGACACACCATATGCTTTATTTCATCAACCTGTATGCACAAGTGATTTCCCATACTGCTAATGTTGCTATCATTTTAATAGGCTTTTATTGGAAAAAGAGTTAGAGTGTCTAGATAAAGGACCTTTTCTATTAAGCTTAGCAAACCTATTGATTTGCTGCCTGATTATTTCCATCTTACTTGTTAATCTGGAGAAACTCCACTGAAGACAAAAGAGTTTTAGCTAGCACTAGGAGGCAAAATAAAGGCCCCTGTAACACTGAGCCCAAATCAGAAACAGCGTCTGAACATTCCTGTAGAAGGAGACAAATGAGAAAAATAACTTTTGCTGAGACGTCACCCTTCAGACTGTGGTCCCGTGGGCTCTTCCAGTTGTGCTGAACTCCCACACCCTGTCCCAAAAGGTTGTCACATCACTACCTTCTCTTAGATGGAGATTATCACCTCTTTAGCTGTGCCAGCATAACCACACAATCAGCTTCTCTCCAGCCCAATATTATCAAGATAGACCAAGTGGAAAAGCCCAAATTATTAACAATATTAATTGCTTAAACTAAATAACCATTTGGACAGAGTGAATGTCACTGTGCCAGCAGACTTAAGGGGTGGAAACATTGGGTGGTAAGCAGCAGCGATGACAAGCACTGGTAGCAGTACTGTCTTCGCCCAGCTAAGTGGAAGGATGAACAGTGCATCTGCCTGTGACCTCAGCATCTTGTAATCTGTGTTCTGTACCAATGCTTCTTTAAAAATAGGGTTTTCTGTGCATCTGAAAAAGCTAACCCCAAACTTCCTCTTAAATTCACATATTTTTGTAAGCATGTATTTGTTTTATGTTAAATTCTCATCTAGAAATTCATTGAAAAACTTTACATAAAAAAATTAAATTAATTTAAATTACAGTGAATGCATAATTAGAGGTTTCTGATAACCTACAATTATCATGGTTCATCCATCTTCAACAAGATTAGTGAAAAATAAATGAAAGAATAGGGGCAGTAAAAAAACCCAAATAATATTTGCCCTGAACTGACCTGATGTTAATTTGCTTAGTATAACTGCAACAGAATCTTTTTGAAACAGGATTTGTATGCATAGAACAGCAACGGGAACAAGAAAGAATAGTGGTACATTATCATAATCAGCAGCTACAACCATTCAACTAACTCGTAAAAGACATTTGAATCAGACTTCAAGTAAAATGCATTTAATAAAGTGCAGAAGGACTGCTACAGAGACCAATATCATCAGCCACATCCAAATCTGTACAAACACATTATATTATGCAATATAAATTAAAAAAAAAACCAATCCAAACTAAAACAAAACAAAAAAACCCAAAGACAGACATCACTTTGGACAAATTCAAACCCCAGCCTCATTGTTGGAATAGTTTAATAACAGTCCAAGTTTGAGATCTGGTTTAACAGGCAAAGAAAATAGGATGGATGTAATTTTCTTCAAATTCAGTAATACATATGATTGTATAATATTTTGATTAAGACACCGTAATCCAATATTCAAATGATTCTCAAGTGGGCCCAACCTGGCTGATAATGGGGCAATAAAATGTCTAACTGGTAAGTCTCTAAGTGCAGCTGTAAATGAAGAATATTTTTAATCACTATGGTAGTGAGGCCCGTTAACAAACTTATGCTCTTTAATGTTTTCATAAGTTAACTAGAAGAAAACAAGATTTTAGAGATGATGCAAAAACAATTGCTAATTATGGCACTTGAAGAAGTAGAGTGCTAAGTTGAAGAGTGCTCTGAAGAGATTTGTGAGGGTTAATAAATCACTGGAAACCCTGCCTTCCAGTGAATCAAGCAGCCTAATCTATTTAACTTGTCAAAGGCATACTGATTTGCTTATTGTCATAAATACTGTCAAAGGCAGCAGAAATTTGGTGTGAGAGTGCTATGCAGGCTAACAGTCAAAAGCGTGACAAAATCTAATCCCTAGAAGTTAAAGCTTGACAAATTTAGACAGAAAATAAAGTGATTTTTTTTAAAAAAAAGAAGGGTATTTAAGCTTTGAATCAACTTTCCAACTAGATGAGCACTTCATCACTGGAAGCCATTCATTCTGAGTTAGACATATTTTCTAAACTATTTAACTTGAATTGAAGCTAATTCAGTTCTTGCTGCATTGAGGAAAATGGTTGAATATTTTATTTACTGAAAAATGCAGGCTTGGATTGACCATAACTATTTTAAAATTTTTGATAAATCAAGCTAATAAAGTCAGCTGTATTGTATTTTAAAATTATCTTGTTTATTAAAAAACAGAAATAAATGTGACATAGAATTCACTCACCCAACTTTGCCTATCTAAAATAAGTCTATAGTTAGACAATTGGTTAATTTCCCCGTAAAATCTTGAGAAAGCAACAGGCACTCTCTGAGGATAATTAATTTCATTTTAAGATAAATGTCCAAATAAAGAGAGAAGGTAACCACCTCCTGGAAGCATCTACTTCACTCCCTTTCTGCAGAAAAAGCTCAAACCATCACGTTAGAACAAATGTGT
>NW_008794414.1:2801405-2850699 GCF_000699145.1 Aptenodytes forsteri
CCCCCCCCCCCCCCCCAAGTACTTAAGTTTAGTGGTAGTTAATTTTGTCCAATTTTTAATTTTTGGCAACAAAGTTTTACATTTTTTCTTGCCCTGCAAGAATATGTCAGGAAACCAAAATTAATTATTCACACAGCTCTAATCCATTGGCCAGTGTTGTGTAGGCAAACTAGATGATTGCAATGGTATGTTCTAGCCCTACCTCCTACAAGTCTGTTGCTAACTGGCTGTAACTACTGGCTAGGGAATAGTCAGTAGTTAGAATAGAAATAGAATCTAGAATAGTATTCTAGAAGTGATGTGATGTGGACGCTGCAGACAAATATTGACTTCCTACTAGTGGTCACAGTACACTGTTCCACATTCTGGCCCTTTTTAGTCTATTTTGGCACATGTGGATTTTTTTCCTGAAGTAATTTTTAAAATTGCCAATGCTTAATCTGTAAGTGAGTACTGAAACTGAACACCAACAGTCACCTCTCACTGGCAATTTTTGTATGTGCTGCAGTTACCATGGTACCAACCTGAGCAGTTAATGTCTAAATATAGGGCAGGATAAAGGATATATCTTTTCAACAACTAATAGAATGAAGTAAAAATTCAAGGAGATTTTACTGCTTCAGTAATTTAGAGTACTTAAAATACTGGCCACTTTCATCATACAGAGATTAAAAAACTTAGATATCGGTCATAACATATTCAGCGTAGTTTACTGGCTTTGATGGAATTGATCTGAAAAAAAGCCACATTCTCAAAGAGGAAATTTATGGGTAACTCACAACCATATGACAGAGCATACAGCAAGTCTATCAACGACCACATAAAGAAGCACAAAGAATTTCATTGGCTGAAAAACGTTAGGTGCCTGAAGCAATATGGAGATACCGTAAGGATTTCACACAGCCAGGCCCTGGTTTTTACAGAACGCCTGCACTGAGTATGCTTGGTTCAAAAAAGTTTGTAGCTGGTAACATTTATCAGACTTAAAGTGACTCATGAAGTATGAATAAATACTATCAGGATTTCATGAAAGCTGAACTGCATGAAGAAGCGCGCTGAGATTGCTTTGTCTATCCTTACAGTTTTTAGGAGAACATCAAACAAGGCATCAATGTCATAGCAATTTGAAAGAATACTGTTCTTGCAGCACTAGTCCTCACACTCATTTGTCTGAGTAGATCACCAGAAGCTCAGCTCCCTCGGTGACAGTGCTGCTCTCTCAGACATGGGGTGAGCTACAGGGAGCTTACTGGTGAATTAATAATATTATGCACATTACTTTATCTACCAGTTCTCTGATGGTTTCACAGCTGTAAGGACTTTGGAAAGACACAAAGCAACTTTTCAGATATAAGAAGCTAATTCAGTCTGTTACTATCATGTAACTCAGCTCATGTAAACAAAAGACCTGTTAAATGAGAGAAGCATACCTCCAATCCACTGCAAAGTCCCCCGAATATTTAAACATTTCAATGTATTTCTGCATTGCTAAACTGTCGTTTGTAGCAGCCCTGACATTCTGTGAGACTAACACCATATTTTGATGTGATTTCTAACAGAAACACCGTTCCAGTTCACTAGCTCTTACTGTATAGTCAGGGGAAAAATTATTGCAAAGAAAAGCACATTTTAAAATGTCAGAACAACTGTTAAGATTCAGAATGCAAATTCTGTGTGTTATACTCCAAAATCCCCTAAACCACCAAGTCCAGACTCTCTGACTGCAGGGGTGCTCAGCACAATATGTGATTGGGCTGGTATAGAAAGAGGCATTCTACACTTGAGAGTCTTTTTGGAGATTACTTACAGAGGGAAGAAAACATTGGGAAATTTCCAAAACCTGTTATGAACAAAATGTTGCTGCAAAGGCAGGGGTCTTGCTTGCAGAATCAATTTACACTTTGTCAATTAACCAAATACCTTTACTTTATTTTCACTGAACAAGAAGCGAATCAAGACTTTTCTGTGTTTCTCTATTACTTACCTACAAGCAATTTCTTCTTAGGGCCCTAAAATATTCCTATGCAGGTATGTACTTTTAGAAATATAAGGATACTGTGTTACATTCACACACTGCTCCCATAAAATATCAAATAAGTAATGAAGAGATGGGTACATGCCAGCTCTGCCTCTTACTCTGTAAAACAGAAAAATTCTGTGCCACACTGAAGTAGACGCAAATATTATAAAAACACCCTTCAGGTTATGAATCTTTGTAGTTCATTTCTGTTCTCTTAGGCAACATTTCTGAATGTGCATTGCTGGTCCCTCTTCATTAAAAACTACCAGTCTAGAAGTCAGATTGCTCACTTGTGGAATTATGATCTAAGGAGAAATCCAGTAAAACTTACGTTAACTAACTTTACTCCATGAGGACAAAAGGACTGCAGCTCTAAAATGCAATCAAATCAGTTTATCAATAAACCATAATCTGAGTTTCAGCATTAGGGAAGACAAATGTGCCTTTATCAAAACTGAGTACCCTCATCCACAAGTATTTAGTCCCTTAAAAATAAAGATTTAAACTCTCTTACTTTTCTTATGAATAAGCATTTCAAGTAAGTAAAATCCAGTAAGATAATGACCCCCTTTAACTCCCACTGAATTAATGAAGCTGGGGGTAGTTAGGAGCTGAGCTCCTCCTAATCCCACATATCATGCCTCTGCTTTGGTTATCAATCTAAGCTGATTTGCAAGCTCGCTTCCTTAGAGAAATTCTCATTTGCTTGCCAGCCAACACCAGCAGAAGGAAATAGTTTACTGCATGATATTTCCAGAAAAGGGACAGGTTAGAATACCATAATCACAGTCTTCACTGAGATTTCAGAAAGGTAGAAGAGTGCACACTATAAGAAAGACAGGTAGCACTGTCTAATGTAAAATATGCTCAGCATTTCTGGTTGCGAGACACTGGTGTTTCTTTTTCTAAACTTTAACTATTCCAACTCAAATCTTCTGTAACAGATGTTTGTTTCAGAATCTTTATTAAATTGTTTTAAGCCTCAAATGTGTTTTCATATAAAGATCCACAGAAAATACAAACACTTTGTTTATTCCATGTTTAAAAAATCTAGTGACCTTTTTAGCTGAAAATTTCACTCCCTCTATCCAGAGCTTCCAACAGGGACTAGGTTTTATGTCAAAGACATGCATTTTGCTGTAAATCTGCCCATGTTTCTGCAGCACATTTGGTAACTAAATTCCCTCTAATTTCTGTTTATACTGACAATGCTACAGGCAAATGCATCTCTGGCAGCTATGCTGGTCTTTGACTGGTCTAAATCTATGAGCTGCGAGACTCACTCCTGTACAGTGAATGAATGACTCTCTTGGTAGACCTAAGAAAACTATGGAGGGTAGTGGCTGGCTGACTGGAGAGAGACCAAAAGCCAGACTGAGGGGCAGACTGGCAGTGGAAAGGCAAAAGCCAGGGAAAGGAGCCTTAGCCTGAAGAATGGCATGGGAAGAAAAGAGGTATTAAAGGAAACAGAGTATCTTTGTAACTCTACGGTTAAGCAAATATGCAGGAAAACCACTGGCATGTCACTGAAGACCTTCAATATTTGCAAAATTGAAGCTAAAAACACTTGCTATAGTCCCTTTCTTACTTTATCAGTATTGTTAGCATCAGCTGCATAAGCATCAGTATTTTCCATGTAAGATAGATCTAGATATTCACGTACATACGCACTTAAAACCACAGAGCATTGCAAACTGGACTTCGTAGATTCTATCCTACTCCCATTAAGTCCACGTGAATTGGACTGGGTTATAAAAGTGCAAAACATCATGCAGAAATTATAAGGATACCTTTCCATTAGTGAAATTATCATCTCCTTTTCTGATTAATTTTCTTCTGCCAGTATCTCCCAAAAGACCTTGCAGCATGACATACACATCTGCATCTGTTCCTGACCCAGGGGGTGCTCCCGTAGTGACATAGAGAACATAGCTTTTCACTGTTGGGAAAAAGAAATCAAATGTTTACCAAAGCCTAATCGGTTAAAAAATGTGTTATTTAATAAATTACTACTATTATATTTTCATTTTTGGTCCTGCCCAGAGTGATCAAAAGGCCAAACTATATTATAATGCTTAGAAAAGCACAAAGCAATTGCAATTAAAATTTAAGAACCACTATTATAGGGAATAATAGGCTGAATAGTTTTTGAGTGCACCTGAAACACAGGCAGAAGAGAAAATGAAAGAAAAATAAACACGTCCCAAATTGTTATAAAAACATGTAAATAATACTCTACCACACACTTGCATGCATTCAAATAAAAAGTCCATCTCTGCTCTGAGCCTCACGGAGTTCAAATGAAGCTGAACTCTGTCAGAAAGACAGCAACTTTTGTATTTCCCCTGGATCATGGTCCAGTCAGTGGCTGGCCACTCTACACTGTACCAGTTGCAGTTATTGGCCTCAGCAGAGGATTTCCAGAAACATTGTGTGTTCTCTGACATGTCATCTTTCTTACAAGTCTTCAGCTGAGCATTTCTTGGATGACTGTTTATGTTAAGTACCTGTTTGTACTCCCAGAGTAATGCATAACACACTGGTGATCTGGCCCCCAAAATAAGAAAGAAGCCACATCCCCAAAATATTCAATTGTAAAAGGGGAAAAAGTATGGGGAGAAGGTAAAGAAAACAATATCTGTCCTCATGTTAAATGCTCCTCAGAAAGAGGAGCAGCATTTATAAAGATTTAAATATCTCTGCTCTGCCGGGAAAAAAAAATTAAAGTATTTAAAAGACAAAGAGCCTTCCCAAGGAATACCGCAGCAGTACTCTTCTCAAATTCATATTCAAGGAGCTTCTGCCCAAGTGCTTTTTTTGAGGCTAGCTTTGAAAGCACAGCAGAAAAGACAAGGAATACACAGATTACTTGGGCTATTGATCTAAACCCTTAACTCCTGGGAAACACTTGGAGGAGACTGGGATAGTCTCATGGCAGAATATCCATTTAGGACAAGAGCTCTTCCATTCTTCGCTAACTTTGGCTGTAAAACCTCCTAAGAAACACAGAGCAAACGAAAAATATCCAGTCTTGAGGTGATCAAGGCACAACCTGCATGAAGGAGTTTCGTGACATATAACTGCAAGGTCACAGAAGAATGCCTGAAATTCTAGGAACACAAACAAATGAGCTTCTGTTGTGAGGGGCCATGGATCTCCTTCTTATCTGAAATTAGAATACGAGAGTTATTTCCTCTGGATTTCCTTTGTTTCCTCTGGGAGAGAACCAAATCATATTATTGAGAAAAAGTTGAACTCTGAGTACTGTTCAAAACTTTTTTAATATTTTCAGTGCTGTATGCTTGCTCTTTTATGTGTCACAAGCTGATACCAATTACACTTGAATGCACAATGCTCAGTTACAGGGACTGAGATTTTTTTTTTAAACACTGGAGTGGATTGGACCTAGCCATGCATCACTAGCTAAAATGAATAGAAAGTATCTGCTAAATCCTTTGGACTGCTCTGAAAACCTTGGCTATCATCACTGACCAAATATTTTCCAGTGTTTCTGATTTGTGACAAACCTGCTGGAAAAGGAGAGCCAGCTGTGAGAACTGGAAGCTCAGCCACTCTCCCTCCTTCTTCATCTGCAAAGCTGCGACAAAATGGAAATTCTAGAACATTTTTACTTTCTCTGTGTTGAAGCTTTACCTTAGCAAAGAGCAAAAAGAAATACCTTCAACATCCGTTATGCTCTAATGGAAACTATAGCAGAAGACATACTATTAAACAGCTATGACACATCATCTCAATATTAAAAAAGAAGAGGAAGTAAATTTTTCTAAAATGCTTTTGAAAGCAGCCTTTTAAAAGAGAAGGAATAGATATCTTTCCCAATTAAAAATAATTAAAATGTTGTCAACATTATTGCTATAGAGACTGCAGTAAGGGAAAAAACTATTTGGAATAGTTCAGAAAGGTTCCTTTATGTAAACTATTCATCCAGCATATGGAAGAAAAAGAAGTGTTGATATGCCCATTTCAGCTTGTGAGAAATGTCAATATGCCACAACATTTTTCAGTGCAGAATGTTTTCTCATTCTAAGTAACAGGCAAAAGAAAATGAAGTGTTTCTGGGAAAAACTGAAAAACAAATTAAGAATGTTTTATGGCATGAATATATATCTGTACATATGTATCATATGAAAATATAGAGTATGTTACTAAATATTTTTAACCTCTATGAAATTCTGTGTATAAGTAATAAAAGGGTGACCCTGAGCTAAGGAGCTTAGTCTTACTATGAGAAAACATATTTGAATAACGAGGTGTCTTACACTATGGTACTACCAGCTACACTAAGAGATAAGGTACCATTTTCTAAACTATTTAAAGCTAGACCAGACAACATATTTGAAAATATGTTGCAGGAAGTAACCCTGCTTTGAAAAGGGCACAGAAAATTCACTTATACATTTCTTCATGACCTAACTCACTAAAATGATCGAAGCCTTAACCCAGTAAGCTCAACCGTCTTTGCTTAGTGATTGTCACTGGGAGATGGTAGCATTATTTTGTCTTCAAAAGTCCCCTATTATTTTTCATTAGGACAGACACATTGAAAAGATTTTTTAAAATGCAGTGTAAAGTATAATGTTAACACAATTTCCCCTTCATACTAACATCTACATTCCTGAACAGTTTCTTGAAAATCAGTTTTCATTAACTGTGTTTTATTTCTTCAAGAAGTGAAAGAAGCAAGAATAAAGATATTAGCTATTACATGCTTCAGAAATAAAGCATATCTTAATTAATTTTGTTCTGGACATTATTTTATAATGATTTCAATTTCCTCAAAAACATCAAGAGAATTATTTTGCAGTTATGGTTATAAAAGTGAATTCTGAATCTAAACATGGAATTCAACCAACTGCACCTGCATTTACTTGTGATAGAAGGGGGAAATCTCACTCTGTGATGTGCAATCTTGTAAAATCAAAATTAAATCGTGTAGAAATAACCATCCTGATTCTAACCAGCAGTGTAAATAGACTGCTAAGCTGTCTTTAGTAACAGATATTATCCACAACCTCTTATACCAACCTGGTTATTTCATACAAGGATTCAATCAGTCCTGCCTTGGAATCCATGGAATAACAGAGGAAATATCTTCCTAAAACCCCAATAATTTACATGCACCCCAAAGCAGGGAAATTTATGTTTTCTTTCTCTTTCTAATCCTACCTAATGTAAATGTGCATCTTTTCCTTACTTATATAAATGATGTTGGTTTTTGGTTTTTTTTAACTCAGCTTTGAGTCATTGTTCTGAGCTAATGAAGTAAAACAGGCTAATAGATGTCACTGTTTTCAGCTGCCAAATTTCCGTTCTGAAATTTTTACTGTGATCCACTGTCTCCTACAATTTCCAAGAAGCAGTCTTAGTTTTATCAATAGCTTTGTTAGATGACTATTTCATCTGGCTACGAAGACGAAATTAACAACCTGCCTACCATTTAAATGTCAGGGGGTTCAGCTCACTAATATCATGTATTGGACAGGAAATTTTTTTTTTCTCCGGATATTAATGAGAACAAAATACAAATATTAATGGACAAAAGTGTGTCTGCAATTTGAAAGAAGATGATTCTTTCCCTTAGACTTCTTTTTATTTTGCCAGCATAAGAGGATAAAGAGGTTTTTTGTATAGTGAAGTGCCACAGCAATTTCAGTGCGATGTCAGATTTTAGCTTCAGCATCTTGGACATCAGAAGATTGTCACTTTTGCTATTCACTTCTTTTTTTTCACATGCCAACATAAAAGGCAGATATTTTCATCAAAAGGCATTTCTAGTGTCTGGCTTAATTATTTGCCTTGGATCACTGGGTCTACAACATGTAACAGCCAATTTGGAATTATGTAAATACTGCAGTGTATGCCAGTGGGTACAGTTCTGAAAAGACACCGCTGGATACGCTATAGATGATGGCACATCTGTATATATGCCTTCCAGAAATCCATTTATTTTTACAAGATATTTGTTATCCATAGCTATGCTAGTAAGTGTTTTGAGCAGTCTCTGAAGTTATGGCACATCTATATATGCCTTCCAGAAGTCCATTTAAGTTTACAAGATATTTGTTATCCATAGCTATGCTAGTAAGTGTTTTGAGCAGTCTCTGAAGTTATCATGCTAGAAGTGTTGTTACCAGATGCATTTACTTTTTTAAATTAAAAATTATGTCATTTCAGGCAGAATTGGAAACTGGAAGCAATAATCACAGAATATGAAAAAAAGGAGAATTTAACAATACAGATACAATTAGTGTCTAAATAATTGCTTTAGCTTTTATTTTTTACCTCACGGCAATGCCAAGTCTCTCCTTCTCCAGCTTCTTCAATTTCTAGGCGAACTTTGAATATAGTATTGAATTTCTTATTTAGTTCAACTGAAGTCTCATAAATCTGCTTTTTTTTAAGTGATCCTTTGGGGAATATGACTGAAGTACAGGTACCTTTTTCACCACATACAGTTAGACACATTTTAGGATTCATAGAACTAGAAGAAATATCACTAGTTGTGACAAGGACATCCCAAGTCCCTGTTGAAACAAAACAGTAGAAAACAATTAATGGGTTTGCTGAATATCCAACATAATACAGCAATTTGTAGCAGGCTGAGTTAGTGAGTGACTAGCAACTCATTCCCACCTTTACACTGAGCTAAAATATCGGCACGTAACAGGTTCACTCATTACCACTGATTTAGTCAGAAGCACATTTGGACACCAGCCCTTCCGTAGTGATAGCTGACCCTTTAGAGACGGGCCAGTCCAGTAGCACTATGCAGAGAAGACTGCCAGTTCCATATTAGAGACTTGTGAAGAGCCATGCCAATCTGTTGATTTTTTCCTGTCATAAATGTTTCCTCTGATGATTTTAATTTTTTTTCCTTACTAATCACCACTCAAAAGCAGCATATTTTCTACTAGATAATACGGGTTATCAGGTTTGCCTTTGGTCAGGGGAGGGTATTTTTTCATTTTAACTTTTTGAGGAGCTACTTAAACTAGAATGTTAAAACTTGCTACATATATTCTATAACAAGATGCTGATGAGATAAACTGGTTCAGAGCTTGAAATGTGATATTTTTATCACAGATCACCACAATTATCATGCCAGCAAAGTACAAAACTCTATCCATTTCTTCTGTGAAGAAGTGATGTTTGCTGGGAGATTAAAAATAATCCTATATAACAGCACATAGATTTGCCTACTTTAGGGACACAAAAAACACTCAAAACCAGCAGTTTTACTTTAAAAAAAATGCAAAATCATATTGAAAAAGAATAGTAGCTCATGTTCAAACTAAAGGTCTGATTTGAAGCACTTAGTCTCTTAAACATTCTCAATGAATTGGCAGTCACCTGAAGGCTCATAAGGACTGCAGACTGATACCAGGTAAGCTTCTAAGTAACTTCTGTAACTCTATATTCAATGGATATTTAGTTAAGTTCCAATCAACAAGACAGTTTTCAGGATCAGAAACTTGCACCCATCAAAAAAATCCCACTGATTTAGCTAGCTTTAACATTTTAATTCGTGTTAATAGCATATATCGAAAATTCAGGGCTATCAAAACCATGTTTTCCATTTTAAAAAATCATGACTCCTACAGAGAAGCTTTGGTCACCTGGGCTGGTGCAGAATTGCGCATGACCATTTTTTTATTAAGATAACTTAGCTCTGTTTATGCAAAGTGAGGCAAAATATGGATTTAATAATTTCACATAGCTATTTTGTAAAACAGGGTATTTTACTTTGAGTAATAGAAACAGTGACTTTCTGAGTTTATGTTCATAGTCCTGTAAAGTCCAGCTTCCTAACCACAACAAGCAAATCTTTATCTCCTACTATAAACTAATGCCAATAAAGCTTTATTACTTCAGATCAGGCAAGGATCTACGCCATAAATTCAGGACTTGGTGAAGGTAAAAAGTTAGTACTCACCATCTTTAAAATCAACTAAAATAACCTCAGATGTTATGACTTTATGTATAATCATAAATAGCTACCATTTTCATGTCTATGAACATTAAATATAAATGAAATCAATTATATCCGTGAAAAAATGGAAGTCAAATGAAAATTTATCATATCCCCTGTGACATAATCCAAGATTTTTTAGCCCTTTAGTACTGAAATATTAAACCTTTAAACTATCAATGTATAACTGCCTAGGAAGACTGAATGGAAGGACTATCGCTGTTGGATCATACAGTACCATACGCTGCTATTACGTTAACTATATTGTATAATCTCTGATAAATTTGTCAAGCTCCAATTTAAAAGCAGCTACATTAAGCTTCTTTCCTTCGCTTCAGTTAAGTCTAAAGGAGAGCTATGCTAAAAATTCATTCTTTCTTTCTCAGAAATCTTTTAATTTTCACAGAATGGCATTAACGGACTGCTGAAACCCATTTATTTTTACGACAACTTTGTCCGTTAGCTTAAACAACTCTTCCCTCCTTGATGTGTAAGCCACCATTAATTTGCTAGATCACAACTGTGTCCATTTTGAGCATTTAATTTGCTAGGCTGAACATGTCAAGTTTTTTCAATACCCTTTCACAACAAAGATTTGCCATATTCCCAGTCATCATGTCTTCTTTACAGCTATTCCAGCTTGAACCAGTCCTTCTGGACAGAGTTGACCACAACTGCACACAGCATTCCCGGTGAAATATCACTGTTTCTCTGTAGTGGCATTAATTCTTTTCTGTCTTCACTGATAATGCCTACATACATTGTGGGGTCACAATTACTTTACTCACAGCCACGTCACATTACTGTCTAAAAAATTATCCTGCGATCATATAGCAAACCCAAGTATTTCTCCTAGTCATATCCTGCTGATGAACTCTTGTAGCAGAAATCATTACAAGACATGGGGATACAGATCCAATACAGTTTTTAGACTCTTAGCTGCCACTTAGTTCCTAATTTCCCAAAAAAATGAATGGAAATTAGGAATCTGTACCAGAATTAAGAGCTCGAATGTTTAGTTGGCTTTACGCCTAGTTGTATTCAAGCTTTGTGTTACAGAATTCAGTTCCATTGCTTTCCTCCAGTTCTCAAAGTTTATCACACAACCTCTTCATCTCCTGATAGTACTCTCAGCTTTGTAGCACCACCAGATTTCATCAGCATATTCATCCTCTCTTCTCCAACTCTTTACAATTCTTCCTTTTACTACTACTTTCCACTTTCTTATTATTACCTAATAACTTCCCATAAAGCAAATAAAATTCAGTACTGAAATTTAGACAGATTAGATGTTATTACATTTCTCTTATTGGAAAATATTTCTAAAGAGTATCAACTTTGTTTTACAATCTGTCTTTAGTAAAGTCATGATGCATTCCTTCTCATTTCCTATTTGCCTCTATTATCTTAACTATTCTTTTCTTCAAAGTGTGTTATAAAGGTTTGCATGTGATCAATTACTAGGTCTATAGTCACCTACATTATGCTTTCTAATTTTTAGATGGAGGTATTACCTTTGCTATTTTCAAGTCATACCTTTTGTCTTCATAAAATTGTTTGAAATCCTTGCTACTAGATCTGCCACTTCATTTCCCAGTTCCTTCCATATTCTGGGCTAACGACTCCTCCGGTTGTCACTGTTTGACTACATGAAACTCGAAGTTCTATTTGCATTTCAGATTTGGTGATTTCCAATAACCTCATTCCCATTAGTAATTTTGGTTTTGCTTCCCTTGCCAACATTATGGTTCCTTAATGAAAACAGAGATAAAGTATTCTGTTTGTTTAGGGATTTTACCTACATCACCTTCAGTCTGCACCCTATTATTCCTGCATAGTTACACATCTTTCCAGGTTCTTTTTATAAGTAAACAGTTGAAGAACCTTTACTATTTGTTTTAATTCTTTTATAAAATCTGACTCAGCTTGACATTTGGTAAGTCCCATTGTATCCATATACTTTCTGACCTCTAAGGCATAGCACTCTTTGCTGATCAGTCTTTTATTTCTCCATTCCTTACAGGCTCTCTGCTTACTTGTCATATTCTTTCTAAAGTTATTATACACCCAGACCAGAACTGATTTTTGATACAGAGCTGAGTATTAATATAGAGACTTGTGAAGAGCCATGCCAATCTGTTGATTTTTTCCTGTCATAAATGTTTCCTCTGATGATTTTAATTTTTTTTCCTTACTAATCACCACTCAAAAGCAGCATATTTTCTACTAGATAATACGGGTTATCAGGTTTGCCTTTGGTCAGGGGAGGGTATTTTTTCATTTTAACTTTTTGAGGAGCTACTTAAACTAGAATGTTAAAACTTGCTACATATATTCTATAACAAGATGCTGATGAGATAAACTGGTTCAGAGCTTGAAATGTGATATTTTTATCACAGATCACCACAATTATCATGCCAGCAAAGTACAAAACTCTATCCATTTCTTCTGTGAAGAAGTGATGTTTGCTGGGAGATTAAAAATAATCCTATATAACAGCACATAGATTTGCCTACTTTAGGGACACAAAAAACACTCAAAACCAGCAGTTTTACTTTAAAAAAAATGCAAAATCATATTGAAAAAGAATAGTAGCTCATGTTCAAACTAAAGGTCTGATTTGAAGCACTTAGTCTCTTAAACATTCTCAATGAATTGGCAGTCACCTGAAGGCTCATAAGGACTGCAGACTGATACCAGGTAAGCTTCTAAGTAACTTCTGTAACTCTATATTCAATGGATATTTAGTTAAGTTCCAATCAACAAGACAGTTTTCAGGATCAGAAACTTGCACCCATCAAAAAAATCCCACTGATTTAGCTAGCTTTAACATTTTAATTCGTGTTAATAGCATATATCGAAAATTCAGGGCTATCAAAACCATGTTTTCCATTTTAAAAAATCATGACTCCTACAGAGAAGCTTTGGTCACCTGGGCTGGTGCAGAATTGCGCATGACCATTTTTTTATTAAGATAACTTAGCTCTGTTTATGCAAAGTGAGGCAAAATATGGATTTAATAATTTCACATAGCTATTTTGTAAAACAGGGTATTTTACTTTGAGTAATAGAAACAGTGACTTTCTGAGTTTATGTTCATAGTCCTGTAAAGTCCAGCTTCCTAACCACAACAAGCAAATCTTTATCTCCTACTATAAACTAATGCCAATAAAGCTTTATTACTTCAGATCAGGCAAGGATCTACGCCATAAATTCAGGACTTGGTGAAGGTAAAAAGTTAGTACTCACCATCTTTAAAATCAACTAAAATAACCTCAGATGTTATGACTTTATGTATAATCATAAATAGCTACCATTTTCATGTCTACGAACATTAAATATAAATGAAATCAATTATATCCGTGAAAAAATGGAAGTCAAATGAAAATTTATCATATCCCCTGTGACATAATCCAAGATTTTTTAGCCCTTTAGTACTGAAATATTAAACCTTTAAAATATCAATGTATAACTGCCTAGGAAGACTGAATGGAAGGACTATCGCTGTTGGATCATACAGTACCATACGCTGCTATTACGTTAACTATATTGTATAATCTCTGATAAATTTGTCAAGCTCCAATTTAAAAGCAGCTACATTAAGCTTCTTTCCTTCGCTTCAGTTAAGTCTAAAGGAGAGCTATGCTAAAAATTCATTCTTTCTTTCTCAGAAATCTTTTAATTTTCACAGAATGGCATTAACGGACTGCTGAAACCCATTTATTTTTACGACAACTTTGTCCGTTAGCTTAAACAACTCTTCCCTCCTTGATGTGTAAGCCACCATTAATTTGCTAGATCACAACTGTGTCCATTTTGAGCATTTAATTTGCTAGGCTGAACATGTCAAGTTTTTTCAATACCCTTTCACAACAAAGATTTGCCATATTCCCAGTCATCATGTCTTCTTTACAGCTATTCCAGCTTGAACCAGTCCTTCTGGACAGAGTTGACCACAACTGCACACAGCATTCCCGGTGAAATATCACTGTTTCTCTGTAGTGGCATTAATTCTTTTCTGTCTTCACTGATAATGCCTACATACATTGTGGGGTCACAATTACTTTACTCACAGCCACGTCACATTACTGTCTAAAAAATTATCCTGCGATCATATAGCAAACCCAAGTATTTCTCCTAGTCATATCCTGCTGATGAACTCTTGTAGCAGAAATCATTACAAGACATGGGGATACAGATCCAATACAGTTTTTAGACTCTTAGCTGCCACTTAGTTCCTAATTTCCCAAAAAAATGAATGGAAATTAGGAATCTGTACCAGAATTAAGAGCTCGAATGTTTAGTTGGGTTTACGCCTAGTTGTATTCAAGCTTTGTGTTACAGAATTCAGTTCCATTGCTTTCCTCCAGTTCTCAAAGTTTATCACACAACCTCTTCATCTCCTGATAGTACTCTCAGCTTTGTAGCACCACCAGATTTCATCAGCATATTCATCCTCTCTTCTCCAACTCTTTACAATTCTTCCTTTTACTACTACTTTCCACTTTCTTATTATTACCTAATAACTTCCCATAAAGCAAATAAAATTCAGTACTGAAATTTAGACAGATTAGATGTTATTACATTTCTCTTATTGGAAAATATTTCTAAAGAGTATCAACTTTGTTTTACAATCTGTCTTTAGTAAAGTCATGATGCATTCCTTCTCATTTCCTATTTGCCTCTATTATCTTAACTATTCTTTTCTTCAAAGTGTGTTATAAAGGTTTGCATGTGATCAATTACTAGGTCTATAGTCACCTACATTATGCTTTCTAATTTTTAGATGGAGGTATTACCTTTGCTATTTTCAAGTCATACCTTTTGTCTTCATAAAATTGTTTGAAATCCTTGCTACTAGATCTGCCACTTCATTTCCCAGTTCCTTCCATATTCTGGGCTAACGACTCCTCCGGTTGTCACTGTTTGACTACATGAAACTCGAAGTTCTATTTGCATTTCAGATTTGGTGATTTCCAATAACCTCATTCCCATTAGTAATTTTGGTTTTGCTTCCCTTGCCAACATTATGGTTCCTTAATGAAAACAGAGATAAAGTATTCTGTTTGTTTAGGGATTTTACCTACGTCACCTTCAGTCTGCACCCTATTGTTCCTGCATAGTTACACATCTTTCCAGGTTCTTTTTATAAGTAAACAGTTGAAGAACCTTTACTATTTGTTTTAATTCTTTTATAAAATCTGACTCAGCTTGACATTTGGTAAGTCCCATTGTATCCATATACTTTCTGACCTCTAAGGCATAGCACTCTTTGCTGATCAGTCTTTTATTTCTCCATTCCTTACAGGCTCTCTGCTTACTTGTCATATTCTTTCTAAAGTTATTATACACCCAGACCAGAACTGATTTTTGATACAGAGCTGAGTATTAATAGTCATAGACTGGAAAATATTAGCAAGTCTGCGCTCAGATTTTTGAGGACTGTGTGTGTGGGGGAAACAGAGGAAGGAAAATGTTTTTACGTAACTACATTCAGACCCTAATTAAGGTGCATAAACAAGGATGCAAGATTTCTCTCACTTTTCATATTGTCAGTGAAGAAAGATGCAACAGACTGACCAACCTTGGGCTTCTGTTCTGAATTGCCCTCAGGAGACGCCTGCCTCGCTCTGTGGATTATCTAGGGCACCTATGGAATGTACTTTTTTAGAGACCTGGAATACTTGCAGTGGTGCAATACAGTTATTTCTTATTCTGAAATTGTCACTACTCTAGTTGCTCATCCTATGTTTATATTTCCATGGTATTCTGTTCTTCTGTTGTCTCAGCAACATTATTTTTCTATTTCCTTAGATGATATAAGATATTTGCTAGTGGACTAAATACAGGCAGCTAAATATGAGGATACACACTAATAACTGTGTCTGCAACTATGTATAATATAAAACTTTCTGAGCATAAAATGAAATATCCACGAGCATAGAAATTAATAAAGATCCGTTTACAAAACTGCTGATATAGAATGCAAATTCACACCTTCAGATTAGTTAAACTTTACATAGTTTGGTCTACCAGTTCTGATTCAGATTTCATAAATGGACCCAAACCAACATTTTACACCTCTTCAAAAAAGACATGTGAGAGAGCTAAGAAATCCAGTACCCTGGCAAAGCATAAAAGACTTACCATGTTTTCAGTGTCTAAGTTGTTTCTGAATTTTGGTCTTTTTTTCATTAGACAATTTGAATAGGATATTGGGTTCGGGTCAACTAACTGTTTGCAAGAACTTGTGCCATTGATGTAAGTAAAAAAGAAAACTGCAAATAAAAGCAAATGCTTTCTGCAAATCTATGAACATACGGGAAAATCTCATTCTGCTAAAAGAGTTTTTGTATCTCTTCTTGTGATTTCATTACTGTGTAGGAGCCTTCTGCTCTGCATTGACTGCCATATGGAACAACCTACCTCTTTCTGCTTCAGCTTTTTTCTAGCCTGAACTAAAAACATAGTTCCTTCATTGCCTTCATCACTTAATATCTCCCTTCTGCTCTAGTCTTTCTTCCCTGAACATTATAATTGTATTTACCAGCTCTGGAAAGTGTTTGGAGACACAATTTGTGTGAGAGATGCAACTCATATTTAAGCTATATTATTTCTATATTTTGGTTTTAGTCTTAAAAATAACCCGAAAAATGATAATAATTACAATTAAAACAAAAGCTGGAAGGAGCTTTAATGATTTTAGACCTTACCATAAATCTTTCCTGTCAACATCCCATTCCTGACCTTTCCAAGAAGTTTCAACATTCGTTCCGTCTGTGCATCACCAACTCCACTGTCTAACCATTGCTGGCAAAGAAATGCGTATTGGCCATCAGCCTTGCCCGATTCACGGATGACGATTTGGTCCAGGTACCATCCAGCTCCATAACCTATATTATGGTGCTTAACAAGCACTTTGCTTAACTGTCCAAGGTCTACCGCTCTCATTTCAGAGATACAAACCTGAGAAGGTAAAGGCAAAATGAATAGCAAACTGATTAAACCATATATTTTATCATCCACCTTTAAAAAGATTATGTTTGGAAAGACAGATTCCTTTCACTGCTGAAGTGTCTTTTCCTTTCTGAGAGTAAAGAAAGATATTATAGTCTGACATTCGTATTTGGAGACCCTGTTCAGAAAATGTGTGGATCCTTGAATATGTACATTTTTCTTTGTTCATGGTCACTGCATCCCAGGCTTTACTATGAAAAACATTCCACTATTTCGGGTAGAAAGAAACCTCTGATCATTAATTTACTTATAGAAGTCGCATGAAAATTTGAAGTTCAACCAGTCCCTCATAGCTGAAACAAAGGGAGTGTTTCAAATATCAGGATAGGCCTAGTAAATTGAACTTTGGTTTAGATAAGGCATCTTATTTTTAAACTTTTCAACGTCTTTTATATTCTAAGACATCCTATTCTTAAAATGGGAAATGTTGTATTATTCAACTCTGAACAGAAGTACTGACACTGTTGATGACTATGCAAACAAAGGAAGATACTGACATTAGAAACTATAACTAAGGCTGTGCACGCATACAGGCAAGAATTGATGTGCTCTTCAGATGTAAATAGACATCTGTTTAAATATTGCTACGGCTACCAGTAAACAAAAGCTAAATGGCAACTGCACTAGTGCATGTTGGGATGAATAAATTATGTGAGTGAGAGAATGAATGTGTTCCGTGCAAGAGATAATATGAGTGGGTGGGTAGATACATGGGCATGTGTGTGAGTGACATTAAAAAAAACCCAGATGGATAGTAGAAACAGACGCTATAATTTTTATTTGTTGCCAACCAATTTGCCACCAGGCAGGAAAAAGCATGAGGGCCAGAAAGCAACAAAGGAAGAGATGATTTTTAGAAAGAATTATGTCATCTGGTGCATTCTCCTGTCTGTGTCGGACTATTCTCTACAATGTGCTCAGAAAAAGAAAACATCAGAGTTGTTATTCCTATCACAGCCTTAGGACTTCCAGCATTCTTACCTTGCTATATCCACGATCTCCCCAAACAGTTACCATGGCAAGTTATAGCCCTTCATGTAATGCATATGTAGCCCAAAATAAGATCTAGCTGTGAGGAACATCTTGTAAATAACTTTTTGGGAGCACTCATTGCCTTTTAATTTTATTCTTTGTAGTTCTGAGCCAAATATAATTTTCTTGTCAGTCTACATGACCCTTGACTTACAGGAAATAGCCTGTATTGCTAATATTCATGTTCCTTCACAGCTAACTCTATCTGAAAAAGGGACCTATCATTAGTCTCATTCTTTGTGACAATAATTAACAGTCATTAGACAACAGTGGTCATAATCACCCATTGTTATCAATGAATTCTCATAATAATACATTAAATTGCCTACTCCCTCAGCATTAGCAAGAATGTACTTTTGGTTGATGTCATTACATTTCTTTTTTTTCCCCTCAGTATAAAGACACTTGGAACTGCATTAAACACACCACCGGAAGTGTAATTAAAGAAAGCCAAAATTTACATTTTATTTAAATTGTCTTGCTTTAGATAAAGTGTTAGCTAGGCAAAATTACAATCCTCATTTATTTAACCCATTAAACTGGTGAAAAAGTTAGACATACAATTACTTAAATAAACACAAAACAGCCTTAGTTTCTACAGTAATTAAATCAACTTTACTCTCTTTTCTTACACTTTGTTGCAATTTTCTGTCTTCCTAGCTTTTCCTTATATTCCAGTCCTTTATCAGGCAAGAGAGATCTTTTTTTTCATATCTCAACTTTCCTTAACTTTGTTTTCTTTGCCTGTCCATTCCATATTTTCCAGGGATATTGCTGACATAACCTTGTCTCTCAAGACAGCTTGCCCTCTAAATTCCTTCCTTTCACCTTGTATTCTTAGATACTCTCACTAAAACCTCATTCCAACTTTTTTATTAATCTACTTCTATGTAAAAAGAACATATGACTGGTAGTAGTATGTCAGACCGCAGATCCATCTAGTCCAGTATCCTGTTGCCAACAGCTACCAATAACAGATTTCTAGGGAAGAGTTGAAAAACAGGGCAAATATATAGAGATGCTTCTTGAATAGAAAGTCTCTCAGGTTTTAGCAATTTGTGGTTCAGAGATTTCCTGAGCCAGAGATTGTGTCTTTGCACTTAACAGCCCTCAGTGGAAAGCTGTCTTCCATGACAATGTGCAATGGCTTTTTGCACCAACATGCATTTTACCATCTGCAACATCTTGTGCAAGAAAGTAAAATGGATTAATTGTGCACTGTGTAAAAAGCCACCTCCTTTTGTTTTGAATCTGCCACCTGCAGGTTTCATTTAATGCTCTTGAGCCCTTGTATTTCATGAGAAAGTAGAATTACTCATTTTCTCTATGCCATTTTCTATTTCTTGTCTCCCTCTCCCTTCCTCTCAGCATCCCTTTTCCAGGCCAAACAGTACTTGTTTGCTTAGTTGTTCCTTGTATGGAAGATATTTCATATCACTTGACATTCTTCTTGCACTTCTTAGGACAAGTGAATCAGAACAAAACACAAATGCATCTATTATGCATCCGCACTAGAGAACTTACCTGGAGGCATGATTGTATTTTCTACTTAGGGGTGGCTGGGTTTTTTCCTTTTTCTAATAATTCCTAAACATTTGCTCTGTCCTGTTTTCCTTTGGTTTTGCCTCTGCTGAGCACTGGCTTGACATCATTACAGAACTTTCCTAATGCCAAGGTCACTTTCCTATGGGTAAAAGCTATTTCAGAGCCCATCATTTTGCATGCAAGTTTAAGGGGTTTTCCCCCTCACAGCCACTGCTCTTCATTTAGCTACAACGAATTTCATCTGCCATTTTATTACCCAGTCACTCTGCGTGAGGTCCTTCTGCAATCTCTGCCACCAACTTTCATATTTATTACCTTAAATAACTTAGTATCATCAGAACACTTTGCCATCTCACTGCTCAACCCTTTCCCAAGAACCTATTGCACAATGAAGAACATGAATACACAAAGTATCTAAGCTGAAGAAAACTTTAATTGTCCACAGTACAAAAATAGCTCAGCTAAAACAAAGGATCTGCTTGGGAAGACACTCAGCACTCTTCTCTATTGCTCAACATAGTAGCTCTGATTTCTTTAACACTAAGAGCTGTGTCACTGACTCTGTATTAACGTCCAGCTTGAACGTGCTGTGTAAATTCTTTTTTTTTTGGACCTCTTCTCCAGGTTATGTCACAAACTATGTACCTTTATGTCTTTTATTAACTCTTCTAATTGCCTATAAACATTTGCCCTCAAAAATGCCAAGAATTAACCTGTATTTTTAATAATATCATCCAGGCAATCAACATCACAGACCTCTTCCCGTATTTTAATAGCACAGTTTGGACTAAGGCAGCAGGATCCTACACAAAATGGCATCTTAAAAAAAAAAAAAAAAAAGGGTGAAAAAAGACTTTAAGAAAAGGGGTTGCAAGGGACTATAAGAAAAGGAAAGAAAAACATGCCTAAATACTTTGGGTGGGAAGACTGTGGCCAAATTATTAAATTATCTCCCAATGCATAGCAATTTCACTAGATACCAGGACACTAAATACTGTTATGAATCTAAAACTAGGTTATTGCCACGAAAAGGAGAGATTAAGCATATTTTTAAAAGATGTATTTCATTTTCCTCAGTAGTGAATAAAAAGGGAGGTAAACTTCATTGAAATATATATGCTTATCTCTCTTCATTCTTGCCTAAACTATCAGTTACCTTCATTTTACAGTGGGAAATGAGGGACACAAGGAAGGGAAAATGATACATTCAGATCATCAGGTAAAGCAGTGGCTGAGCTTAGAAATGAATGTAGGCGCCCTGCCTGTGAGTGCCCTATACACTGTATCACACAGTCCATTTAGAGCAACAGTTGTCTGAAAATGGTACCTAGACATGAGCCAACAGAACTCTGACAAAGAAGAAAAAAGAGAAGCAGAGGAGGTGATGGCAAATTTTTAAAGAGGTTGCAAATGTATTACCGAAGAGTCAGAAAAAGATATAGGAAAGTGTAAGTAGCACGATTAAAGAGACGTTCTTCTACACAAGGAGCAATGAACAATCCAGCGACAAAACAAGTGCGCAGAGGATAGTGGTCTATAAAATCAGGAATAGCAAAGAGAGAGTGACAGAGAAAAAAACACTCACTGTATCTTCCGGTAAAAGAAGAAGCGAAATGAGGTGAAACTAGTATGTGGAAGTTTTACACAGGTTGCAGATCAAGTGCAGTCCATACTACCACAGGAGATTGTGGATACTCATCACATGTTTAAAAAGAGTTTACACAAATTCATAGAAGCAAAAATATCAATGACTATGGAACAGAAGGATGACATGGCTGGTTTCTATGTTTCTATGCTTGGGAAAATACTTTGACATTATAAAGCAAATGAAGGAAGAATTGTCTAAGGGCAAGGCGAGCAAAGCAGTGGAACAGGTTGCCTAGGAAAGTTACGGCATCTCAGCCATAAGAAGTCTTAAGAAATGGTATGAAATAAGTATAGAGGATCCTGCTTTATTATACAGTGATCAATTGAAAAGTCTCTTTAAAACCTATCTAGTCATATCCAGGCTGAGTCCAGGGTATGTGTGAACATGTTGTGTACGTATAATCATTAATATGTTAATCAGCAAAGGTTGACCAGAAAATCTCTCCTAGGATTTATCTTGAGCAGTCACAGTATGTTTACAAGCAGCTTTACCTGTTTGCAATTCTATATATAAATGGATTAATTAACATATAGTATCTAACACATTTAAAACCTCTCTTTCGACTATATCTGGACAGATCTTTTAAAAAAACAGATTTTAAAGGAGCAGTCACGGGAAATAGCCCTTGGTTTTCTATATCAGCTTCACAAATAACTGAAAACTAAGCCACATAATTTTATATATCATTGGGTTCAATTCCAGTTTCTAAGAATAGTTGCTGATGGTTTGTGGGTTTTAAATTTATTGGTACTTGAACTATTCTTAAACTGTAATCCCGATTTGGGTAAAGTGTCTATACTTAGTAAGCAACACAACTTTTTCACAGGTTACCACGGTGTTACATCAATGGTTGAATTTGATAATTGGAAAGAAGTATGGTATTGAAAGAAAGGAATAAAATAAAACACATTAAGCAAACATGTAAGGACAATAACTCAGTACTAACCTGTCCTTTTTCAAAATTTGAGTGTCTTAGTCTCCTTTTGCAGGAATCTCCCTGCTCTCCAAATACTGTCATAAATACATCTGCATCAGTCCCTGATGCAGGCAATGTTCCCGTATGAACACTGATTGAGTAAAGAACTCCTGTCATGAAAAATCAGTGACACAAGACATTACCAAATCAGACTATTTAGCAATGTAATTACCAAACATTACAAACCAATTTATTTTAGGTAAAAGATTAATTTCAAGACCAAGGAATGGAGTTATAGTAATCGACATAAATGTTCTGTCTGAGTTTTGTAGAGATTAACTACCTCACAACAGCACAGTACAGCATTAGAGATGAAATGTCCTTTATGAATCAATGCAACAATCCATGCCTGCATTACAGAAAAAGAAAATGTAGTTCTGGAGTCTCATCCAGTGGTCACTGAAATCAACTGAAAGAATCACACTGATGTTATCAGGCTTTGTAAAAAGCCTTGAATTCTTGTAGGAATTGAAGGTCTTAAATTCAGTTAGGATTTATCAACTCTAACAACATCTCACCAAACACAGAACAGTTGAAATCCACTTTTTGTTCTGGATCAGCTGAATTCTGTTTTAGTCTGGCATTTTGATAATTATGGCCAACATTAATTAAATATGGTCAGGAGAAATGGCTCAGCTATTTATACAGATATGCATTGTTATTATTATTCTTCACCACAAAGGATGGCTTGCCATGACTTTTGGCTGATGAGTTATATAGTACATATTCCTTGAGGCAGCATGACAGAAGATTTTTTTTATAGGTTCTGTAAGCTCTGTGAAGAATTAAATGTTATAACAGACTGTTAAGATATATTTCCATTTGCAGTCTAGCCTTCAGTTAGATATTAAATGCAGAAAGTTTTAAATATTTTAACTAAGACTTTTGTTCATAGAGTATAATGAATGAGAATTCTTTTCTAAATATTTCATAAAATGTAATCAGAACAAAGGAAGATGTTATCATATTTTAAATACAATGATGAAATGAAACAGAGCTTCTGGGACAGAAATGGGACTTGAAGAAAACCTCAGAAAAGATCGTTTTTTTGTTTTTGTGATTCATGCCATTATGACTTCGCACATGCCTTTTTTAAATCTGTGATTTAGTCCCTCACTGAGTGTAAATCAGTCGGTTTTTGAAAATTTCAACAGAAATATATTAATTGGGCTTTGTGCGATTTTCAGACTTTCAAATTGATACTTAGCCTAGTGAAAACAATACATGTCAGTTGTTTTAAAACAGAAAAAATGCTTGAACAATACACATTATTAAAGGTCCCACACAGTTTACACAGGTATATTGAATGAATCTTTAAAAATAGTTTTGAGGGTTTTTTTAATAAATATAAAAAGCTTTGCAATCTTTCCATTGTGTTCATCCCATTAGGCAGTTCACAATTTTGTGTGCGTGTGTGTGTGCATTTGCTCATGTATTTATTTTTTAGTTCAGCAGCATACCCCTGAGTGGTGGCTTGTCTGGCCTGACCGCTGCTAGCTCTGTCACAGTCTCGGATCCATCTTCTCCAAACAGCCATTGGGTTTCAGTGTGAAAGCCCAACTCTTGTTTAGTGTCCAGGTCTTTTAGCCGAAGCTGCAGGCAGAATCAGAAGAAGAAATTAATTTATCTATCTGAGTTATTACGTTTCTTATTTCCATCCCGACAGAAACTGACATTTCTTCCTATTGTTAATGCCTGCACACATTTTATAAAAGCTACCTGATTCTGCATAACAAGAGCTACAGTAGTTGCTGCAAGCCGCTGATTCTGCAGCCTGATGTTTATAGGTGCATTCTTCACTGCAGATCGACACAGGCATAGGATCCATTTGCAGGGAACCAATGAAGGATACAGATTAAATTGACCTGTATATAGTTGCAATTTCAGAACGTCAAATGAATGAATACAGTTACATCAATCTTAATAGCATATGCCCATTTTGCAAAAACATTTGTTTTGCTGGTTTTGATTTGTTTACATGTGACTTGCTATATCTCAGCTAGGATTTTCAAAGTTGG
Source organism: Aptenodytes forsteri (assembly GCF_000699145.1). NCBI lineage: Eukaryota > Metazoa > Chordata > Aves > Sphenisciformes > Spheniscidae > Aptenodytes > Aptenodytes forsteri. The sequence continues at coordinate 2,825,652 of NW_008794414.1, forward strand.
CAGAAATTAGGTGTCCAGTGGCCTTGGGGCTCCCTGTGGAAATAAGTTATTTGAAGAATGAATTCCAACAGAAGGTGCGAGCTTAGATCCAGCTTCATTCCACCTGACTTTAAATACTCAGTGGAGACTGAACAAATTAAGTTCCAAATTTGTGAACTCAGAACCTCCAGACCAACTGAGGAAGCACAGCCTTGGGAGCCCACCTGTCCTAGCTACTGAGACAGTCAATGTGGAGATCAGATTCACAGGAGAGCAACTCAGATCTCGAACTTTATTCTAGGTCAGGTTATAAAATACAGAATGACAAACTATCAGGCATATGCAGAAACATTTCTGGTAACTATTATATGCAGGATTGAACTTGATACATAGCTAATGACTACAAGTTTGCAGAAATGGTTTCTTCAGCCTTTAGAATCTCTTTGTATAGAAATATTATATCCAAGACATTAAAACCAAAACAAAATGAAACAAAAAATTAATTTCATCAAGACATTAAGTAACTGAAATTCTTAGGCAGGGATTCTCAAAATTACTGTGGTGACATTATCACTACTGACACCAGCAGCAGCAACAAAAGTTTGTGGCTCATTGTACAGGATACACACACCACTGTTTGGAAATCCTGAGTAGAGGTTTCCTTACATAGACTTCAAGTGCAAGCTTTGAACTGCATAAATATTTATATAATTGAATTATATAATTTAAATTATTAGGAATTTGACAGTTTCACTCTTAAAAATTTTGTCAGACTATCTTGCCCTTGAGTTCCTGAATATTTTCCATTCCTGCTTATGCTTTGTGCCCAGTGCTTCACAAGATCAGGCACAAAGCTTCCAGATGAAAGTAAACAATTCCCCATGACCATTTCCAGAATTAAACCATTAATTACTTGAATAAACAGTGTTTTTCTTTAGATAGTATTCAATTCCACTAAAATTGCTGCCAGTTGTTTACCCATATTTTGCACTTGCAATAACTGAATTTTCTCACACTAAATGTCTAACTTCTTCTCATACAAAAATATCCTCCCTAACTTCTATCAATATAAACATCCTTAACTAAACATCAATAAGTACCACGAACTACTATCTGTATTAAAATTGGACTAAGGGTTACCTGCATATGCAGGCAGACGACCTGGAGATACTGGACTCATAAAAATGAGATGTATAAATTTATGCGGACTTTGTCCTTAAAATAAAATGTACCTGACAAATTCTTGTTAGTCATAAGATTACATCTAAGTGTGAACTTTATCTCCAAATCATATAGAGTTTCTATATTCTATACAAAAGTAAAAATGATTTTGTATTTTATTTTGGAGAGGACCAGAACTCTATTTTTGAGCAAGAAAAAGCTACTCATTCTAGAGTACATAAATCTTCAAAAGTTACAGAAAAGACATAAATTTTAGCTAAGGTTGTATCATTTTCCACAGAAACGTGCAGAAAACCGTAGGAGATAACAGGAAAAACTGTGGTACTCTGAAGCTGCTGTAAACACCAGAATAGAGAAAACAGGGAGTAGCAAAAGGAATGTAGGGATTTTATCTCCTTTTAGCCTTTGCAGTTTCATCTGTAAGCCATGTTTTTGTGAAATTGCTGAAACTTTGGCTATTACTTCTTTCACTTAAGGAGAAAGCAAGGAAGGGAATTCTTTTCAGCTGGGGCTGGGTTTGACCACTGATTCATAGTGAGCTTACACATACTGACTGCCTCCTGTAGTCTTTCTGTTTCTACACAGCATCTCTATTTTTTACTGCACTGTAAGAGTCCTATTAAAGCGAAACCAACTTGTTACATTTTAGATTGTGCTTCCATGTATAAATAATTTATAAACAGACTAATAAATGAGTAACAGATGTTATAAGCTTATTACTGGCACAAGCAGTGTATGTTATTGTGGCTTATGTTGTGGGTTATAAGTGCACCAGTAGAAAAGACTATGTAGGTCTATAGCAACCTATTGACTTCTTGTAGTTTGTAACAATTTATAGCTACTAATAAACCAATTATTAAATAACTTTTAAAGTATTTAAATGTATGAACAAAAATCACTTAGCCATTTGCAGAGGGCTGTCTTTGAAAAGAAAGCAGAAAGCAAACTATTACATTTATGAATTTCCTGCTATGTTTTGAGCCACCAGTTCTGGAGGCTGAAATCTTATATTACATAATCACACAATGGATATAGTGAGGGTAGTGTCAACATATTTTTTGAATGCTTATCAGTGGCTTGGAGATGCATATTTAAAATGAGAAATTAGTTTTGCTTACCTATTCTTCCATTCTACAAAATTAGCTGACAAAGAACAAATTTGGGGAGAAAATATAAACAAGATAAACTCCTCCTCTATCCTCAGAGGAGCTCATAAACTCAGGCTTAACGTTCCTTTGAGTACCATAAAAGCAATCAAATTTTATCCTGGAATTAAGCTGTCTCTAGCATTTCCCATCAGAACAGTTTCTGGACTGTTTATTCATTTAGGGAATCACCCTTTGATCTTTTAAATCCATAGTAGTGTTAAGGTACTGTGTGGCCCAGTTCAGAAAAACATTATTTTATTAACTTCAGAATAATTCAATGCTATGCCCACAATGCTTTTTGGGCCCTTGCCCAGAGGTAGAGCTCATTGACACAATTTTTCTTTGCATTAACCTTGAAGTTTAAGTATATCCCCAAAGCCCAAGTATTATCGGGCCTGACACCTTTCTATTCAATCTTCCTACTCACCCTGGGGAAAGGTATACATTTAAAATCTGGTTGAATCATAAGATTGACAGCATTAAATCATTTCTCCATCCTTTTTTATGGAGATCTTAAGTGCATATTAAACTACAATCAGATCTTTAAGGCCCACTGATGACCGTATTGTAATGAATAAATACTAAAGTATCAGCTTAATTGGTTTCCACAAGTAGGTTGCTCTGTGTCAGGAGACTGTCAGTATTTCCATGCAGGGATTAACATTTCCTAACATCAGCAGAAAACACTGCCTTCTATGTCATGATAAGCTATGCGGAATGGATCTGCACATCAGTGAATAGGTATAGCTATATGCACTTCAGCAGGCACAAACAAGGTAGATCTGCCCACAAAGAGATATGGAAGCTGTAGGCAATCATCTGTAGACACCAGGTAACTGAGCCAAAAGGTGCGTGGCCTTGATAGTGTGGTGCAAAGTGAAGCTAACAATCTGTCTCTCAACAAAAGATGTTTACTGGTATTATGAAGAATATTACAAGTTTATATGTAGTGTATTTGGAATACCTTGTGAAGTTTAATTCCTCTTCCCAAGCATGGACCAGATAACACAAAGGAAATTTTTGTTATATCTCCAATATCACCAACAGTCAACTGTTAGAAAAATAAAGAAAAAAAAAAATTAACTATACATTGTATGTTACAATTTGGATGATATACTTTAAGCCCAGGTAAAAAGATAAATAAAATAGGTAAAAATACTAGTCAAGGACATTAATGTTAGGCTGAGGAAGTCCCATTAAGATTGCAAATTAATTTGAACTCACATTTGTATCATAATTTACGTTTATTTTTAACTGGGAGAATTGGCTGCAGAGCCTAGGCCAACATATGAAAAGCAAGGAAATGCATGACTGATTCTGTATTTCCAAGCCAAATTCATATTACTATTCTTTTCACTTCTCTTTCCTATTTACCTCCTCTCCATTACATCTTTATTCTAAACTTAAACTGAAGTTTTGAACTCAAGGTGATTTTTAGCCCTGGCTGTTGGTTCTGTTCTCAGTTGCTACAGGGCTCAAAAGAAAGGATGGCTGGTTTCCGTAAGTCATATGATACACTGCTGCTTGTAGCTTTTCATCTAGCAGCAGTTAAGCAAATGATGTTTATATTGCCTTTTTGCAAAAGATGTGTAATGACTTTTTTTTCCATGTTTAAGAATAAAAACCTTTTGAAAGAGGTGACCCAGGTTCACACACCTGTCCAGAAGCTGCCATTAACTTCATGTGCAAACTACAGAATTGATATTTGCCCAGGCCCAAGCTCATCGTAGAGAGACACAGCTTCTAAGTAGTGAAAACAGATTGTTTGAAGTTTGAGAAATAGAACATAAAGGAACTATGGAATAGCTTCATTATTTATTGCCTTACTGTTAAGGCCTACTAGTCTTAATTCAAAGTTAATGAGGCTTTTCATGTCAAAATTGGCTTTTGCTCAAGAGAGCTTTCATAAGTGATATGTATTGGCCCACATGTGAGAAGTTCTTCAAGTGCTGTTTATTTAAGACATGGAGGTATAAACATTAACTCTGACAAACAAAAAATCATTCCACACAACTTCACATATGTTGGCTACATATGTGGCTTACTTTGGTGGCAGTGTGCTCCCCCTGCAATGACCACCAGTGGGGGTCGTTGTGGCTGCATCCAGGTTATGCTGGACTTTGGGAATGGGTGGCAACATAGAAGCCAAGGACTGCCTGGAGCAGTGAGTCAAATGACCTGCTGATATGCAAATATGACTATAAGTCAATCACCTTACTCTACAAATAGTGGACAGCCCAGGGCCCTTTGAGCTCTCCTGCACAGCAGCGGGCTGTGCGCCAGGATCTCCCCTTGTGTAGGGACGCCTCCCAAGGTTACTCCTCGAGGTTGAGAGATTCCTTGCCACAACAGATACTTGGTAAGTGACTAATAGCATGCTAAACTTTGAAATCTTAGCTAAGTGATATAAAGGATTGATTGCGCATATATAATCCTTTAGACATAAACGCAAGGGAGTCCTTTCTGAACCTCATAACTCAACGGGAGGGTCTCCCTGACGATTTTGTCTGACCCTGTCCTCTATGCAGTAAATAATCAAGTGTACCTTGCCATCAAATCTTGTTCACTGTTGCATTTACCATTGAACTTTGTGAATTCACACTTTAACTCACTGTTTCTATCAATAAAGTGTATTGTTGCTTCTCTCTTACGAGTGAAGTGCAGTCTCACTCCATCCGTGATAACTTTACTGAAACTATTTGGTAAGATTTGTGTGAAATGAAAAGGAAACTGACCAAAAATGGATTATCATTCAGATTCTGAACTTCCTGTGCAGGAGATTTCCCTTTTCTTCCAAATACAACAACTTGAATATCAGGAACATCTTCTGGTACTTGTGTACAGTGCACCCATGTCTGCCATCGTCCTCTGCTTTTAGTATCAAAATCTTTTGTGAGAAGAGATGTCACAGATGTTTCTGCAATGAAAACAAACATATATTCAGAGCCTGTGTCTAAGTTAGAAGGCAGTATAAGCCAAAAGATACAAGATTACATTGCCTGGTAGTACTGCATCTAGCACAGGTAAGTCAGGCGACAAAGCCACAAAACCCTTATTACTCATTTTAACCCTGTGGAGGTGTAGAAAACCAGGCCAGCTGCTTCATGAATCCATGTCACACTCATGCAGGGGCCGTGTCTATCTTCTCTGTATTGTTCCAAGGACAGGATACGTGCTGCCAGAGGAGACTCTTTCAATACTGCCACTTCCATCTTCTCCATCCCAGGCATAATTTCTCCCTCCTTGTTTACAGAAGGCATGATTCACCTTGGTCCAGGCCCCTGCCCCTCACCATTGGGGTACCAATGCTCAGTTCTGCCTACACTGTGAAGTAGCTTTGTACTGGCTCTGTTCTGCACTGCCACGCGGTAGTGACTCATGCAAATGAAGGACTTTTCTGCTGGTATTACCTTTGAGCGGAATTGCCACTTCTACAAAATCTTTCTTGGAGCATTTATTGATCCAGTCATTATGAACAAACACATGTGCAGAAAAAGTGTAGAAGACTTCTTTTATAACAATTTTTTCCAAGAACCACTCATCTGATTGAAAATAAACAGAACATCATTAATTTATACCTTTTAAGCAACAAAATGTTCTGTGTATGCAGTCATAAGTTTCTATCTTTAGAAAATCAATAAAATGTTTTCTTTTGCTGGACTTCTTAAGGAAATAAAACTTCTGAAAATATATTGGCTGGGGGGGAATGTGTTTCTGTCTGTTCCCCTACACTCCGAAATAGTTGACAAAGTGAAGAAGTCTTAAAGTTTTTACAGATCTTGTGAAATTAAACATAAGGATAGATTTGATTTAATGATCTATTAATGTCCCAAAGGATGGAAAGGCTTCTGTATGCGATCTCTAGACACAAGAAGTCCCCCATAGGAAATGACATTATCAACATCCTAAAGGAAAAAGGGTCAGGATTTCTGCCACATTAGCCATCAGAAAATCCACCCAACGCACAACTTACTTTCTGGTGAGGTTCTATGCTATCTAATAAGGCATAAACTTCAGCTGAAGGTTTTCTCTTGATTGAGACCATTGTGTTGATTTTCTGGAAACAAAGCGTTTGAAGACTCAGACCTCTGAGTCTTGGTAAACTTGGTTATGCTCTTGGTGAAGTCAATGAAAGTTTGATCAGTCATTTTAATGTTACCATCTAGGAAGTATATGGGAAATAGACTCCAAATCAGTTTTTCTGAGTCTGAGTTTAACCTACAGAGTCATCTTATAGTCTTGGTTTTTTGACAAAGATAAAAGAACAAGAGACTCGGCTTGTCATGCTCTGGAACAATCTTATCTCCATTATCAACATTATCTGCAGAAGTAGGATATCTGTAGAATCTCTGTTCTGTTGCCTCTAGAAAACAATGGGCCAAAATTGTAGCCAAAGTATTGAAGAGAATATAAATTCTAGATGCTCCTTGCTGTTGCTATTTATTTTTAAGAAGTAAGCAATTTTCTTCAACTCCAACAGCTGCTGTGGAGTCAGAAGGAGAATTAAAAATGCTGCAGGAAGTGCAGCCTTTTTATCTGCCACTCAACCTCATGTACGCAGAATCCCTTAAAAAAGAATATATTTCTCGTGGGTTAGAAGAAAAAAAGCTATGAGGCCAGAACAGCCTTTCTTCCATGTTCCACTTCCCAATCTGATGAACTGATTTTCTGTTCTTGTCTTTACCTAGAAGCATTTAGCTCTGAAAAAAAATTCTCTTTTAAAATGAAAATGTCCATCATCTAAAAACGGACAGGAAGAAAAAAATGTCAAAAATTGCAAAAGCATGATGTCATATTGCTTCCTGAAAAACAAAAGCTTTGTTGACTGTGCTCATAAATATATAGTAACTTTTATGGAGAAAAGTTTCAGGTATAATTTTACCATTTTATTTTGTCACTGCATTTCCTAGGAATCCTTTGCACATTTTAATAAAACCAAGCTGGGTACTTGACGTGTATAGTCCAACAGAAATAATGAACAGCAGAAAATGGAGAGCAATTTCAAATTTTCCAGAACTTTAACAAAAACACTTGTGGTTTTTAATCTTAAATTTAAGACATTTCTGAAGTTCTAGGATCTCCCAAGTCTGATAATAATGTTACCATACATTAACTGAAAAAACTGCTGACCTTTTTTTAGACTCTTAAATCCAACAAGAACTTGGTTCAACTTGCCAAGGTATACTGCTTTGATTTTGAAAACATCCACCTGCAATATGAAAATAATCAAAATGATACTTTAAACTTAATATGTATCTGCTTTTTAATACTTACCAGTTTAGCCTTGTGTGTCTGGTCATTGTTTTGTATCTCAATGGAAGCAAATTTATCTCGTTTATGACATTCCATTGTCTTTGAGTTCGTAATTAAACATTACATGCTATAACTGATATTTTCTGATCCAGTTAATATTATGAATTATGTATTTCAAAATGCTGCTGTATTTAATAAGAAGTAACTTTGGAAACATCAGATACACACATTAGCAACAAAGTGCTTATTTTTAGTACCTTCATGGACTGAAATAACCAAATCAGATCAATTACGACTTGTGTTGAAAGTTTCTTTGATCCAGAACCTAACTCCCAATGAAACTGATTCTAGGATCCCAAGTCTGATAATAATGTTACCATACATTAACTGAAAAAAATTCCTTTTAAAATGAAAATGTCCATCATCTAAAAACGGACAGGAAGAAAAAAATGTCAAAAATTGCAAAAGCATGATGTCATATTGCTTCCTGAAAAACAAAAGCTTTGTTGACTGTGCTCATAAATATATAGTAACTTTTATGGAGAAAAGTTTCAGGTATAATTTTACCATTTTATTTTGTCACTGCATTTCCTAGGAATCCTTTGCACATTTTAATAAAACCAAGCTGGGTACTTGACGTGTATAGTCCAACAGAAAAATTGCAAAAGCATGATGTCATATTGCTTCCTGAAAAACAAAAGCTTTGTTGACTGTGCTCATAAATATATAGTAACTTTTATGGAGAAAAGTTTCAGGTATAATTTTACCATTTTATTTTGTCACTGCATTTCCTAGGAATCCTTTGCACATTTTAATAAAACCAAGCTGGGTACTTGACGTGTATAGTCCAACAGAAATAATGAACAGCAGAAAATGGAGAGCAATTTCAAATTTTCCTGAACTTTAACAAAAACACTTGTGGTTTTTAATCTTAAATTTAAGACATTTCTGAAGTTCTAGGATCTCCCAAGTCTGATAATAATGTTACCATACATTAACTGAAAAAACTGCTGACCTTTTTTTAGACTCTTAAATCCAACAAGAACTTGGTTCAACTTGCCAAGGTATACTGCTTTGATTTTGAAAACATCCACCTGCAATATGAAAATAATCAAAATGATACTTTAAACTTAATATGTATCTGCTTTTTAATACTTACCAGTTTAGCCTTGTGTGTCTGGTCATTGTTTTGTATCTCAATGGAAGCAAATTTATCTCGTTTATGACATTCCATTGTCTTTGAGTTCGTAATTAAACATTACATGCTATAACTGATATTTTCTGATCCAGTTAATATTATGAATTATGTATTTCAAAATGCTGCTGTATTTAATAAGAAGTAACTTTGGAAACATCAGATACACACATTAGCAACAAAGTGCTTATTTTTAGTACCTTCATGGACTGAAATAACCAAATCAGATCAATTACGACTTGTGTTGAAAGTTTCTTTGATCCAGAACCTAACTCCCAATGAAACTGATGAACAATAAGTGTCTAATAATTCTGAAAATCTGGAGCAATTTCATTTTCACTAAAATTCACAGTTAATTTAGTGGGAATTAGGCAGGTAAATGGGAATTAAGTGAATAGTATCTTGGAAGGTTTCAATCATTGTGCTATTGGGATAAGGATTTTTCATTGAAGCCATCTCTATAATAGGTCAAATTTTCCACATAAAACAGACTTGCATGATGAATAGGCCTCATGGAATCTTCCCTTTTTTCCCTACTGTAAATCTTTGTCGTATATTCACCTTCTTGCATATACATGTTCGTCATCTTCTTTGCGCAGTCATCTTCCTTCATAATCAATGGGAAAGCTCACATAAGTATGCACACTGACACTGGGGACACATGTTGCTTAAAGTGTGTACTTGTTAGCTTTTTTGGAACTGGGCCTGAAGAAATGAGTTTTGGAAACATACTATTCATGAATGGATTAATCTACTCTTTTAGGAAACCAGCTGCGGAATAAAATCTCCACGAGTAAGACTGTTTTATTTCTTGTGACTTAATGAGCTATCCTGTTGCAGACAGAAGCAGTTGTCTTGGAAAGACTGGGTTGAAGATGCAATTTGAAGACAAAAGTTGGGGACCAATTTGGGGGTTTGAAACCAAACAATAAAAATGTATTGTTCCTATAGTTGCTGCCAAGTACAATGACATACAAAAATTCATGCTACCTGTGAGAACCATATTGATCGCAAGAGTCATCTAGAAAAAAAGAGCAAAGACTAAGAACAGAGAATTAGGCATTTGAGGGCAAGTTGGAGTAAAGAAAACTGTGAGAGAATGAATACCCACACAGTTGTTACTTAAATTCTCTTCTATAAGAAGAAGATTAGGGTGCTATAGCCCAGGATATAGAAAAGCCCTTTAGAGTTTCAGATGAAGGATTTAGCCTCCTGAACAGGCCCATTCAAAAACTGACACAGAATCTGGATTATGCAGAAAAAATCCTGTGAATTTGCAGATGAGTTATATCTCCACTGGAGTGAGTATTCACAGAATTCAATTGTATTGTTCACATATTTTTCCCTACAAGTTTTTCTTAAAGAAAATTTAACACACATTCTCACAAAATAAAAAATAAAAAAAAAGCTCAGGACAGTTCAGTTTTTTGAAAGAAACAGGAATCAGTCCCTCTTTCAGTCTGTACTGATACTTTATCTGTTGTAGCAAGGAGTCTTGCTGTTCAGATTTCTCTAAGGTATTATCTTTAAGATATATTCTATATAACTATTCTCTGTATCACCTGTATCACCAAAAAGATTAATCTATAAAATCTCCTACATTACTCCTTAAAGCCAGATGAGCCGTACTATCCTGTCATTATTATTTTCAGATTTATTTTGTGAAGTCTGAGCTAGCAGCTTGATCAGTTCTTGAAGAACATTACATTGGGCACGCATATTCTCTTCCACAATGGAGAAAGAAAATACAGGAATACAGAGAACATAATGACTAACAAAGATTTGGTTTGGGTTTCATACAAAAGCCATTGTGTCTTCTAGAATCTTTAGAACTGAAAAGAAAAGCAGAGAAAATAAAAAGAGGCATGTTTAAAGAATAAATGAAGCATATTGCAAGCAGGTTTCTCTAGATTTCTACATCAGAGAACAAACTAATCTGGATTGGCTGACAACAATGAAATACTCCCTCCTGCCCTCCCCAAAAGAAGGTTCCTATGTACTTCACAATGATTTTATGATTCCCTTAAAACAAAAATAAAAAAATCTTCCAAACCTAAACTCAGAGAAAACAGTAAGGTCTAGTAAAGTATCAGCTAGATATGTCCTTTTGATCTGAAATTCATTTTAGTTACTTTGTTCTTATGCCATTAACTACTCCAGGAATTACTCTTCTAGGAAAAGCCCTTTAAACCTCAAAAAGCAAGAATATGTTTACCATGTTTAAGAGCAATAAGTGGGTGGAAGAATTAGAAACATGAAAAAATAAAACTCTGCTTGGAACACTGACATTAGTGTTCAGGAAAGTTAACAAGAAAAGGTCATGGTCTAAAGTAGGTGCAAAGGCAAGATATCCTACAGAAATGTTATCAGTTCTACCAATCAGGCATATTTTAACAAAGCACTGATACCTCCCCCTGGCCTTAAAAGTCTGGAATATTGTCCTGGTTTCAGCTGGGATAGAGTTAATTTTCTTCCTAGTAGCTGGTACAGTGCTGTGTTTTGGATTTAGGATGAGAACAATGTTGATAACACACCGATGTTTTAGTTGTTGCTAGGTGGTGTTTACACTAGTCAAGGACTTTTCAGCTTCCCATGCTCTGCCGACTGAGAAGGCTGGAGGTGCACAAGAAGTTGGGAGGGGGCACAGCCAGGACAGCTGACCCAAACTGGCCAAAGGGACATTCCATACCATGTGACGTCATGCTCAGTATATAAACTGGGGGAAAGCTGGCCGGGGGGGCTGCTCCTCGGGGACTGGCTGGGCTTTGGTCAGTTGGTGGTGAGCAATTGTTTTTCTTTTGCATCACTTGTCTTTCTTGGGTTTTATTTCTCTATCTTTTTGTTACTTTCCTTTTCATTACAATTTATGATTATGATGGTTATTATTATTACTATTATATTTTATTTCAATTATTAAACTGTTTTTATCTCAACCCATGAGTTTTCTCACTTTTACTCTTCCAATTCTCTCCCCCATCCCACCGGGGGTTGGGGGAGTGAGCGAGCGGCTGTGTGGTGCTCAGTTGCCAGCTGAGGTTAAACCACGACAAATATTAAAATAGAACTTTTAGAGTATATTTAGTCAACTCAGAATTACTTCATCAACTTAACTGTTTCATTGTTGCGCAATGCTTATGAGGCTTAAAAGCAATGTTACCTATGGAGACAATCACCTCAGTTACAAGAGAAAATTATGTCTATATAGAATATAAAACATTAGTATTTTTGATACTCTGTCCATGAAAGGTTTTATGTAAACATAAGTTTTAACAAAAAGACACTCATATATTCAGTTACATTTTTCCTCATTGTTTTACCTGCCCTCTTGCAAAAGTGATCAGGCTGTTTCTCGAGTTAAGCCATCGTTTCCCCGAGTCACTCTTTTCTCCTTGTATACAAAGATAGGCCTCACCAGTGGCATCTGCTTTCTTCAAGTGTCCCGTGTGCAGATGGATTGCATATTCCACAACTTCAGAAAAAATACACATACAAAACCAAAAAGTCAGCAGGAGAAAATGCTCCTTGTCTTCTTGCCCAACACCTGCATTATGCACCAATCCCTGGTAGAAACCATTGCAAATCTCATCTGAATCCCATACTGCACCACAGAAAGAGAGCACAGGTCTCTTCGGTCCTGGTGACACACATAACCAAACCACATTCCTGCTGCATAACTCCCTGTTTGGCAACCTGCAGAATACGGGTTTGTTCTGCTCTGACACCACTCCCAGAAAATCAGCACTACTGGCTGCTGCTTGGGGCGCAGGATCTCCTGTGTACTGCCCCCTTCCCCTAAGGTAGGGAATCCCTTTCTAAGAAACATTTCATGTTTACATGCTCTTTGGAAAGTCTGAGTTCTGCTCTCTCAGACTATTTCCTCATTTTTCTTTGTTTCTTCCTTCCCTCTGTGTGTATCATTTTCTCCTTGAAATGAAATGGGAGCTTACACTTACAAAGTGGCTTAGAAGAAAGCTGGGACCTGATTGTCTTAAGCTTTAAACTCATGTAATTATCGCCCAATGAATGAACACGTCAGGACTATCAAGCTTTCTCACTAGTGAGACCATAATACTATTACAATGTTCTTGAAGTTAAAACATGTTTCTGTGAAACAGAAATAATGAATTAAAAATTCTTTCATCAGCTTTAATACATAAATAGAAAAACCTCTTCATATTTTGTACCAGTCTGCAAAGAACCTTCCACGTACTGTATAATAACGCACAACTACAGATCAGCTAAGTGAAATTTGAGTTTAAGGGAAAGCATTCCTGATTTTCTCAGCTGTGGTCATAGTATAGTGATTAGAAGAGACACCTGTGGCCACTATGTGGAGCTTCTGCTTCCTTGCCTCTTTATGACACAATATATAGGGGAGTGATGCAGATGAGACCAGATTGTGTTAATTCCGAAGAAACTTCATCAAAAACTCCTATGTTAATTTTTAAAATGACCTATTTTAGCCTCTGAGTTTATCATGGAAACAAGGAACAAGGAAACACTTAAACAGAAGCAGGTCACAATCTCAACATTCATGGTTATTTGCATCATTTTAACAAAGAGACCAGGAAAAATAAGAAGGTTTGGGGGTGTGTGTGTTATTTTTCCCCCTAGTCTTGTAATCTGAGTGAGAGCAGACTTATAATAATAAATCTGTGCTCATTTGTATAATGCTGGTGCTGTCACTTCAGGAATCTAACTTTGGTTAGATATATATATTTCTAATTTATATTAGGAATATGATCCTTATGTATTCAGCAGGGAAAGTCAAATGCTGTAGAAAATACCTATGATGGATACCCATATATTCTAGGGATAGACACTAAAAGTTAGGAATCTAAACTTCGATGGTCTGAATATTCCTCTGCTTCCAACCACAAGCATCATTACTTCGGCCTAAGAAAAAAAGCTATTATCTTGCAGCAACACAGGTGTGTAAAACACACCTTTCTAATATTTTTCAGAAGGAGGAAACCATTTTTATTCACTGTAAAATGCAACGTCACATTCAGGATGTGAGTAATAAGCAATGCACACATACCAAGAATGTATTCAAGAATGCATATATTATCTCTTGAACTTTTTTGTCACAAGCTTCAAGACTCATTCAAGAATGCATATATTTTGAACTTTTTTGTCACAAGCTTCAAGACTGAATTTTTTTTTTTTTTTTTTTTTAAGGACTGAGCACCCTTAAAATCCAGCATTTTACAAGAACTAAGCTGTCTTTGACTACTCCAAACTATTCAGCCCCAACTCCCACAGCCTTCATCACTGGCACAGTAAAGCAGATATAGACAACATCTAGACTACGTGACAGTTACGTGCTGGAGAAAGTCTTCCAGCCTCACTCTGCCACTTGTTCCTACCTGGGACCTGGCTGGCTGTACAACATCTGCTTTCCCAGGAAACCCGTGTGTGCAAAGGGAAATGGTGCTTCAGACAGACATGAATTCAAGGAGCAAATAAGAAACACTTTCAGTCTCACAATTGACAATACAAGCCAGAGAGCACTGTAATACACATTATTCAAGTCTGAAATACATATTTAGGTCTAAAATACATCACAGGATACACAAATATCTGAGTATAGATCTTGGAAACATCTGATATTTTCAGTACAGTTTGCTTCTTGAATCAAATTTATTCCAAGATAGAAATGGCCCAATTTAGCCAAACTGTACATCCTTTAAAAAGATATAATTATGAGAAATTTCTGGTAGGTTTGAGAATGATTGTTAGAACCCAGAAGCTAAGGCTGTCATTTATTTTCATGCGTAGGTGATAGGAAAACAGGGAGGAAAAAAAAAGTGTTCTGAGGATATTTATTTTTAAGCTTTTCTTACACCTCTTTTCACAAGTTGGTGTTATTCATATTGAGTGTTATAACAAAAGGCCTGAATTCAAATATTGTGGCATCTTATATAGCTATTTCTTTATATGTCTAAAATAAAAAGGTCACATCACTGGAACAAGGGTCCTAAAGGGTGGGTTTGCATACTGATTGAAAAATTAATATCTAAAAGGATTCATTAAATAATAAGGGCTGTATCAGGCTGCTAATAAAGGTGTTCTCATTGCAATAAGCAATTCTGAAATGTCTTTGTTTCTCTTCATCTTTTACTACATGGGGATGACATCTGAGAAAACCTGTTTTCTGAAAAGTAACTTTATTTCACTGCAGCACTATTTACTTTACTTCGGGGACTTCCCCTGGGATTGGGGTTTTTTTAAATCATTTAAAACAAGAGCTGGGAAAATATTAGTAATTGATAGCATCACTCATGTTTGATGATAAGAAGTAAACCAAGAATTTTCCTAGACTGGGGCCCTAATGTATCTCATCCCTTTCTTCAAGGCAGTTAAATATGCACTGCCAGGTGAAAGACAACATAGCTGCGTTAAAGTCAGTGTAGCGACACAGACTTGCTCTTGCTGGAGATCCAGATATTTGAAAGTAGATGAGCTGTCCAGGTGACTCTTTGGCATTTAGCCAATGGCATTTTTGCTTTTAGAGGAGTTAGGATATGAAGGTAAGACTGTGTTATTCATCCAGAGTGTTGCCTTGCCTGTATACCTTGGTCGTATAAGCAGATTCATTGAAGTTAAAAGGCTACTCGTGTGAATAAGATCAGAAGAGTTTGGTCCACAGATCTGATCACTCACGTAGGACAGATTAGAAATCACAGTGCTCACAATTATCTTTACTGCTTTTGTCCAGAATCATTAATATACTTAATCATGAGCTTAGCTTTAATCACACAAGGAGTATTCAAATGAGATACACACTGAAAATTAGAAACATATCTAATATTTTTGCTGAGTCAGCATTTTCAGCTGAATCTGCTGAATCTATTGATGCGTAATTTAAAGCTTAGTGTAGTCACAGCAAATATTTCCCATTAATTTTCAAAGGTTTTGGATCAAAGGACTTCCACTATATAAGTGAAACCAAAATATACAAAGTAACCCCTACGAAGGAAGGCATAACACAAAAGAGATACTGGGAAATGGGGTAAAAGTTCTCAGAGTGAGTTTGGGACCGTTCTCACTATCAGATGAGCAACATACCCCAACAACAAAAATCCACTAAAATAAGATGTTCTATTCAACCTTCTCATTCTTTGCCTCTTCCCAATCCTATTTATAAAAGCTCTGTTTCAGATGTAAGCCAACATAGTGCGAAACTGAAAGCGATCACCTAATCACGTTAAAAAGGGGAAAAAAACATGAATTAAAGATAGGACAGAAGGTATTGCTTTGAATTTGCCTTTTTTTGTTGTTGTAGAATTTATTATGTGCTACGTATTCAAATATCATTTATTGTGATAATTCAGTAACATTTGCCCACAGAACTCTCAATAGCCTTTCAAGGGTGAACAGTTTAATTGATACAATCACATCCTTTCTGAATGTTAGAGGCATAGTTAAACCTTTTACACCACTGTGATTTTAGCTTTGTAATGAAATCAGGCAATGCAGGTAATTTTTCCAATGGGGGGGAAACTTTAAGAAAAGCTGTCGCGGAGGAAATGAACTATCAAATGAACTCCTCCTGTTGGAGCTCTCAAGACCCTTTTCTCTTACTGCTCTCCTCTGTAGATTGTCAGGTTCTCCATGGAAAGATAAGATGGTAGGGATCAGAATGTAAATGGAGCAGGGTAGGGTGCTGTATTTCAGAGCTGTTGGATATAGCTGACAGGGACTTTTTTTTCATAAGCTTCTGCAAAAATTCTATTCTACAAAATCTTAAAATAAATACAAAAAGGCAACATGGGGAATGAGTATTCCAGAGGTTATTGTCATAATTCCCTGTTGAATCAGTTTTGTTTTTAAATGAATGTTAGGCAACTAAGAATCAAAGATGAGTGGAGCAGGCAGGGATATTTTTTAAATATTCATTTGGTTCTATGGCAAAAAAATGTGAAAAGCTATATTTGATGTCTAGCCCTGCTAATTTATCACATAAGAAGTCTCAAAAAATTAAAATCACCCTTTCTGTGAAATTAAAGTTTTGGGACAAGATCCTCAGTTGATATAGCCACACAGCTAATATGCCCAAGACAATGGAGCAAATTAGTTTATGACAGTTGAATATCTGGTCTTATTAATCTAGTCAAAAGTACAGGGTTCATCTAACCTACACAACAGAGTGTGGTAGAAAGATGCCTGAGTGAGCAGGAGTTTGAATCAGTAGATGTAGGCAGAACAGCATGGTTCGCTTCACCGCTCTACGCCTGAGCCAGTCTGGTTCATGCTAGTTTGGTGCCATGCTTAACCTAATAAGCCTAGTAAGTCAAAAGACTACATTAGCTGAAGCATTTCTAAACTACTTTCATTTGGAAGATAACACGAGACTTACCATTAACTTTAATGAAAAAGGAATTATTGGATAAATATGAGTTTCTGGACTGAACCATATCTGGAAGAGTTAAGTATCATGTAGTGAGCGACTACTTCTCCATGCTCGAACACATTATGGTACACTACCACATAATAATGATCTATTGTGATTAACAAAGCAATGGAAATGTCATACTTTATCTATTAACTATAAAAACATAAAGTTGGGTGATTTTTAATAAAGATCAATATGTTTGTTAATACAAATGTTTCTTACTACAAATGTTAAGCACTTAAACCCTTCAAATTCTTATGTTAACAGACTTGACTAGGGGAGGGAGGAGGAGCAGGATGTCAGTAGACTCCAGACAAAAACACTTGACTTGTGTCACAGGAGCCTAATGTCAGCCAGAAGAGGCCAGTTCACAACTGGAGTTAAAAATCCTTTAGTAAAGAGAAGGTAACACTGATCTTCAATAACTACTTTGACAGCTACATATTGCAAAGTTCTTATTGTAGCTTCAAAGAGCTCCTATTGCCATATAACTCCTGGTGCATGCCTTCAACTGCAGTCACAAATAATGGCATTCTAAAAATCATCAAGATATTATCTAGAAATCATCAAGAAATATGGAGTCTAACAGCAAGAATTTCTAAAATGTTAATTGTTATTGTGTGCAATGACCTTGTCCCAGTGTGTTAATACGCACATCAATGTCCTGCACATGATTATCACAGAATTCATAAAAAAAAAAAATAATCAATGTCTTTTAATCCAAAGTCCAAAAGGGAGCATGATACAGATAAACTAAAATAATGTGCTCACAAACACTAGGATGGACAGACTAAAGAAAAGAAATCAAAAAAATTATTTGCTTCTGTGATACTAGCTAATATCCAGAATACAAATTCAGCTCTGAGATAATCCCATAGAACCTAATGAAATTATGCAATAGAATCATTTGATCTTGGTTTCTTTTTTTTTTTTTTAATATAATTGTATCTGGGGAGTTACCTATAGTCTGGGCTTGGGCACTCACTTTTAAGAAGAAATATTTCTACAGATAGAAGAAAAAGCAATTTCAGAGATTCATGTTTAAATTTTGCTTATTTTTTGTTCATTTGTTTGGTTTTAATTATTAAGAATAGGTTCAATGATAGCTGATAAATGTGATGGGATTTACTGGGCATGAAAAATCATCCTTATGCCCCATCAGATGAGGTGGGATATGCAGGAGACATGGACAGAGGTTACATTAGAGCTCAGAAAGAGGTGAAAAAACATGGAACAAATGTGTTTGTAGATGCAGGAAAGCATTGGGAGTGGCCACTGCTTTTAAAAAAGGAATTGCAATTTTCCTGAAGATTCCAAATTAGCATAGATGTGTATTTTTGCCTTGCTAAATCTCATGGAATCACTTAGTTTAGAACAGAAGTAATTATATTAGTATGGCCTTCATTACAACCAGGCAATTGACATTACTGATAAAGGTTACTGTTTATTTGGATGCTTAGTTTTTAGCATTTACTTTGCTTTCTATAAAGTTATATACCTGTTGTTTGCTTTGTCTGGGGTTAGCAATGATCGATATCATTCAAAATTGTTCTTTTGTCTTTATTTGAATTTATCCTATCAAGATATTCATTAAAGACATCTGCATAAATGGATGTCTCTTTCAAAGAAATAATGAGAGCAAACACATAAAAATGATTTTTTTTTTCTCTAGTAATCAAACTGGAATACAAGGAAGAAGCTGACAGAAATTTTAGACTGAAGTATTGGGGTTACAAAGAGTAAAACTGATATTAACACTTCCAGTTGTACATCACTGGACTCCACAAAATGGTTTGTAAGAAACTTCCTAGGTTAGTGGATACTACCTATCTGTGGAATAATTTTTGAGGTAGAGTGCATACACATCTTTTTCCTAGAAATTTTCCAAGAAAAACACCTTAACTGTCTAATATAGCCCAAAACTGAATGTCTTTACAAATCAGGATAATGCTGTCTTACAGTATCTCCATTTGGCTCTTAGCATAATAGAGGTTTTGCGGGGTGCATTCTAGAAATTTTTTTTGTTTGAATTTCTAGAGTTTTTATATGTAGTTAAACATCTAGTAATTTTGAATTCAGAAAGTATTTACCAATACTTATAATTTTCCCCAATCATTCATAAATAAATTGGGGAAATAGAGCTTTTTAACAAGCTCTAGATTTACTATATTCAGCATTGTACACCCTGCATATGTTACATTCAACACCCAATGTTATTTGGAATCTGACAGATCAAAACCCTAAAATAATAATTTTTTTTCAGTAAATGAATACAAGGTTACTAATTGTTTAAAACTATGCAAACCCACACAAACCCAGAGATTTAAAAGGTCTTCAGTGTTTTATTTTATCAAGTTTCAACTTTAAATGGGATGAAATATTTAGGAAAATCTCCTTAGAGAATAGCGTGCAAAATTTCACATGGAATATTTTATTCCTTTTTCTGGGCCACTTCAGTCTTTTTCTATTAGTTTCTGCTTAAGCAGAACACTCTTTGTACTAGAGTCTCTAGCAATAAACCTCTTAACTGTAACTAAAAGCTTCAATATATGATCTTTACTATCCCCATCAACCCTTTTTATTCTAATGAGCTGCATAGATGGGAAGCCTGTTCATAAATAGGTAGTGATCAAATTATCTGTATGCAATTGGTTGTTCCTCTCCATATTCCTGGGGGGGTGGGAGAAATCACTTCATTATCTCTCTGGCATCATACAATTCACATGTGTTACTAACAGCAGAGAAACATGCAACTTACATGATTTTGTGGAATATTACTTGCTGTGCTATAAATTTCTCATCAACATCAATAAAACTGTGCAATTGAAATTCTTGGATATCTCTTTGCTAACTAACTGTAACGCGTTTTAAAAATGCTCTGTTTTGTAGGGGGTCTTTGCAATTCTTTCATTCTTAAAAAATTTACTGTTTCTAGGTCACATACATTTCTTTGTGAATAGGAAGATTCAGGTAATATCACACAATAGATGATATTTTGTACACATCTTCAGCTGACATAGCGTTAATTTGAAGAGATAATAAATAATCAAGAGCTAAAACTGGAACATCATCTAACATGAAAGAAGCCAAATCCTATGTTTGGTGTCAGCAATTATAGCATCTGTCATAATCCCGATACCAATGATTTCTGTTTTCTCAGCTCTCTTTTTTGATAAATGCACATGCAAAACCATCATATTTCTTAATATCAAATTCTTGTGGAAATCCTCACACAGTATTTTAGGCCCAAAAGAGATATATTGGTATTCCAGTGACAGATCCTGACCCCAATAACAAAAAAGGACTTAGCTTACCGGGCAAAGGCTCCTGATCTGCATAGAGAGCTGGCAGTTCCACACATTTGTCTTCATTAGGGTTGAACCAGCAATCAAAAGCTAAATACATCTCTTCCTTTGTGCCTGTGTGCTTCATACGCAGTAAATCTAAGTGCCATGGCTGTTTTAGCTCGCTGTGTGGGCCAGTTACCTGAACTTTGGATACTGACCCAATATCTGCCAGTTCATCCTATGTGAGGAAAAAGAGAAGATGAATGGATCTCATTCTAATTGTGCCAGATCAAATGTAGTTGACAGCTGTATGCAACAGTTGAACAAACTTCAAGAATTGGGGCAGATTTATAACTGCTACTATTTTCCCCTTTTCTAATCAATACAAAGTTGATTTACTAACGTGAATGAGGAGATGGAACGCTTGAGGTTTGATATCAGGGAACGAGTGATGGCAGTGACTGCTGAAATTTGTACACAGAACAAGGCATAGTGTTCATATATATTACACTGATTCAGTAGACTGTTTGCAGGCACAGAAGCTTTAGAAAATTCTAAAAATTTTGAACATTATTAGAAATATTTCTTACAGCTTGTAATATAAAAATGGTACAATTAACTATAAATTTGAAGGAGAATTAATCTGATTTTGAGGAAACATCCAAGAGATCCTCCATCTTCACCCTACATCATGTTTTCATATAGAAGCTCTCTGTTAAAATCTTCCTCTTCTTGCATTCATGCTTGAGAAAAAAATCTTCTGGTTCTGCTGGGGATAGTACAGCATCTCTATGACATACTATTGCTTGAGTAAGTTAAAGTAGAGGAGGCCTTAGATAACTATCATTATTGTTTTTAAACCAATAATTTTTCCCTGTAAGGGAAAAAGAAGGGAGAAAACAGAAGTTGTCTTTTCCTCTTCCTATTCACTACTTCTCATATTCTTTCCCCTGCTTTTTAATTTCAAATACTGCCCAGCTAGTAGAAATGCATGTGACCTGACTTCAGCCTTTCCTCTGACAGGGCACTTCCAGTTTCATGCTATGTCTTTATATTTACAGAGGTTCATGGAAATAACTTAGGAAAACCTTCTGGGTACTCCTCATTTTGGATCATGTTTATGGCCTAGGCTAGTCTGAAATAAACAGCCAATTATTTCTTTAGCTCAATCATTAAGTTCAATTTACCTGACTAATAGGAAGAAGAACCAGGAAACAGTTTCTTCATTCACAACTCCAAGGCTGCTTTCTGATGAACCCCAAAATGAAAAGTAACGTATTTTCATGCACTCTTTGGGCTTTTTGCCAGGGCTATCTTCACCCCTTTTTGTTTTTTTTTCCTGATTTTCTCTTGCTACCTGCTTCCATGGTTCCAGCAGTCAATCCTGAAGAAACTTCTTTCAGGATGTGGCTTCATGAACATATTTCTCTGATGCAAAGCTGGCTTGTGAAGTTCCCACTTCCCTATCTGCCCACTTGCTCCCATTCCCTCAGTCCTGCCTTATATTTGTTTTGCAGCTGCAGGATGAACCGTTCAAGGTTAAAACGAAGGCTGAGGAACCAATCAAGATTAAAACTTCCAGTTTTCTCACAGGGATCAACCATTTCCTCAAAACCCACAAAGGACTACAGAAGGATGGAACAAGCAGTACAAGAACAGGACAAGCAGTAGTCACACTTCCCTTGAATATTGTCCTAGCTTCCAGCACATTGTGGCTCAGGGATCTCCTGAGCCAGAGGAGGTGTCTGCAGTGTTTACCTTCAGGTCAGTTCCAAATTCTACTGAACTGGTCTTTCATGGAGAGCAAAACCAGAAAAGCATAAGTGTAACACAGTGTTGGCACTGGGAAGGAATTATAGCTACAAGAGGGAAGTAAGAGCATTGGGAAAAGAAGCAGGCTACAATTCAATGAAAGTGGACCTCAGATGCTTGTTAATATTTCAGTTCATTGGTAACAGGAGGAAGTGAAGACAAACAATGGAAGGGCGGAAGAACTGAATAAAGGAGAAAACTTGTGGGTAAAAAGGAGCTGATCAAAAGGAAAAAGAAAGTGATAATGACAAGCAAAAAGAGAGAGAAAAGGCAGTTAGCCCAGAGAAACAGGGATGTGGCAGGGATGAATAAATTACATGAAAGAGAAAAATGAACTTTCTGTAAGTTTCATCTCATTTATGACTCTTCTTTCTCCATCATCGGCCCGAAAAGCTCTATAGTATCCCATGGCATATTGTATGTTTACAATTTACTTACTTCTGTGAGATCAACAAAACCTGTAAATCAGTACCTGCAGTGTGGTATATGCTGTGATATGCACCAAGGGACCAATTCACTTACTTAAGCATTCTCAGTATGAGACATTGGGAGAATCTGCTCATTCAAAAACCATTTTTCAGGTGACAGTGTTACTACCCACAAACAAAAATGATGACCTGTGCCAAACTACACAGAGGACTTAAAAATCAATTTGGTAGTTTAGTTTAAAGAAACAATTTATCTCAGAATTAAGCGGGTTATCGGCTACATGATTCTTAGGCTTTTTTTTTCAATAGAGAAAGGTTGAAGTACTTTGAACTGAATTGCTTTTCCTGTAACTTGAAGTGGCAACTTTTTGCGACTCAGGTTGCCGTAGAAGATTAAAGAAAGACATATTGGATCCTCTTCGTTGCTCAAGTCAGATCCAGTGATGTCCATTATCCAGAGACCTGATGACTTCATGTTGATTTCAGGCAGTTTAGGACTAGAAATCAATCTTCTACCTTTAAAAATGATCAAAGAGAAAGAGGAAAGATGACAGCATGAGAGAATGGCATAATATAACAGGATCTTAGCCTTTATGGTACACAGAGCTCTATTTGCAGGTTATGTTGTATCTATAGCAACAGTTCACTAAGAATAACACATCAATACCTTCATTATATTTTTTTGCCAAGAATTTAACAGCTTAATGTTCTTTCTGTGTTTAAAATTTAGTTTCAGATGTATTTTCTTGATGCCAAGGTATTTTCCTTGTCATGTTTAGAAGTAATTACTAAGAGACCATTCAGTCACCTTTTAGAGGTCTAATTAATTGTTCTTAAAAATGCAATCAATGTTACTAAAACCACTTTATCATTTAGAAGCACCAGCCATCTGTAGCAAGTAGGCACCTAATACAAAATGAATAATACCAATGAACTCCACTTGTAACTAGATCTTACCCAGCAATATAATGTGCTGTAATAGTGCAAGACTGACAGGTAAACCTATAATAAACACACAAAAATATTTGCCAGATCCTCAGAAGGTCAATATTACTATCTCCCTCCCTTTTTCTTCATTAATTGTTGTTATCCTTAATTTTCATTCCATTTTAACCATTCTATAGGAAATGAAAGTTATTTAATGGAAAGGAACAGTTCAGTAAAATGTACTTTCTACAACTCAGAAAAAACACGCAACTGAATACCTGTGTATCTATCATGGGCACCTTATGTTTTTAAGCTGTTTTACTCCCTCTGGGCAAACTTTTGTAGCTCATTTACTTTACATGGAATTGTTTTCACAGGGCTGAAGGAAAGAATCTTTTCTACTATTTCTAAATGACGAAAGGTCCTGCTGTAAGTGTTCTTTTGCCAGATACGTCCAGGTTTAGATTTGCACAACTTGTAGCATAGAAGGCTTGAAATGAGCAGAAACTGAGCATACCACAACTGTTGCTTTGTCTGTGGAATAATACCACAGGTAAAGACTAGGCTCATTTCACTAAAGTAACTTTTCTCTGGATTTCAGATGAGATCCTAAGCTACCTGAAAGTAGTGCATAAAACTTAAAGTATTCATCCCCATGAGGCATGCATCCCAAATTGCTTTAAATCTTTCATTGCAATGTGTTAAATTTAATTTGGAAGGTGAGTGTTCCATACGTAACACAATGGCAGGATCGAATTTTATTAACTTTGACCTTATCAGATGTGGTTTTGCTATAATAGTAAGATCAAACTGAAAATTCACATTTTCAATAAAAGAAAGATACTATAGATATCTCAAAGAGCTGTAGCCAAATTTAAAATATATATATAAACAGGCAGGCCAGTTTTGCAGAAGAGCTTACCAACTGTCACAATCTCACAAACAGTCTCACATAACCCCAGATGAGTATCAAGCCAGTTCCACCATGGGAAGACCCATTCTTTGTCCGAGTCTTGTGATTCCTTGACTGTTACCATCTTGAGGTACATCCCAGCCCCGTAGCCTTCTCTATCATGTCCTATCACCACTTTTTGCAAATGACTCAGAGAAACAGCTTCCACCAAAAATGAATCCACCTGCAAAAAAGGTGGATATACTTAATAAAACAGAGCTTGGAACCGAATATGCTGAAACTTCAGGGAAAATGTAGTCCTGGATTCAGCTGAGGATTTAAAATTTGTGTCTTTTTTTTGTAATATTTAACATAACATCTCCCCTCTGAATATAAGAACGCACACACTGATTATACCTAACATTGAATCCCACATTCGTCATTAATTATGCATTGTAACTTCATTTGATCTTTGGACATGTTGTGGTTTAACCCGGCAAGCAGCTAAACACCACACAGCTGTTTGCTCACTCCCCCACACCCAGTG
>NW_008794414.1:2850965-2894141 GCF_000699145.1 Aptenodytes forsteri
CCCCTCCCAGCTTCTCGCTGGCAGGGCGTGAGAAGCTGAAAAGGCCTTGACTAGTGTAAGCACTGCTTAGCAACAACTAAAACATCGGTGTGTTATCAACATTATTCTCATCCTAAATCCAAAACACAGCACTGTACCAGCTACTAGGAAGAAAATTAACTCTATCCCAGCCGAAACCAGGACAGGGCAATATGGATCATTTCATATTACAATAAAATGCATATACCTCAACCTTCTGACAGTCAAACAGTTATGACAAGATTTTGGTTCTAACCAAATTTCTGTCTTTCAGGGTACTTCTAGTTTCTAAAATTTATCATACATACTTAGATATATAGTAATAGTCCTAAAGAAAAGTTAGAAATCTAAAAAGAGTGTGTTCACTCCAAGATGCTTCTAAATTCTTCTCCAATAGTCAGAAAAGCCTGTCTTTTTGTTTTTCTTAAAAAAATAAAATAATTGTGGAAACAGCAAATGGAGAAAAGAGTAAGCAATAGAAGGGAGGAAGTTAAGATGAAGGTGGAGAACAATTTAAGCAAAAGATGAGAGATGTGAAGGGAAGCAGAATGGAGAAGGCAGAGTAAGAAAAAAGAGAAGTAAACACAGGCTTCATTGGATGAGAATAGGGACAACAAAAACAACAAGATAAGGAAAAATGTGAAATCATAGAATCATAGAATAGTTTGGGTTGGAAGGGACCTCTAAAGGTCATCTAGTCCAACCCCCCTGCCGTGGACAGGGACATCTTCAACTAGATCAGGTTGCTGAAATGCAAAGAAAGAAATTATATGCCCCACTAAATTCTTGCTTGTTTTGTAAGAAAGCCAGGTATTCTGTATATGGCCCAGCCTAGGGCCAGATGGACCTGATGGTAGCTTATAAAGGTCAACAAGGTTATGAACAACTGGAGTTTAAACAGAAATGTCTAGGATTATAATTAACATCATCATCCTGATAAAACATTAATTCAATAGTAGGAACTTACTAAACCAGATGTCAGGACAATTAAAAAAGAAGATATTAGCAAACTGATCTCTAAAAAAATGTAGTACTTGCCAAAGTCCTATGTGTTGTCCCTGCTACTTTTTAAATAAAAATATTGGAGAAGTAGATTTTCTGCTACTAATATTAAAAGTACACTCATATGACAAAAATACTGACTTTTTTTTTTCTAGCAATAGTCAGGACCCAACATCCAGATTGTAAGCAGAAATCATTAACTTTTAATTAAGACATTTTAGGAAATAAATCTGTTCATGAAGGTAAATTAAAATAATTATTGTGGAGTGCTATCTTCTGTATATAGGTATAGCCCTGAGATATATGCAGAAATGAAATTTAGAAATTCTCTCGGTTTGTTACTGATTCCACTTTTACCCTACCAAATGCTGTGGTAATTGTCTAATGAAATAATTTCACAGAAATCTAAGTCTCTCCTTGACAACGTACATCTTGGTAGTGAGCTTTTTCAAACTTCAGTGTTCAGTGAGTGAACCTCTCATAGGAAATCCTAATACACAAAAGAAGAATTTTATTGTTATTGGTCATCTAGAAACACTGCTATTGTGTGCATTCTCTAAGCGGAATTCTTGTCTCTTGTCTAAATTTACTGACTAGACATTGAGTTAGTGTTTCATGTGGGATTGTGGTTACAGAAACTTCATTGATTGCAAAAGTCTCACAGCAATTTCTGTAACTTATTTTGAATCACTGATTTTTACTTCTTTGCTACCTGTGCTGTCCTATATTTGGAATGGAAGAAGTAAGAGGCATGATGACAGAGCTTCTCCCCATTAATCTGTTTTCTATGTGCTCATGTCGAGCCTTTATTATCATGTGGGGATGTTCTTGTACAGGAAGGAAATAACACTGGCATTGGTCTACTGTGAATATCTGGAAGGTAAATTTTGTTTCCAAATTCTTGCCCATCTGTAGCAAGATGTATTCTGAGCAGGCATTAAATGACACTTAATGCAGTACTAATCCCTGCACAGGTAAGACAGCATTTTTTGTGCCATTACCTTATTCCTTTGAAATTTTCTTCCTTCTGCTAAAGATGTATGAAGTTTCCTCACACCTGTGTCCCCTCTTTTGCCATAGAGAGTGATATAAACATTTGCAAATGTTTCTGCTCCCCAGCGGTCACCAATATGTACAGAGACAACATACTTATAGACTGTACAGAAAGAAAAAAAGTTTAAATAAACCTGATTAAGTACAAGGTGTACCTAAAAGAAAACAACACAGAGTATTCAGTAAGACTACTGCTTGTTTTTATTTCTGCAGCTACAAAAAAAATCTTCTACACAGTGATTGAAATAGTCAGATTACTCTTTATGAATCTGATCTCTTCATGCTAATCTCAATGAAGACTTTCCATTAATTTCCTTAGAAATTCAAAGGAAATTAGACTTGGACAATTTAGACTTATGCAGCTTAGAGCTCCTAATAGCTAGACAAATTCTGCCCAATTCTATTTTACTGTGCAAGATCTGGAAAATAAGAACTCATCTGAGTTTGTTCAGGGACTGTTAGAAACTGAATTATCTTTGCAGTAGATAATAACTATCACAGGACAAAGAATAAGACACTATGTAAAGTTTATGCAAATTAGAATAGCAGAGATATGTAACATAATATCTGGATGCATGACGTAAGTATAAAAATTTACAAAATGCACTTATTAATTTAAGGTGCATGACAGGAACTATAAACTTTTTGTCTCTGTAGTGCTCCTGTATAAGTGCACTTCTACACAACCAGATTAGATTTTCTTCTGAGAAAGATCATTGTATTGCACATATATTCATACTCATACATAAAGAATAACCAAAATTTTTCAAATGTTATTTTTAATGTACAGCCCTGCTGAGTTAACATGTAACTAACATAATGCTATAGTTTCTTTTAAGGTCATGAATAGGTTTGAGGTATTCAGGGACCAGAACTTCTGGAACTTTAGTTTAGAAAAGCAGTCATGTCTCTAATTACTTTTATCTCATGTGTAACTGCCAAATTTTCTGAACAAATGTGGTACTTCTATAGGTCTTCACATTCCAAGTGCATCTCTAAACATACTCTGAAACTCTCAGCATGTCAAAAAATAGTCCTTAGGGAAAAACAAATAAAAAACTTTTTTGTACAGTGAGGATTACTTCCTATACTTGTGTTAGTAACTAAGGCTATTATAAGCTATGTAATTCAATAGTAAGCCTACTACAAATCATTTCCATGGCTTTGAACATGTGCTTTATCTTTAAAAAGTATAATTATATTGGTCAGTTTTGCCCTCTGAGAATCATACAGAAGATTTAGCAACTGTGAAACCCAATATGTGACTTAACTGGAAAATTAAAATTTCTTAAGTGGTCAGCATTTTCGCAGTGCATATATGAAGACAATTGCAATAGAGCCACTGAAGATATCAAATTCAGACAAAGTGTTGTGTTATATCTGTGGCACTGATTTCTTTTCAAGAGGTTAGTTTACACTGGTTATATCTTCTCACTGTTTTTACCTGGTAAAGTTTTCTGGTCCTCATTGACTGCAGGGAATTCTTTCACCAGCTCCTTGTCTTCTCTGTTAAGAGAGAGCCAGCACTTACAGTCAAAGTTCAGTTCTTGTTTTGTATGTAGCTCTTCTAAGTGAAAAGACTTCAAATGCCAGCCCTCAAAGCCTGGCACATCATCACAGCTGACCCGAATCTTGTATACATCTCCCAGATCTCCAGTCTCAACCTGCAACAAACATAATGAGGAAGAGCATACTGTCAGGGCTGGTTCACTTACAGAGATTTTCCCAAACAGTGTAGAATTCCTAAACTTAACATTAAGCAGCGGAAAAGCTGAATCGGAGGCTGGGATAAGTGCGATGAGAAAGTCAATCCTTCTCTTTTTCATGGTATCACCATGGGTGAGACCGTCTCCCTTAATTTCCTCTGTTCCCTTATTAGTATTGTGAGCATGATACTCTACCATTAGGGAGAGTCAAGATTAAAATTAGAAACATCTGTGCATTTAAGCTCTTTTGGCAAAAGGTAATATGTAGAGCTTTGACCCTACTGGGTAAGGGGAACATTAACTTACAGTTAAAGGTTCTGATACAAGCAGTCAAGTGAGGTATTAAAATTAATGATAATTACCATGAGCCTAGAAAGTTTTAACTAAATTCTCATTGCAAAATGATTGGACTTAGAACATGAAATTACTTTATAACCAATTCTTTGGAAAAGAGAAGGGATAGAGTAAATAATGAATGTTACAGAAATAACTCTGTAGAACAAAACAGCCCTGTTCCCATACTACATATGGGAAATTCAATATCTGGTTGCTGATTGTGGGCTTCTGTAAGATCTGGTTAAACCATCCGACCTAGGGCTGTGGGAACTGGGATGATCAAACTGCATCAAACGCTAATGATCTGCGTAACATTAGCCACTGCACGACAAGTCTTCTGAACACTAGGAAGTGGAGTGCTGCAGCCTTTCACTGGGCAACTGCAAGAAAGACAGGGTGGGAAGTGATTTTTGAGTGAAACAAGACAGAACTATTATTTTAAAAAGGTAACAATTATTTTTAACAAGGATCAAAACAGAAAATGTTGCCAGTGGCCTTGCTCTTCTCTCATATTGTTTTTTTTTTTCAGACAAGTCACAACATAAGCTTTGGTGACTGTTGCCTGGAAATAAATCAGTAGCATCACAGTAAGAAAATGAAGTTAGTCTTACACAGTCATACTCTGGGACCAGCAGTATCACCAGCAAACTGGTTCCTAAGACAGAGTACAGACCTCCTAAGAGATTAATTTATTCTGCTTCTCAGCAGAGCTCTGCACTTGACAGCTCTTCACTGCTGACCTAGCTTACTTAAAGCTAGTTCATGTGCCTTTGCACAGTGGACACATACATGTAAGGAAGTATAATCTACCTTATTCTTATTCTTATTAGGAAGGAACCATAAAAAAGTGTGGTTTTGTCATTTTGGGAGAGATGTGGCCACCCTCATTGATAACTTTTATGAAGATAAGAAATAGGAAAACATCAGAGTATGAAGAGGAACAGTTAATTGAAAATAAAGCAACCCACCAAAATAATTTTACAGGAGCTTGAACTGTTGATGATGTAGAAATTATGAAAAGAGGCCTATGGTAGGAAGAAATTGCACTTGATGACTTAAAAGATTCCTTCCAGTCTGAATTTCTTAAGGTAGGTGTTATAAGTGGTTGCCATGCTACTCCTACAAGATTTCAGGATTCAAGGCATTGTTCTTTAAGGACCAGGGAAGAAATCCTTCCCACTGTCTATACAAGAGTCCCGAGGTTGCAGGGGATCTCTCAGCTCCTGAACTGTAACTCCACAGTACCCACAACAGCCACACAGCAGTAGCTTTACACTGAAGACGAGGGTACCAGACTTGTCCTCTCTCTAAGCCTAGCCCACCCCCCACCCCCCCCCCCCAGCCACAGAGCAGTAGCTTTACACTGAAGACGAGGGTACCAGACTTGTCCTCTCTCTAAGCCTAGCCTGCCCTGCCTGCCTGTATACCATTGTGCATACAGAACTTAAGGCTGTCCCAGACTATGATGCACATGTGAGGGGGGTTATGCCTCTTGGATCTACCACATCCTCACAGATTCCTGACTTGGTCTCCACTGTTGCGCCATGAAAAGGGAAATACGAGGGCAGAATTTCATGGCAAGAGTTTTTCATTCATGCTGTATATGCTGCGAAGGATATCATTAGCTATGGTGGACTGTGGTCTAATTCTCCTAAAATATGCATTCATCTCTTATTAAACTTAGTGGGAATGATTTGGGTTCATTGAGAAGAGAGCACACAGGTTCTTCACCCATCTAAACTACGGTTCCTTCACAGGCGACAAAATCATTGCTTCTTCTCTTTCAGAACCAGACTACTGACTTGTAAAATTACTGCCTGCAGATTTTCTTTCTTGCAGATGGACCTCATGACTGTATCACACAGCTACTTTAAATGCCGTGCACAACTTATTCCATAAAGCGCTCTGGTTTGGAGTTGCAACATTACGGAACTTGGTTATTTTTATATGACAGGGCAAGCTGTACCTCACATTTTACTTTGTCTTCTCCTAGCCAAATTTGCAGTTCTCTGAGTTTCTAAATTGTCATTAAGACATGTGTTATAATCCTGGTAGGAAATGCACAGATGAGATATATAGGAAAATAATTTCAGAATACAGGATAGTATTTAAAAGCCACTGTTTTCCCTTTTGTTTCTAGAATCACAATTTCAGTTAATTCCATGACTGTCTTTGAACCAGCAAGCACTAGTAGTCATACTGTCTATGATCCGTGGAATTAAACACCACCAACTATTTTCAACTGAGTGTATTAGATATTTCCCTCCTTTTCACGGGTTTGGTTTTTCCCCCCACAGTTCTGGCCATTATTAGCCTTTCTGTTCAGCTCCATCATTGTAACAGAGCATTGCCATTACATCGTTCCTGTAATCCTTTTCTGAGCTATTTAACACAATCAGTTTCCCTTTGGAATATTATATTCTATCTTTGATCCTGTAACTGCTTTTTCCCTCCATCGGTGCCTATTAATTGATGTAACATGACCTTCAAGGCAGAGACAGACAAATAATCCATCACAAAGTATATATCCAGTGAATATCCTGGTTTTAAGTTTGCAGAATGTTTGCAAGAGGACAGTTTACCTTGGTTTTTATTCATTATTATAATTTCCCAATTAATTTTTCCACATTTATTTCTTCCGAACAGTTTTATGTAATATTTAGTACTTGAAATCTGAGTTGAGTTGAATGTGATTTGTCATATACTAAACAACACAGTATTTTTTCCATTACATGATTGAAGGAGCATAGCTCTTATAATCAAGAGGATGCTCTGGCAAAGCCACTGGGGTTTTGGAGCTCTCAGAGACAGGTAACTGATGAAGATGATTAGAGAATTTCATATTTTAAATCTTTTCCTTTTTGACTTACACAGGGCTTCTCCAAAGACATTATGCCTAACGTAATTAAAGCTTTGTAAAATTTACTGTTTGGGTGCACATTTAAACTAAATTCTTTATCACTTCCCTGTTAAAAAAAAAAAGGTGCATAAATAATTCTAATTAAAAGGGTGTGGTCAAAGCATCCTAAAATTCAGCTGAACAGCTTTCTGTCAGGAACTCCAGAAATCCTGCTACTTGTTGTTTGGAGCATCATCTCATACTGTGGAAAACACATGGAGTATTGCATTATGTGATTTAAAATTTTCTGTCACCCCCATAGTCCTTAATACAAAATACATTCTGTATTTGTTGTATATTTATGAACATTCCTATTTGCAGAGCTCTGTTGCTCATTTCATACTACTCGTGCTAGTGCTTTGGAGAGTAGTTTTAGGGATCCCAATCTCACGATCTGTCAGTTGATGTATCTTTGCATTTTATAATTCTCTGGGTAATAGAATGTGCGTGATACACTAGGACTCTCCAAAAGCATGCTCTGACAAGCTTACTCTGTAATTAACCAAAAAACACTGATGACTGGAAGAAAGATATATATACTTTACAAATTCACTCATTCCACGTGAGATCAACAATTGATTCTTATCATCACCGGAATAGCAAGGAAAAAAATTCTACTACTGCACTGTCAGTTTACTTTCATTTTCCCAGTTATTTTTCAATGTGTTTGTTCACTGGAGATGGCATGGTTTCTTGCCATGCTATTTTCAATGCTAGAACTCCCAGCAGATTCAATAACATTGACACATTCACCTATTTCTCAATTTATTTATTAGAACTAAGGTGTTCTCATTAAATTTATTCTTATTTAAGCAGTTCACCCACTGTACTACAGATGCCTGAGACCACTGAAACCCAACAACTGTACGTGATAACATGCTGATATTTTATTTCTTTTAACAATTTATTCTTTATGCTTGCTACGTGCAATTAAACTACACCCCTTCTTTCATAAGAGTTGGTTAGAAATATTTTGGATCAAATAATCATTCTGAATACGATACACATCTGTGCATATATTTGTGTGAGAGCACCTGGAAAATCAGGAATTTACATGCCTTCCTGTCCTCAGTGTGCAATAAATGTATCTCTGAGATCAAAATTAAACTTACTGTTTCAAAACAATGTAAGCTGCTTCTAGAACATAACCTGTTGTTCTTTTTACTGCACTATATTACTAAGGACATTTGTCTAGGACCAGGACCTGGGGGGGGGGTTAAAAGTTCATTTACTCCTGCTTGTTGGAAAGCTGAATTCACAGCTTGTCCTCCTCATGATATCATGCTCATGCCTCCAGCCTGCTGCTACAGTGGGAGCATGAGCAAAGCTTCTGCATTCTTCTGAATAGCCTTAGTAAGAACAAAGAAAGGGAGAGTAAAAAGAAACTGGGTTTATTAGCTGAACCACCTAGAGAAGGTATGAAGGTATTTATGAAGATATCTGTGAATCCCCAAATGCTCCTTTATATCAGACATGCTATTCTGATTTCCTTAGAATGACACAAAAACTGTAAAACGCTGTAAGCAATGTGGCAAAGAGACAAAATTTCATGCACAGTAAACAATGCTCAAATAGTATTAACTTCTTCATACAAAGCAACAAAAACAAGGACACAAATAGCTAAGGAGAAAATATAGGCACTAACCCAAAGCCAATCCAAACTATGAACAAGCATTTAGAAAGCCATTGGGGTGGAAGCCCAGTACGATGGATACGGTACTCTGATATCTAGGATAGTAGACTATGAGGGACAACCACGACTGACCCATAACAATACTAATTTCTCCTAGCATGATACTCAGTCATTGAAATTAGGCAATCTTAACAAGGAATACATGCCATTCGGGAAATTACCAAGTTGGATGCAGCAGAGGTCTGCTTTATGGAATGACACTTGCCAAAATTCAGCCAGCTGGTGCGGTTGCTCCATACATAGATTCTACCTCTATTGACCTCTTCAGTTTACGTCGATGGCTTAGGAAGCTCCTTTTTGTGCTTCCTGTCTGTTTTCTGATAAGCAGCTGCTTTCTTGTCTTTAACAAGTGCCATTTATCTTTTCATTTACTCCCTGTAAAGTTCCTAAATTGCTTTAGCTTGTTATTTAAATTAAAAATTCAGCCTGGATCATGTCATTATGATGAAGCTTTGACAACATCTTCTAAATGTAGTTTTGTCATTGTTTTCAGAATGTTTATTGCAGCCATTGAAAAGTATTTCTGAGCTTTACAAAACTGCCTTGAATTGCAAGCTATTTCTCTCATCTCACTGGCTAGAAGCTGCACTTCATGCCAATCAACAGAATTTGCAGTGACTTAACCTAGAAAGCCAGGACAGAATTTGAACGTTAAAAAGATGCCTCAGATGAATCCTCTCAAAGCAGCAGGATGCGTGTCAGGTGTACAGGTAGTCAGGACTGTGTTAGGGTTGATTTTAATACTGGCCATGTATATACTATTGCTTCAGGGTTCATCACACTTTGATATGCGTGAATGCATTCTCCTGTGATTTATGATTATCCAGAAAAATCCTCTGCCTGCTGGCCTGAGAGACAGAACTATTTTGGGGGAGAGTGGAGACTGCTTTACAGACACTGAAATAAAGGAAAGAAAAGCCCACTTAGGTCCTCTGGGAATACTGTCCAATCCTTCACCTTCTGCATTCTCAAATAATTGTATATTGTCTTTTGTATAAACTGCAACTCAGGAATCTTTAGAGAACTAGAAAAAATGCAAGACAAGCTGATGAATGCAATAAATTACACAAAAGGGACCATTTTTCTCCATGATACATACACTTGAAGGCACTGAAAATTCAAAGAGAACACTGCAGCTGGCTGCAGTAGAACAGGACTACCAGCAGAAGATGGCCCAAGATCTGAAGTTATATCATTCCACCTTTGTAAATAAATACGTCATTTGTACCAGACAGACTAACATTCCATATATATATATCTATCTTTCGGCTAGAGAGGAATGTCATGATAAGCTCTGTGTAGTACCGTATATTTATGACTTACAATGAATTCATCTGTTGCTCTGGGTAGAAAGCACACATATCCTGGGGTCTGTGGAGAAAGCAGAAGCTCATCACTTTTGCCCTTGGAGCCATAAATTACAAGGGTCCTTTTGCACTCTTGTGGCTCTGGGGAATCTCCATCTGTCTTAACCTGCACTCTCCACTGTTGTGCTAAACAAAATAAAGACGACACATTTTTAGTATCAATGGCAGAGAGTAATGGATGGTTTTATTATTATTACAACAAAGAATTTAAAGATTACTATGAACTCGTATCACATTTTATAAAAATATACAAATAGACATTCCTTCTCTTGAAGATAATTATAACTTAAATAAGACTTGATAAACATAAGACAATGGTTGAAGTGGGTATGCAAGCAGAAATTAACACCAAGGAAGCAGGAAAAGGAATATTTGGCTAGGTGTTTGCATTCTTTTTAACAAAACAGTTGCTTTAATTGCAGTAATTAATTTATTAAATTTCCATTCTTAAAGTGTTCATATGTAACGTGAAAAAGAAAACTAATATTTTGAAAGACTTGGATACGATCCATTTGTAAGAACTGCTGGCTGATACATAACTAGTTAAACAATGAAACTTAAACCTATTTTCTCAGATTTTTCTAACCTAATTTGTCAAGTTCAGTCTGCTCCTTTGTCAGACCAGATGATTCATTAGTGTTGAATCCAAAATTTAGGGAATTCCAAAGAAGTGTTTGCACTGACCTCAGCTCACGGCTTGGGCCTTTCAGAGATTCTTTTTGATAGGTGACCTGTACTCATAACAATGTTTGAAGTCCAGAATGCAACCAAGAAGCTACAGAAAACCATTCCAGGTGTGGAAAAAATACTGTGTCTCAGATGGATAGTATAGATTAGAAAGTTACTTAACTGCTTGAATGTGAATCTTCCCCTGAATTCAAATGAATTATTTGTAGAAAAGACACTTGATCCTGCATGGCAAAGGGAACTTAACAGGGGAAGGAAATCAAAAGCCTATGTTTAGACTGTGACCAGTACTGTGGCAATATGATAATTTGCTAATGGGATTAATATAAAGGAGAACTATTTTGTGATTGTGTGTAAGCCTACAACGCAATCTCCTGACAAAATGAATTTTAGAATAGCTTAAATCAGAAATAAATGGGATGTGATTCTTTTTCTTACAGTACTGTGTATTTTTTTCATACCTTTTGTTTTCCTCCACCTGCCTGGAGATGGAGATTGGGTGAAAACCTGATCTGGTTTTCTTGATTTATGATTTTCCCCCTGTTTTTCATATTGTTTTCTTTAGCTAATTCTGGTTTCCCCCTTGTTATAGAAGCTTTTTCTGCATTACATCTGACTGTTCCCTGACTCTTCTGGGCTCAGCTACAAAACAGCAGGCAAATATACATCTCACAGTCAGTCTGTTGAGTAACACACTAGCTGAAAGGATCCTTCCATCTGAACTCTTTTTTGAGGTCATTTCCAGGAATGAGTCAGATGTAGTACGTGGAAGACCCACACTTTGCCTAATGAGGAACTTTTGTTGTTTGATATATGTGCCAGCCTTGAATTTTATCTCCTTGTGCCAGGTTGGCATGTGGTACCCTTCAGGGTGTCATACTTGGTGAAGTCAAGCATCGTTTGAGCTTCTGCTGTTGCTGAGCACTCCGAGGGTTTATGAGCAGATTCAAATTTTTACAAAGACTCCCAACATAGCCCTGAACCTCTTATCCTCTCCAACGATGCCCCATTTTGAAGGCTGTTCCAGGAACACAGCAGAGGGGAAATTAAGATAATTTTGGATTACTGTGTTTCCCAGGTGAGCTTTTTTTTTTCCCTCTCTTTAATATCCCCCTGCTTCAGGAGAGAGCAAGCCCCAAGTTAAGAGAAAGCACGGATGCATAACTGCCTGTTCCTTGCTCAAAGAGGCAGCATGTTTAGAGAAGGTATTTCAGGCAAGGTGATTTATTTTAATTAATATCCATGATGGTGTTTTTAATTATTATTTCAGAAGAAAGGCTAAGACACCGGTTGGGAGTTTTCCAGGAAATAAATCAGTGGTTGACAGATTTAAGGCCTCTTAGCATCTGTGACTATTTGTTCTCCTACATTTACTTTTAATGCTTCTACAATTTGATAACTGGGCTAACCCAGACTGACTGCATTTTCTGTCAGTTCAGCAAATTCATTTAACCTGCTCATGCCAGAATAAGAAAAAAATGTTTTGTCTAATATTATATTCACTTAGACAGCTACTTGGTAAGGATTGGTACACCAGACAGGAGACTGATGACAAATACCTATTGTGTTCAGTGATTTCTATATCTCTTTTCAAGATATTCTGAAGTCCTCAGTAAGTTCTGAAAAGCAGATAGCTGGGCTTGAGTAGGTCGTCTTCTGTGTTTCATATGCGTGGCCACATTAAAAACCAAGACTTTTCCCCTCATACTACTGAACTGCCTTAGCTTCCTTTCAGAGTGACTAGTGTGTTAGTATATCATTGTACTTTTAGCTGATGTATAAAGTTACAGCTGTTTTCTTTGAGACATCAGTATGATGACTGCTAAAATGAATGGTGGGGGGAAAACCATTTTTCTGTGAAAAAACCATCAGAATTCTTTCTTTTCTACAATAATGTAACCAAAGATCTGATTTCACATTACAGGGATGTATCCAGAGATATGTTAGAAGGAGGGGCCCTTTTCCTTCCAGAAAGTCTTTTAACCACTGGTTTGGAACCTGAAAGATGCTTGCAGCAAGACTGTGAAAATCAAACCTACAATGACTTCTGCACATAGCAAACTAGGCAAGGTAAAACATAAAGTCAATATTTTGTAATATAATTCAGAAAACTGAAAAAGGAAGGCTTTTTTTCTGTTTTTAAAATATGAACAATTTGTATGTTTTTAAAGGATTTCCACCATTGTTTTTACAATACCTTATTCCAGTTTTTTTACTCTGTTGGGTTTTGGTCTTAAAACCTCGAATGGCCTTCACACTTTGCTAGATGTAGGAGCAGGTTGCTTACTTCCCAGAGACTGTAGAAATTTGTGTTGCCTTGAGGCAGAGCGGTCAGTCTGCTTATTTTATTTTCTTAGGAAATTCAGCCTCCACCTGGCAATATATACTGTCATTGCTTTTTAGAAGCAGGACCAATCCATTTACAATTTGGGAATTCTGTGATTATTCTTACCCCATTAGCAAATACTGGCAAGGTAGGGAATAATTGAAAAACGAAGTCATGGGAGAATTTACTGCATATTTTGTCTTTTCCTATGAATTTTCTATATGCCTTAATACCAACAACCTTGCACGACACAAGAAGAGCCAGCCTAGAAATATCTATTAACCGAACTCCGTTGAACCGTATTTTATGCACCGCCTACAAAAGCCCACAATCCCACAGAGCACTCTACAGGAACCACTGATCAGGAACCCAGCTCCTTTTAACTGACTGCAGTGTGGACAACATTGGAATATACTATGTCTTGTCTCCTTGCTTTGAGAGAAAGTCTTTTACTATGTGCTATTACGATACTCCGCCTATTTTGAGGCAGAAAAGGAAAAGAGAAAACAGAAGGAGGAAGTAGTAAAATTTCCCCGCAATGTAGGAAACATTTAGAGAGCAATGTAAAGGCCCATTCTCCCTCAAAACAACTTCATCATTTGAGAGCTGAGAGCAGCTATCCACCCTCCCTACTAAGTCAATCCCTTCTGTCTTTTTCTCTTACATCAAACATACAAGGCGGAATCAAGAGAATACAAATAAATCTGTTCCTGTGTTTGATTTGCCAGAGCCTCTCCGTAATCTGCAGGTGTACAAAGGTTGCTGGGAAAACTTGATATGGGCATACTGCATTTTGACAGAATCCATAGCCAGCAGCAGCATTCACAGGGATCTGGGATTTATGCTCCATTAAAGCTCTTATAATGCCAGCCTGGATAAAGAAGGACTGAGAACCCTCAAGTAACCTGCTAAGCAATCATGACTTTCAAACTCTTTTTGTTTGGCTAGGTGGTTGAACATCTTACTAGCTTTATCCAAAGAGAACAAGATTTCTGACCTTCAGAGTGACTTACTGTTTTGTTTTGTAACCTTTGTTATAGACCTTACCTAAGGACATTGATCTTATTCTGAAAATCACCAAACACCACTGAATTATGCCAATCAACTTTTTATGACTTTCCCTGAAGCCCACTTGCAGAGTGCAGCTTGTATAGAATATGAACACATGAACGCATAAAACATTGGCTCCCTAACGTCAGCACTGCTGCTTGCCTCTTATTCAGTAAATGTATACTATATGGAAAGTTTTCACTTCCACTGTAAGTGGGGCTGCTTATCGCTACTATCTGCTCTACCATGTGAAATCCTCACTGCTACAGCTGCTGGGAGAATTTAAGGCAATTATTACTTTTTCTTCCAAGACTCTGCATCTCTGGAATTTTCTCTTATCAGCTCTAACCCTGATACTGTGTCATGATGGATTGACACAGAACTGAGTACAAGACACCTTTCCAAACCTCTTGTGATTGTTACCCTCCTACAAAGCTCAATCTTTTCACATGCAAGGTCTATGAGGTAACCAGTACAACACCACAAATTAAACTGTGAACAATCCTGGGATCAGTCCTGCTTGTCGTCTTTTTTACATAAGGCATAAAAGCACAATCTCTCACCTATCTCAGTTCCTCACTGGAATGTGCCCCTGGCTAAAGAAAAGATGGCTAGAGAGCAATTCAAGCTAAGATGATGCATAGTTAATTGGCAGAATAGTTCCTAAAAATGTTCTTCTCCTTTATATCTTCATAATTCGGAACGTCTGATCTCAACCTAAAAAATCAGCACACACTCTTCAGGTCCTCCTGGACATCTTGACAGTGTGACGTTTCACAAGCTGATTAAGAATAAGCCACTCCTTTCTCCTCATAATCAATATATGGTGTCTAATTGCTCTTGACACGCTCAGGCTCTCAGCAATCTGTGCATCTGTGCCCTCTTATTATAGCACAATAAAGAATGAAGCTGCACTGGAAAAAAACTTAGATTAGTAGTAAAATATAATCTATTTTCGGAACATAAGGTGAAATAGATATTTTGGCTGCCTCTCTGAACTGTGCACTTAGCAGAATGCAGAATCCAATTCCAAGTCACTCTTGCGAAAATCAAATTTCTCTGTGGGAAAGCCTTTACTTACCTGAGTTAATCAGTCTCCTCTTGTCAAAGTTATGTTGCCATGGAACAATAAAGCTGTTGGCTAAACTGTTTGATTGAATGCAAATGATTTAATTTTCACTGAAACTGGAATTAGATCGAGAGATCGGGACTCCTCCTACAGAAGGCAAGTCACTCTTTCCAGAGCCAAATGCAAACATTGCTTTTTTACTTTAGTTTCTCCCATACAGTTCCCAGACACAGTTACACAGAATACACGGTTACAGTTAAATGTTCATAATGATACTTGTGTCAGTCTGTTTTTCTTTTCTGGTTAGGGAGAAACACAGAGATGGTATCTCAAATTTTAAATACTTCGGAGGTACTAGTGTATTGCAGTGATGGGGCTGTATGGTAGGTATAAAAATAGACAGCTGGGTGGGTAGTTTTTTATTAAAAATTTTTTACTAATTCAAGCAGATTTAGTCAACTGAATGCATATACCACATTTAGCTTCACTAACAGATTTGGAGTTTAAACCTGCATTATTTCTGGCTACTTCGGGAATACCCTGATGGATTTTGACCTGAAAATGCTTCCACTGACACTTCACAACACATTTTTCAACTTGATGATGTTTGCTAGGGGACCTGTCCCCATGTATTAAATGACAGTGACATTGGGATAAACAAAACAACACTTGAATCTCTTCTCAGAGGAATTCCTGGCTGATTTCAGGACAAAAAGTAGAAATACAAAGAAAATCAGAAATGGTTTATGAGCAGCATGTTTTTCTCAATTACTTATAAAGATCTAGTCCTTTCTGTAGATCACTGTCAGCCAATTTGTCTTCATTTTGTCTCACAGTTGGTAGTTTATATATACGATGAGGTCACTTGCTCACGTTTGCAGATTAAATTCAAACAGCAAAAACAATGGTGTAGAACTCAACTCTTACCTTTAAGGAATGCCTTCTTTAAATTGCCATCCTCTAAAACATGAGCAGAAGAAAAGATATGTGAACAAGCTTTATTATCGATTATATTATTTATTATTTATTTATTTCTACTTAAGTTACGTCTTATTCAGAAGGGTTCTTCAGTAATAACTAGGCATTAAGTATATACTATATTGTTATAACACGAATTTTCTTTAACAAAATACTTACTATTGGCAGTTAACTCCCTCTCAGTTTTCCCGTCATCTTGATATTCATCTAACCATCTTTCATTGCAAAAACAAAAATAATAAGATTAAGAACAATTAACAGTATATTACAAGTAATCTGACAATTTACTTCTCTCCCCAACAGTATTTTTTTAATACTTTTTTATCAAATTATGCCTTGAAACTACTTCCTAGGTCGAATTTTCTTTTATACATTCATCATAGTTGGCCTTATTCATATTAGGAGAATTTTGCTTACTCTGCTCGAGAATTTGGCTTACTCTGCTCCGCTCCAGGCAGAATTTTCATGGTAGCTATATGAAGTACTATAGTACTATATGAAGTACATTATATGAAACACTGAGTATTTACAGGATCAGAGACTCAACTGTACATTTGGAGGGGTTATATAACCTGCAGTAGTTAGTTATATTCATTGTACTTAAAATGATATATAACCCCTGCAGGTCTGGAAGTTTCTAAAGCTTCTGTAGATCTGCAGCAATGAACTGAACTTCTCTTTTTACTTGCCTTTTCTTTTATACTGATGACTTTAAGGATCTTTCCTGCAATATCATTTCACTACAAACACACATCCATACTCCTTCAGTTGATCCCCCTTGCTGATATAATAACACTTTACAGCCTTTAAGAATCTCACTTATTTAAAAATAAATAAATATGTGCTCACTATCAACTTCTATTCTATTGGCTCCACGTTGATGTTGCATTTCTCTAAACCCAAGGGTCCATAATATATTTCACTTCTTGTATATAATAAAATTCTGTGAATAAATCTCATATGCATAAAGCCTAAACTCCACTGTATTTCAAGTATTGTTGCAATAAATAACTTGATTAATTTTTGTGAGCTATCTCCTCATTCCCTCCTAAGAAACAAAAGATCACTAGCAGTTTCTAAAAATAGAATTTAAACTTTGACACATTGCCAGCATACTGACACTGCAGGCTAACAATGACAGGACTCCTCTAGTTCTATATATAATGTCTCTAATCTTTTTCTAAGAGCTTAATAATTTTTTTTGACAAGGCAGTTTTATAGAGAGCCCAAGTGTCTTCATTAAGTATCCCTCTCTTTAAAGAAGCCTCATAAAATCTCCTTGTAATTAAAGAAACAATTGTCTCATTCATCTACTCTTCCAATAACCACCTTTAATGCACACCAAACAAATTAAAAAACCTAATAGCCAAAAAGGAAAATGAAACCAAAAACCTAATCATTGGAATAATAGTTCTGAGAGGAGTAATGGTTCTTAGCTAGTCATTTCCAGGAACCTTGAAAACTGAAACCCTGTTTTTTTGTAAACAGGTAGGATTCCTAGAGGAGGAGAGCTGTCTTTGCTGAACCCCTAAAGATTTTCAAGACTTCAAGGCACAGTTCCCAAAATAACACGGAAAGTATTTCAGCCATGTAACCCAAACTCATAAATTCCAGAAACCACATACTGCAAAATATAATTAGCTGGAACTAAATTACAATTCTCCAAATTATTTCTATTGTATTAAATATACTAATATAGAAATAACACACACAAATCCTTACTTTCATCTATTGGCTTATTTTATGGTTTTTTTCTGTTATAGCCATATGATTCCATGCAATGACTGCTAAAAGTTCAGGTTACAGTTGCCTCAGGTAATAAAAAAATTTAGAAAAATAGGTTGTTTAGTAATTGTTAGAACTGAGTCAAGCATTTTCGAATTTTGCCCACGGCAGCAAAATTCTAGACCTAGTAAGACAGACAAGTAGAGATTTACTAAATGAAAGGAAATATTGTAGCTCTCCTTTAGGAGAAAAGTTAAAGGTCTTTCCAAAGATTTCCAGCATGTATATAAGGTTTTCAGTGACTGAGAAAGAGAAACTGACCAAAATCAGTACAGCCAGACCTTTACACATAATATTTTTTAAAAGACTGAGAACTGAAAGCTTATTTATTTTGATATGGTCTCTGTATAATTTAGATAAAAGAAAGATCAATGCACCTTTTCTCCTATGCAACATTTGGTTTGGGGAATTAGGCTACGACTCCCTCCTATACCAATACAGCACCTTTGTTCTTTGTCTTCAATGGCAAAATTTTGCATCCCTTGTATGTTGAAAAGTTCGGGTATTGCTCACATATCTAGGTTGTGTGCACGTGCTTGTTCTGCAATTTTTCCTTAGGTTGCTGGCAGTGTAACAAATTCTTTTTATTCATGAATGGCATACCTATTACAAGGAAATGCAACCTCCTGAGCTTCCATTCCTTCTTTTTGTTTGATGACAATCTTATCCAGGAACCATCCGTTACCTGTGTTGAAATTACAAAAGTTTATCATGTGAAATAATGCATTTTTTTTAGAATAATTTTAAAGAAAAAAGCCTAGATTATCTTTTTCCAGCAGAAACACAGGTCATATTAAGACAGAGCTCAGCTAAATAGATAAGATATATTAACAGAATGAAAGCTTTATTATTCTGTGTACCTCTCTGAGGTACAATGTTAATTCTTCTCTGCTTTGCTCTGTTTTTATTTTAAGAGGGGTGGGATTTTTTCCCTTGGAGACAAGTATATGCATACATCTGTGAACTGCCAACACCATTCACATCCCAGCCTACATCTTTTAATTCCTTGTGATCAGGCACAAGGATGTTGGGGCAAATATGTTTATGCAGTTAACTGAGATCTGCATGAAAGCTGGAAATTTTGGTCCTCTGTGAGTGAACTTGTTATTGCGTATATAAGAGTATTAATTAACAAATCATTAAGACTACTGCTCTCATTTGCAAATGGAGTGGGGCTGCAGCCTTGGGCTTTGCATGTCTAGGTGCCAGTAACTGGGAAAACTGAGGATCCAAGGATCCAGGGCCAGCGACTGGATAGACTGAGTGTCTAAGGCCAGCTACTGGAGGCCTTATACATCCATACTGTACATATATGTATATATTTGCCATTGATGGACTGTCATGCTGATCAGCTGGAGAGGGTAACAGGATAAGGCCATTGGTGCTGTTTGTGTCTGTGTGAGTGCTGAGCTCCTGTCTGTGTTGATCCGCATGGCCGGCCGTGTGCATACATACCTGTGTTTTATAAACGTGTTTGTGTGTGTGCCTACTGGGAACACATACTCATCCTTGCTATTAGTGGGATCGGTGGGCATGGAGCTATG
Organism: Aptenodytes forsteri; assembly: GCF_000699145.1. Lineage (NCBI taxonomy): Eukaryota > Metazoa > Chordata > Aves > Sphenisciformes > Spheniscidae > Aptenodytes > Aptenodytes forsteri. The sequence goes on from NW_008794414.1 coordinate 2,870,479, forward strand.
CAACCTCACTTCTGTCGGGCCACTGGATTCATCCTCTCCCTGACAGCAGTAACCACTGCCACATCCATACTGATCTCCTAGGTCACTTTCAATAACCATCCTAGTGACTGGTACAGTTGTCCTGCAAAGCCCTTTTCAAATATCCTGTTCTCACTGTGTCTGCGCCACTCACAACTTGTCATATTGCTCATGAGGTTTTGCCTGACTTGTACCATTATTTACCAGCACATTGTAGCAAAACAGTATGAGCGATGTTTCGGTCAGAAGCAGACAACTGTCCTATTTATTCTCATGCTCTGCCTCCCTGGCTGCATCTGAGTCAAGTCCGTAAAAGGCAGCAGTCTCTGTCCCATAGGGAGGGCTTCCCCAGGCAGTGCATGGAGCAGAATGGCATTTCCACTTCAAGATTTCAGGCCCAGGGCACATTAGGACACTCTGCAAACTTCTTCTGTCACCCTCCGCTACCTCAGATGCTCTTTCTTGGAACGAGCCTACTAGCCTGGCCAAGATTCACCAGCAATCAGGCAGGTCACTTTGAAACAGACCAAAAAAGATGAAAGGCACTGCTTATGTAAATGTACACTTATGTATGGAAGGTTTCTGGGGAGGAGATCTGTTTCAGCAGATAAGACACAACATCTAGTGACTCACACCTGACCAATGCCAAAACCCTGGTGTCTAGGACAAAATTTCTTTTCTTTCCTCATTCACAGTGGCTGATCTATGCCCTGCAGTCTAGAAGCCCCCCCCAAAAGCATATGATCTATGATCCTTTCAAGACAGTCTCCAAATCAAGACTAAAGACCTTCTGCCCTACCACTTGGGCAAGTGATATGATTAGGAAAAAGGGCAGCTCCACCTCTAAAGGAACCCTCTTTCCTCTCTCTCAACCCCCAAAAGACTGGGTCTCTAGATGGCCTCTCTCCTGACTCACCATCCTTTTCCAGCTCTCAACCCCCCTGGTCACCTCAGGCCAGGCTTATCTGGGGCTGGTTTTGGATACAGTTCAAAAGAGGTCTGTGAGATCTGTCTGTGCTGAGTACAATGAACAATCATCTTAATTACCGAGGCATAAATTTTGTTATACATAGAATTCAATCCATTGTCCTGTTTAGACAATCCTCCAAAAACACAGGTTTTGAACTCTGTTGTCAAAGAACAGCTTAAGATAGCTGAGTCTGGTTGCAGATCTGTAACGCTGATCCTGTGATATGGCTAAGTTGCCTATTAAGGGAGAGATGAGGGAAGAGAGCATGGTATGGTGTCCTGGGGGACAGAGTGAAGGTAGGCTCTACCACACTGCCTTCTGTATTATGTCTTGGCCTACGAGGATGTGAAACTCTCAAATATACAATCATCTGTATTGTTGAAGGCAGCAAACTCTAGAGAACTGCAAAGATACAAGAATCAAGTTTACATCCCATACCAAGGCTGCAGTAATAACCCTGCTTCTGTAATAGTCACAGGTCTTCTCAGAGCCTTAGTGCAGACAGTCAGCAAGATGGGTGTTGCTTGAGGCCATTTCAGAAAAGTAGGGTAAAAGTGCTTTTCTCATCTAGTATCAGTGTGGCCCTGAACTGCTTTAAAAATCCTTCTCTTCATTTGGCTTCTTTATAGCCACTAATCTGCAAACATATTTGCAGTATTTACATCTTCAGTGCTTTTAAATGCTAGCTTTCTCTTCATTTAAATCATTCCAGAGATGCACACCTCAAGGGCCTGTATCAAAAATTTGTCTCATCACAAAATTATCTCTTTTTTTCTGAAGAACCTACAAGATGAATGCAGCTCCACATTGGTTTGCCCAGATTAAATAAATAACTGAATCTTCTCCCATTGCCCAAAGCAGCAAGGACATTATGCTATAGCTACTCAAAATTTGTTGGATAGTAAAGCCGGTGTTGAATATCTTTAATTCTATTCTGGCCAGTCTTCACTCTTTGTCTAATGAAGGATTGTTTTACCTGTTTGAGCAATGTTTTCATGATTTTTCTATATGCAAATAAATAGCGCTTTTTTATAAACAAACTTGAAAAGAAAGAGTGGAAAGACAGTATTTGACATTAAACTTGTGTCTTTTTTGCTGTCCATTACCACTGTTTTTCACCGTCCCATCACAGTGACCAGTCTGCGGGAAGACTTTTTATCACTGCAAGACCTTCTGTCACATTTTGTATGAAGGATGCAATATAAATAAAGAACATTGTGTTTAAAAAGGACTTGAAAACAGATTGGTCTCTAGGAAGTTAAATCCTACCTGGACCAGCTCCATCATGGCTAATCAGAACTTTCTCCAAGTCTCCCAGTGAGACAGCCTTTATGTAGAAAATATCCATCTGTGGAACCATACAAAGAAAATGATAGGGGTCTTGGACACAGCTATTGCTTTGACCATAACAGTATAGAATAGTTTATTTTTTCTCTTTTTTTTTTGCAAAATGAATATAGGTGTCTTATATTAGTCCTGGCCAGTCAGTGAGGATCTTTCAATGCTTTCTAAGGTGAATAACACTTTAAAATTACTCCACAGAGACAGCACTCGATTCCTTTGGCATGACACAAGGATCAGTTGCAAAGAATTATTTGGTCATCTCTGTACTACATTTTCTAGCCCTATCTGCCTCACCAAGGCTGGAAAACATACTTGGGAATAAGGATTTAGAACTTGATTCTAAAATTCACAGTGATCTGTTCAGGAGAACAAAAATGTTATTGTTACCATTTTATCTGTATGTGCAATCAAAATAACCAAGACTACTCAAATTCTACTATGCAATGCTCTCAGTAAATGATTGATCCAGCAGATAAAAATTATTCATATGATGCAATTCTGTAAGAAATTTTTAATAAAGAAAATATGTGAGAAAGTGGCAAACTGCTTGACTAAAACTTGTAAATAAAAAGATATTTACACTTACTGAAGAAACAGTTTGCTAGCCATAATTTACTCTTATTGATCAGAAGTAACATTGTTTTCACTTCACCTGTCCATGTCGAAATTTTACATTATGATTCTTAGATCTATGGAGCTTCCTTTTGCCAGTATCTCCTCTTGTCCCAATGAGGTTGATAAAAACATTAGAATCTGTTTCAGCACCAAGTTTGGCACCCGTGTATACATGGACCTCATACACCAACACTAGAAGAAGAAAAAGCTTGAGATTATCCTTGTAGTTTGCACATGATTCAAAAGTTTTCCCATCAAAATTTTGCCAGAAGACTGTACTGACTTTCAAGTTTGGAAGTAGCAACAGTTATCCATGCATTTGTCACTTCCAGGTTCAAATCTTGTAATTCTCTGCACAAAAATATGAAAATACCAAGCTTAAAAAACCCACAATATGTTGAGTATAGCTGTGCATTGCTCAGCAAAGCAGCCCATCAAGCAAGTGTACTCTTGTGCTTCATTTTCTTCTCTCACTCCCTGTTGAGTACTCACGATTTCAGGATCTAATTTGCAAAGCCTTCTTGACAAGTTATCTGGAGACCACCTAACTGTGCATAGTCATGGTCTCAAACAATATCTATGTTTCACTGGTACCAAGGCATTTTCAACCTCCAGATTTGTGCAAAACAGAATTTTCTGGGTGGCTAATCTTCATTTCATCTTAAAAGGAGAATAGCAATCATGAAATTTAGCGTTTTTAGATTTTCACCTCACATACAACAGTGGGCAAGTGCATGAATGGGCTCCCTCATCTATAAAAAGCGTACACTCAACTTGTTTTTGAAGGTTTCAACATTTGTCACTGGTGGATGCTAACACTTTTAAAAACAGTTCTCAGTTAAAATGTACTTACAACTTTTTAATGCCTCTCCTTCTAGTCTAGACCAAAGTCTTACATACAAAAAATATACACTTATCTTCAAAGAATTCTGGAATATAATTCAGAGTTACTGCATTAACATATTTTGCATCACACTAATATTATCTTTATAATTATCCAGATATGCAGACTTCTTTTAAAAAAAATTATTTGCAGTAATCACATACTATTTCATTTCAGTTTTTCTTATTACGACTTTTAAAAAAAGTTTTCCTGTTTACATCTTAATGGCAATTTTTCCGTGCAGTGTTTCTATTCTAATCACAGCTGGCCATTTTTGCTGCTATGTAGTAGATCACAGAGGAGATTACTGTTTCACTAATGGGTAATTTTAATATTTCTTGGGAGTGAAGAAAGGTAGCAGAAGCCCTAACAAACACAATTAAACATTACTTTTAAGAAGGAACTAAGATCAAAACAGAAAATTATAACAAAATGCTTGAAACTGGACAATATTCTACAAAAACTAGTTAAAATACTATTAATCTTATACCACCATTATAACAAAATGCTTGAAACTGGACAATATTCTACAAAAACTAGTTAAAATACTATTACTCTTATACCACCAAATAGCTAGTAGAACCTGACATTTCCTTAAATTTTTAATTCACTGGACCCCAAGGCAGCTTATAAAAGTAAAACATCATATCATCCGCCATCACTGAAGAACAGCTATTTCTGATTCCCAGTGGAGAAGCTAAACAAGTAGTAATCTAAAACTGCAGATACTTAAGGGAAAAAAATAGCCCCACATATATAGAAAGATAGGAAGGAAATATTGATGGATAGACTGCATGCTTAACCAAATTAGAATATTTCTTATAATCTGTATAAAATTATCCTAATCTGGCAAAGACAGCATCTCCAACTCTTTATCACTATTACAACTGTGACTCAAAATAGGAGTGGTGTCCCTTGATCAGTTTTATTGTTTTCTGTAACTCCAAGCATTCACTGCAGCTCTCACATCTATGTATTAGTGTACCAACACTTAGCCTGTGACATAAAACTGATCTCAATAATACACACACATCTTCAAAAATTTGGCAGATCCTTATAAAAACTAGTTTCAAGGTTTTTAACATAAAAGCATCATGTTAAAACAAATGGTAGATATGGATGGCAAGTACAAAGATAAATGGATCTGATAATTAGCATAATCAAGCTATATATCCAAATGACATTTTATATCATAACTCTTAGTATAATCATAACTGTGTGCAGACTCACAACAGGAGAATATAAGACAAGCAGGAAACTGTTCAAAGGACAGAGGATAAGGGGTGACAACAAACTATGAAAGGAAACATGCAACAAAGCGAGAGCCACGCTGATCATGAAGGGGCAAATTCTTTCAGAGTGTGGAAGGAGAGAGGTCACATTTTCAAAAGAAAACCTAACAACTATATTCATCTGTGACCAGCCATTTGAACAATAGGGCTGGACTACCCATGAAGCAAGGCACTGGGGATTAGTAAGAGCAGGGACATATCAACATGAAGTCTTCTCCACGCTTTTACATTCTTATTTACGTTCCCAGTTTTGAAAAAGCAAAACATCTGCGGGAGCTAAGGAAAGGGTATAGACTGTTTATGTTATGACTGTTTATATACAAAGATTGGTATCTGTATTGCTTACACCTACAAGTAATTTCCATGATCAAAACTGCAAAATTTAAGTAACTATAAGCACAATTTTAAAGCATATTCAAGGCTTTTTTTACGAAGCCCTTCAACAATAAACGATTAGAAGGAGAAAATACCAAGTTCTTTCATTTTTGGAAGGAGACCAAACCAAATGGATTAAGTACAGGACACACCAGAACAGAATATGAGATAATTGTAATACAACACAAAGATATTAACAGATAAATAAATGACAGCTCCTTTTGTAGCACTGTGCATCTCTGTGGTAACCAGAGAGATGATAATGATCTAATCAAATACAGCTTTCTATTGCTACAAACCTAAATAAATCAGTCTGAAGTAGAAAACATGCACATGTTGAAATGTAAAGAACTGGAAAATATTTTCCATAGTTCCTTGTGTCTAAACATCTCTCACCATCTGGAAAACGTTAGGTCTGGCATTTATTTAGGCTACACAATCTGCATTATTTATAAAGGAACCTTCCTAACAAAAAGACCGACCAGTCTTTAAATGCTTTAAATTTTTGTACAAATTAACAATACGGGCTGCTATATTAGGATAATAAATGGAATGTTCATTTCCCTTGAGTATATATTACAATGCATTTTATAGGAAACACACAAAAAATTAAGCAATGAAAATATTCTCCAAAACACGCTGTACATGCCTACTTAGAACACGCCATTATGGAGAAATGCTTGGACATTCAGATAAACATTCACTAAATAGATTGTGAAGGTTAAGCCTTTTCTGTACAAATGGAAACCTAGGCACAGACCAGCGTGAGTGGATGCAAATTTTTCCAACTTTGTCAAGCCGTTCCTCTAGATTGCAGAACAGCTACAAAAGGTGCTAGTGTTAATGGCTGCTCCTGAGCTACAGATTGCTTAAATGTAAGAACAAGAAGGATGATGCCACTCTGTAACAGATAAGACAAGGTCTATCAGTAGTTTGATGAACACAGGGGACAGATACAACCAAATCTGGAGAACGAACTTACCGGTCGAATGTACTGCTGAGACAGCAAGAGTCACCATATTGTAGCTTTCTGTATATTGTTCACAAAACACAGTTTTTTGTGTATAGAGTAAAATAAAAAAACCCTACAAATATGTTCAGCCTCTGTGACTCTGGTTTAATTACCTTTGAGAAACTGACCTACTCCAAGGCCCCCACTGCTGCCACATCTGAAATGGAGACGTGCTTCACTGCAGTAAGAAAAAGCCATCCCCAAACTCTGAGAATTGGAACTCCATGGCCCGATCCTCTATTCTGTAGTAGCAATTTCATTTAACTACATGCTGATTTAGTGAAACTACACTAGCTGAAAACTGGGGTGACAAAGCAGAGAGGTAGGCCCATAGGCATAAAAAGGAAAGAAGAAGTTGAAAATTATATCACAAAACCAACCACTGAACAGAAGTCAGGGAATAATGTTTCAGCATTACGAGGGACCTGTTAGACTCACATCTAGCCATCCATCTAATGTGGGGCACATCAAAGTAATAGAAGAAATATCTTGAAAAATACAATAACTTTGATAAAGGATATAAGAGGATTAATTAATACAAAATAGCAGGAAAAAAATCTCAGCTAGCACTCACTAAAAAAGAAAATGACCTTTCAGAAAATCAGTGATTGAAATCTTCAAATTGCTAACAGAGTAACTTTAGATAAGCTCTACAATCAAACAGAAAACTCTGGGACATGGATGCATGGATGAAACAGTTGAAAAAAGGGAGGTAAAATGTTTTTAGGCAGAGGTAGGGAGCTTCTAAAAGACTCCATGAAAGACAGACATTAAAACAGTATAATGACTATGTTAAAAAAAAAATGGCACATCAAAAGTATCAAAAATACTATAGGAGTCACTGAGCAGTCAAGTGTACAAGTACCAAATTTACACTTGCTCAGTCCATAAAAATGCTACTACTGCTACCTCTTGAGATGTTAGCATGAGACTTCAGATGGTTTTTTGAGTCCCAACTCCAGCTTCTGGCATCTATTGATAACATGAGAACATGAACTACCTGGAATAAAGGGGAAGAGAGAAAGGAAGTTTTGTTTCTCTGGTTATGAAGAAAAGGTAACGTAAGGGCATACTAAGGGCAACACAATGCAAGTCAGAGAACCCTTTTTTCCAGACTTCTTATCCTGGGCACCTGAATCAGGGTTTCCAGTATAGAAGGTTGGTATATTCCTGGTCATTCACCAATGGTAAGTGTTAGTTTGGCCCCAATCTGCAAGCACAGTCTGTAATACTCATTTCCTTTGACTATGTACAGCATTCAGTGACATGACATTTGCCTTTGGAAAATACAAACAGTAAGCAAGCATCACAGGTTGCTTTGCATTAAAGACTACTTTAATATTTTGGTATGTTTTGGGAGAAGAAGAAAATAATCCTAATAGAACTAAAGAAGAATTTATTGGTGAGAATAAGAAAATGAAGGTTTTCACTGCAGAAATATTGGTCTTTTTCTGCTGACTAAGTATAAACTACTGTCCCATTGTCAGTTCTTTTCAAATTCTACTAAAAGAAAAGTAGAGTTATTGTTTTAGAATTCTAGTTAAGCACAGATGAATTCAAGATAAATATACTTACTACTTATTACTCAAAGTACATTAGATAAGCTTCCTCCGCATTACAGTTACCTGAGCCTAATGACACTGGTGTGCCTACAGCAGCACATTAGTTTGAATCAAGAAACTGAGTCCCCTGGTTGGCCCTCCTTACTTCTTTCTGGTATGCAGCATGGAGTGGCTTTAAAGCAAAAAACTAGATTCTTTTTGGATGAAACTAGACCAGAGGATATGTTCCAGGAACACAATGACGATGATCTTGCCACAAATTGGCAGTCAGTCTGTGGGAACAGACTAGAACAAGCCCAGAGTAACTTACCCCTAAATGCACATAATGAGGACATCAGACCCTTAGCTCATTGGATTTTTAGCACCAACCACTTCACTGTGCAAATCAACTCCCATCAGGCCACTAGTGTAAACAGACAAATTGGCCAAAGAACACCAAATTTGGAGAGGTGGTAAATGATATACAACATTAAAATTGTCAAACTGTTTCTATTCAGTCCTCCCTTAACGATAGCGATCCAAGATATTAGAACAGTATTACACAGTACTGCTCCAGGTTCTGCCTTTTTTCCACCTGATGTGCCTGCTTGAATCATAGAATCATAGAATCATTAAGGTGGAAAAGACCTCTAAGGTCATCGAGTCCAACCATCGACCCAACACCACCATGCCCACTAAACCATGTCCCTAAGCGCCTCATCTACACATCTTTTAAATACCTCCAAGGATGGTGACTCAACCACTTCCCTGGGCAGCCTCTTCCAATGTTTAACCACTCTTTTGGTAAAGAATGAAACAGCCATTTTGGCTTGATTTGTTAAACAGCAAGATTGAATCTCTGTCACGTGGTTTTATCATTTGGTATTTACCACCCAGTTTGAACAGTGTTTGGCATTTTGCCATGACAGAAGGGTAAAGAATCAGATTGGTGCAGCATTAAGGCTAAAAGGGAACAATTTCTTAATGGCTGATAGTGGTTAAGAGGCACTGTCTTCCTCAGAAGTGGTGCATGTATTATTTGAGAAGACATAAATATAAAAACACTATCAGGTGAAGACCTTTCAATTAGAATTACAGTTCTCAGGCCTTCTAATCTCCACTTCCATTTAATCCTGCTATTTGGAGCAATATTCTAAAAAATACATGGGAATATTCTTTACAACATGTAAGAAAAAGTTCAGCTTTGAAACAACTCACTTACTAATCAATTTTACAACAGGAAAGAGAAGCTTGACTATTTACCTAAGTAGTTGGTGCCTCTTGAGTGATTAAACAGGGATGCAAATTTTGTAGAGATAATGCTTGAGCCATTACTATTTGCTTGGGTCATCTTTTGCCCTATTTCAGTCAGTGGGCACATTCTAACCTTTCTGTATTTGCCTGCACTTTTCTCCAAGTGGAAAAGAAATCTAAATCTTTTGAGCTGGAATTTTTCCTGCCTCAGCCTCAATATTTGTCTTTTACCTCAAATCAGTACAGTTATTCCTTCAATTATGTGAACAAAAACAGGGCAGAATTCACCATTTATATTCTCATTTGAATTTTATGTTCACCTAAACAGAACGGTATGAAAATTCAACACTTCTTGTATCAGGCACCCCTTTAGATCAAAACTTCAGCCATATCTGAAGACAATCCATGTTAGGTTGTGTGATAAAGGTCTTCTGCATACTCACAAAGGAGCACAGACAGTCATTGGCAGGGGGGAGCCCAAATAACACCCTGGTCTGACTTCTCCCAGGCCCATCACAGGAGCCATCAGCCCATCTCCACAAGCACAGGGGCACAAGGGCAGGTGGGAACCCATACCAAGGACTCAGAGGAAGGGACACCCTCTCCCGGCCCTTGCAAGGGCTGTCCCAAGAGAGTCTCAGTCCCAGTGTCCAGGCATGAAGCCCATCACGATGAGTCAATTCTGGAGTATCTATCGGACTGCTGGGGTTTGCTGCTTAGGGGTGTGGAACACAATATGGAACAGAGGGGAAGAGCATGTCAGGATTGCACAGGACCTATTATGGGGTGTTTAGGGGAGGAACCAAAGGAGGGAAAGGAATGGATCTAGGTGATTTGGGGAGGAACAAGTGTGGGAAAATAGAGACATCAGGGCATCAAGAGGGCTGGACACAGTTAACAGTTTGCTGCTTAATACGGTTGTCTGGCTGTGTCCTGCACCTGGTCAGTGCAGTCTGTCCCATTTTCTTATTAATTTGCTTTCTAACTCTTTTCCTGGGTGAAGGACTCTCTGTTCTCTGTGTGTGTATGCATGTGTGGGTATGGGGTCTGAGTGCCAGCAACTAGACTGGGACCCAGTTGGGAACCTGCATGAGAGCAAATGGAGAGGCTGGAGGGAATGAAATTAAGTGTCAGTGACCGGAGTGGGACCAGGGGTCAGAGGCCCATGTCTCTAAGGGTGAGACCACATGAGCAGCTGACTGTTGGAGGGACCAGGGGAGTCCTGGCCAGCTGCCAGAGATACCATGGGGTATGGGTTTCTCTAGGGGTGAGACCTGCTGAGGTGCACGTGTGTCTCTAAGGGTGAGACAGCTCTGTGTGTGCGTGTGTGTGAGTGTGAGATGGTCTGTACCAGCAGCTGGAGCGGGGCTGCAGCCTCAGGGGCTCATATGCCCAGGTGCCAGCAACCTGGGAGACTGGGATCCAGGGGCAGCTGCTGAGCAGACGGAGTGTGTGAGCCCAGCTGCTGGAAGCATCCACTTTGTACATATGCATACACATATATATTCCTACTAGTGGACCTCCATCCTGCTCAGCCAGAGAGGGGAATGGGATGAGGCTGTGTGTGCTGTCTGTGTTTGTGCAACTGCTCTGTGTGTCTGGGTTATCTGTGCAGCTGACCATATATATATATATGTGGTATATACACATGCTCTCTCTCTGTGTGCTGACCGGGAACACATGCTCAGCCTTGCTGCTGGTTGGACCTGGGGCCATGCAGCTGCAGCAGCCTCACCTATATTGAGCTGCCAGATCTGGTCTGATTCCCCTAACACTCCTGTTTTGTTATGATGTTATAAAGCTAAGTCAAAAGCATTCAGAATAAAGCTTCTATCTTATTTTCATTGAGTGACACTTAAGATTTACCCAGTTCAGGACATGATCACTAATTTCCAATACGTATTACTTAGAAAATAGTTGAACAATTTTTCTTTGATTTTGTGCATCACAACATAACTAGGGGATGAAACCACATCAAAACAGCACAAATAAACAATCCAATACTTGTAAAGTTTGGTAAACTAAAAATATCTGGAACTGCCAGAAAAAAGTGAGACTGGGTAGAAGAATCACAGAAAGAAACAGGTTGGAGCAGACCTCCAGGGATCATCTGGTTCAACAGCATGCTCAATGCAGGGACAACTTCAAAGGCAGATCAGGTGAAGTTTTTTAAATCTCCAGGGCTGGAAAAACAAAGGAAAAGATGGAATAGGAAGAGAAAAAGCAGCCACAGACCTAGAAGCCTTGGCAGTGGGGAAAAAATAAGAAATGAAGGGAAGACAAAGGCAGACATACATTGGAGGCATAAGAAAACTTAGTTACATATGGAAGTTGAGACTGGTGTGATGGAGAGATTGAGAAAGAACTGAAAGCATCACTTGGAGTAGGAGACCAGATTAGTGTCAGCTTTTTGAAGTGGCTGAGGTACAGTCAGAAAAACTAAGGGGGGTTACAAAAGTGAGAAATTTGGATGGAAAAGAAGGGATTTCAGAGAGGAAGGTAAAGAAAAACTGACAGAATCGGGAAATAACTTAGGATTTGAAGAGAAGCTAGAAAAAAGAAAGACAAGGAATCAAAAATCAGCTCCAAGGTTTTGGGTCCCTATTGGGTGCATAGTAGAGTTTGGCTGGAGAAAGGGATAAAAAGGGTAAGGAAAAAATTACCCTTTCTTCTAAGAGAGAAGTTGAGCAATAAAGTGTTAAAGAACAGCAGCTAAAAAAACCGGTGCCTTCTGAGCTTAGTTTATATTAGTTCATTTTGTTTAAAGTTTCCAGCACATCACTTTTATAGTTAAGCAAATTTAAAGCCACTAGAAGATACCAGATTGAATTGAAAGTACAGGATACAAATTACTAAATCATATCAGATTATCATTAAGTAATAAGTAGTACATCATTTGTTCTGCTGGAGAAAGTGACTTGATGTGGTTTGTCCAGTACTTGTAAGCAATTAGCTTTTAAATGGGAAATGCAAATGGACAGTGTTTCATTTGTTTGTTCTTGAGAAACTAAATAGGAAATCCTTGGGAGGCCTTGCTGAGTTTATATTGATGTTCAATTTAAATGTGCCTAAAATCAATAATTAATTTGTAAAACTTACAATTTCATGAAATTTCCTAATCCTTTCTAATGTGTCTTTTCTTACAAACTTGAGACATATATTTTAGTAAAGATAATGTTCCTGCAAAAGCAAGGAAAGATGCAGTAATATAATGATTAAAAAGTGAATAAATGTGCTGTTTTAAACATATTCCCAGCCTTTGATAGAACTGACTTGATCTTTCACATACAAGTACATAAATGGAGTGCACCTACCAGAATATTAGTACTTTTCTATGAATGGGTATTTCAGACTGCATAAGGCAGATTTGAGTTATTTATGTTGAATTAATTGTTCATACAATTTAATTGGCTTCTGCACTATTTTTCTATTGGACCAGTATACGATATTTACATCACTGTAAGAAGTGGCATATGGTACTGTGGTATATATTAATGATCATAGGGCCTGGTTCATCCTGATCAGTCCCAGTTTTTGAAATCTTTTATTTAAGTCACTAAATACTTTGCAGAATCATTTAAAAAAAAAATTAAAAAAGCAGAGGGGAAATGTGAGCTAGCACATACGTGTTTCTCGGCTTCTTCTGGCCTCTGTAATAGAGATCAGTAGTCCTCTTTGGCCTTAAAACCCATCAAAAATATTCACACATCACCAGTCTTGATGTTTTTTTCAGAGAATTATATTCTTTTGAGTTGAGGTTTTCAACTTGTTTGATATTTTCTTCTGAAATGATTTGATTCTCACTAAGTGCATGATGACCCTTTTTTATGTTATCACTGATTCCTTACAATATTCACTCCTTTTGTTTTGAATACAGTTTGCCTGAATGATAACACCTATCTACACAAGACCTACCACTGTCAGACAGTATTGTCTATCAGCTGTATCACTGTCATTCTGTTAACATAAAGAAAATTCTATAAAAAAACCTATCATGCTAAATGATTATACTGGCTCCCTATTCCTTCATAGAGGCCCAGGACTTTTTAAATAATAACTCTATATGATGGGCTATTTCCCGCTTCACTTGAAGAGAACAAAGTGTGTCAATGCTGCGGTAAATTTTGAAGTACCAAAGTTCCACCCTGCAGCTAACAATTTCTATGTGAATGGCTGTGACTTGAGTCTGATTTGGAAAACACGTGTGATGATTCAGATCACGGATTTCTGGTAAAGAATATTTTATGCAGCCCAAGAAAGGATGATATCAAACTTGCTAAAAGGAACTGGAGGTCACATAACATTACATACCTTGACATGCCTTGATTTTCTGTCTGATGTCTTGCTCTAAAAAGCAGTATTTGCAGGTGATTTAGGGGCACTCTGAGAGATCAAGAATTTTATAGGGGTAACATGCCCTGGCCACAGCTATTTTTCTGATTTTGGGGAGGAAAGGAGTGGGGTAAAATGATCACTTCCCACTTCCGTGGAACTAGAAAGTATCTAGAAGGGTTTTCTTCATGGTTATGCTGGCTTTTGGGCAGTCTGCCCTGGAAGAAACATGAAAAACTGTCATATATTCACAGGATATAGCTAGTGAACACATGATCTAAAATACTGAGCACATACATGGCAAAAGCTCCTTTGTGGGGTTTCTTATTGCCACTTCTCTCCACGTATCACCTTCACCCTTGTCTTCTGCAAGCCAGCACTCTATGGGGAGACAAATCTCTTCATCAGAAAGAGGGACTACTCTTTCAAGTCTGACTTCCTCCAGGTACCAACTGGGATCATTTCCAGTGTTGTCGTGGCCAATGCGGATTTTATATAGCTGCCCAAGATCTCTGAGATTAATCTGTAATGACAAAAAAAAAATTCCTGGATTTTAATAGCAAATTATAACGTTGTCTTTTAGCAATCCTTCTTATACTGGGCATGCAAGCAAAATGTGCAGCTAACGTAACCTAGAGGTGGGTTTTTTTAGAAAATAAAGCCTTAATATACAATGAATCCCAGAGCAATCAAGCAAAAGCATATGGAGTAGTCTGCAAGCATAATTTTATTGACTTCAGTACCGTATTATTTAAAGTGACTAAAGGGCTCAAAAAATTCAGTCTGTTTTTAGATCTCTTGACAGAATCTGGTTTGTAGTATTATAATGTAAACCTCTATTTCTAGACAAATACTGTAACAAGCAGAAGTACCTTCAGTCATTGCTGCCTGAAATAATATATTTTGAAGTCCATGCAGTTACCATCAGCAGAGCCCTATTAACTATTTCTACCACTTATCAGTCTGCTATGGTCCACTTCTCTCTTCATCTTCTATTTTTATGTCCATTGGTGTCAGGGTTAACTGTTTCTGCTGCAGCACTGCAGCAAATTTAAACAATAAAACATGACTATGTCACATTGAATACTGCAGCCCTGAAATAAAAGCCACTTTAGTTAGGGCTGCAGAAGTTTTTTGAGCAATGCTGATGGCAGGAACCTAAGCACAAAAGCAGGGTTAACCACTTTCATTTTCAGTGATGTGTTTCAAAGCTCATGGTATTGGGAAAAAAATCACAGAGAAAAAAGAACAAAAAATAGTTGTTTCTTTTACCATTATACCAATTTTGTACTGTTTAGCATCAAAACAAAAAGCAAACAAACAAAAAACGGATTGACAAACAATTAACACCAACATTGCCCCAGTAGTCCGAATCACCAAAAAGGATGAACTAAGATTTGTGTTTGAAGGTCCATTGCATCTGTTCTGGAAGGTAATATTACTACGTCTGCCCCAGCGTGAGAGTTTCCCCATCAATGTTTTTTGCTAAGAAATACTACAAGGTAATGCTCCTTTTCTCTGTGGAGCTGGGAAATGTCAGAGACATTAGAGACATATCCCTTTCATTCTTTTGTTGAAATGTTTTCCTAGGCAATGACACAGGCTAGTGTAACACTGACATTTCTTGGTCATGTGGCCCATCACAGAAGAAAGTCTTGCAGCCCTAATTGATCACCATTTCCTTGCATCCCTGAGGCAAGTCTGGCACAACTCAGTCTCATAGGATGATATCATGACACATACGCTAATGGTATAAAGTCTGAATAGAGTCACACTTATGGCCGAAGTAGTAGGTTTTCCTATATTAACACAGTATGTTAAAGTAAGAGGTACTAACTGAAGGTATAATTATAACATTAATGCAATAAAACCATGTATATCAAAAATATGCTGCTAATACAGCAGAATTACAGCAGTAGACAAAAAGCTCTCTGAAACTAACCACAAATGTAGCCAGGACACAGGCTAAGTTGCCATAATAACCCTGTCACCCAACTACAAAGCGGAGACCTCTGCAGTGGGCAAGTGACTGCTAAGGTTGCCTTGCAAATAAATATAACAATATATTAGAATTCTCACCCTTTATTCTCACCCTGAATAAAGTATAGCATTGGTGAACAACAAAGGTGATGCTTTCCTGAGATCTAGGCACTGGCTGCTATTTGTGGTGCAGCAGTGTTAAAGGGCAATTTAGTAAATAAAACATTGGAACCTTGTGACCTCATGCCCATGATTAAATTCTGGCATAACCCCTCTTGAAAGAGGAGCGTCAAAGCCATCTTTGCATATAGTATACATTACCATGACTCTCGGGAAGGACCAGGAAACTCTGTCAAAGAGCCTCTTTTGTCTTCTGAAGCATCTAATCAGTCATTTGGCTGTGAAGCAAACTGAAATATTATTGATAAAAAAAATCCTGCATATCTATAGTGGGTATCATATGAGTTGGCTGAAAAGTGAAGCCATAACTTTCTTAATTATATTAATTTTATTTATCATATTATGCTAAAGTGTGGTTTTTTTGGAAAGAAGTCTAAGATGGGAGATATGTTTCCAAGTGAACCTGCAGAGGGTTTCAACATTGTATCATAGAACCATAGAATAGTTTGGGTTGGAAGGGACCTTTAAAGGTCATCTAGTCCACCCCCCCTGCCGTGGGCAGGGACATCTTCAACTAGATCAGGTTGCTCAGAGCCCCGTCCAACCTGACCTGGAATGTTTCCAGGGATGGGGCATCCACCACCTCTCTGGGCAACCTGATCATCTGGTCCACCTCCCTGTTCAAGCAGGAAGAATAACCCAGACCAAAACTAGTCCTGGCTTGTGGAGTGGCATAAAGTGTCTCCACTTTCTCTAGCGTTCAAGCAGGAATTGCAATCCCTATTTTTTCCTTTAGAGCATGAGAGTAGACACTGTGGGAGATGGTGGAAACCACTTGGTATTAGGAATCCCTGGAATTGATTTGCTTTTTCCAGCTTTGCTTGGGGACGCCGAGCCCCCGGCTGCAAAGGGCATGCTGGTGGGTACAGCATGTGCCGGGGGGGAGGAAAAGTTCATGGTGAAGTTAACAGGGGTTTGGTGCATACCACTGCTGCATGAAATTTTCATGGTGGTTTAGAGCCACAATTCGAAAATGCTCCGCTAAGTGCCCAAAATGTCTCAAAGCAAATAACACGCTGGTGGAAATCAAAGCAAAAAGAAGGAGAGGGAAATGATGAAACCCATTCATCACCATATCACCATGCAGGGACTTCCTGTTACTGGATAAGCAACACAGGAATTCATCAAACTTAATCAAATGGAGTTTCAAGAAAATTCAGTACAGAAGAGAAAGCTCTGTCCAGCCTGTTAAGTTTCTCCAGGAGATGTTCCTAGTTGTAAGCAGTTCAATTAGATTCACTAAAGTCCTGTTTAACATCTCTAAACATTCCTGCGTTTGTGTCTTTCTATACTTCCTGCCCCTCCCTAACATTCACACTCTAAAAGATGACACAATATAAGAAAATTAAGGAAGTTATGCCCATGTGCTAAGTGGGAATTTGTCCAAAGTGTCAAGTCAAATGTATTTGCTTGCTTTCGATTACAGGGAGGAAGAGTATAAAGCATCCCTGTCTACTTGACACAAATTATGAGTTTTTTGGAATGGTAAACTATGCAGGACATATAGATAATGGCATATTTCTGAGACTGAAAGGTCTCAAAAATAATTAAAAACACAGAACACTGCTAGACTAATAACATGCTTAATAATACTTCTGTTTCTGACTCATTATTTATGGGTCTTGGGTCTTGGGGAAAAAAAATAATGTTTATTCTTGGGTGGAAATTAAGGCAAATTAACTGTATATGATGTTCTGGAAGACATATAATACAATTACAAATTTAGTTTCAGCTCCTGTTGTAGTTTGGGGGTTGGAACAATTCATCTTGCTTTCAGATCAGATATCACATTAGCCTCTCAGTGGTATTGACTTGCTAACACGTTACTTTTTGCCAATCGGAATCCTCTCAAATGTATGTCAAATTTTGCTCTTGCAGTGAAATACTGATGAAAATACTCTCATAACATGGCAGAGCTAACTATATTGTTTTGCCAACATAAACACTGTTTCTCGAGGTTGCTCCTTCATTTCCAGTATTGACTAAATTGCCTTAAATGTCTGCATGACTTGAACACAACCTGGCATTTATAAATCTACTTTTGCAGCCAGAACATTCTATAAAAAGTTGTAGAGCAAAGTTGACTTTGTTGCCCTCATAAACAACATGCTTACAAACACCTTAGTCTAGCTGTTCTGTATTCTGGCTGCAAAAGTAACATTCCATTTTACATGCAAACAGCCTTTCTGACAGAACTGCAATAAATGGCCGTGCAAAGAAGAAAGGATAGGTCCCAGGACTAAAGTATCACTCTGGAAATCAGAAAACTAGATTCTATTCCTCTATCTGCTTTAGGTTTCCTGAGGAACATTACATAATTCACAAGCCCTCTTTGCTTCACTTTCTCAACTGTACAACAAGGACAACACTTACATGTCTCTCACAGGGACATTGTAAAGCTCTCTTCATAAATTTTGAGATCCTCAGAAGAAGACACAAGTCTAAAATTCTGTATTTTTTCTAAAATTTTCTGTTCATTTTGGATTAGTTGCTATTTTTCCATAACTCAATTGACAGATCAAAAATCATCAGTTGTAATTCTCCTAGCTAACTTTGTAAAGCTAGTGGTTTTGCTCAAGGATAATGTGATCTCACTTATAGTTACCTAGTCTCTCATACAGTCATGCAATTTCTGTTGCCACTAGCAGAAGTTGTGCAGACAGAATAAGGGAGGAATAGCAACAAGCTGCTCAGCAAATATGTTGTAAATCTACTGAAGAATGTGGTCAATATAATAAGGACATTCCTCCACTACACTGTAACTGGATGTTGCAGGTACTCAAACTTCCTAAACAACAAGGACACACAGAAACAGAAGACTGATGTATTTTGGGACAGGTCTACACTGCCCTGAACAAGCTTGCTAGAGTCCTAGCAACCGTACACCTGAGTTAGCACAATAGTCCCTCAGGCTGGCCAATCCTGCTTCTCAAGGCACACTGCTGCTGCTGAACACTGAACAGCAGTATGGCAGCAAAAGTAGCAGCTTGAGGCTAATCTTTGCTGGCCTCTGCAACAGAGCATTGACAAAATCATCAGACATCTAATCCTCAACCAAAGCACATGGTCAAAGCATTGCGGAGGTTCAAATGTCTGTTTATTAAAAATATTAAAAATTGGTTTGCAAAGTTCCTTTCTCCCTGTAAATTCTTTAGCTTGATATGGTAGAGTTTGGACATGGATGGAAATTCAAAGTCATAAAATTTAAGAGAACAGTTTCGGGGTATGAAGCTGCCATTCTGGTGTGGCTTACATCAGCCATGTATAGAACATAAATAAGACCTAAACTCCTGCAGAGGTAACAAACAAGGTCATGGAAACACAGATATCTCATTGAGGTAAAGGAATCTAGACATCATAAACATCAGATATCCTGATCTTCTTAGGGATTGCCTATTAGAGAGGTCTTCTGACAAATGCCAACCTCACGCTCTTCCCAGCAAAAAGTTTTACAAAACACTTGAATCATCATCTACAGTTCACTTGTTGGTTGACTGTGAAACTTCTTCTGATGCGTCAACAAATTCTTTGATAAGCTCTAAAGGGGATGGACCTCATACAGACCCTGCTTATGTGAGAGATTGCCAGCACTTATTAACCTTAATGGTATCACTATGAGTACAATGATAGTAGTAATTCTATTGTCTTTGTAGTATTTTTCTTCACTGTTACAAGCAATAATATTAACAGTCATTATATTTTATAGTATCAGTACCAATACATATTATCGAAAAAACTGTCTACCACTTTTAAAAGGGCCACGTTTTCAAACAGAGGTAGCTCTGCCTTAGCCACACCCGTATTCTAAATGTTTGCAAGCAGTTAAACAAGATTAACCTGCTAATCAATACAACTATATGCTTTGCTCATTGCTACTATTTACTTTTTGTACAAGCATAGGACCACATTCTCTTCTTAACAAAGGCAATGGGAACATTTTCATTAAACCATGCATTAGAAAACTTGGCCTTACTTTTTGAAATTGAAGCTTAACAAAGCTCATATTTTACAGTTTGTCTCTAAGCATAAATTGAAATCCAGGTTTATCAGCAAGTTCTTCCTAAAGAGGATGCAAGGACTAAATTTTAATTCTGTTTCTAAATGAGCTATGCAAATACTCTTTTCAGTCCCTAGCAAACCTATGATATTTTGAGTGGAGTCAGTATGACCTATTTTCATGTACTTAAGACGTTTAACTAAGTGAAAAGTGAAGTAAGAGTTCCTTAGCTTAACAAGAGACTGTTCAATGGAAAGATACTTCAGTAAAAGGATGGAAAGAATATACGTAATGACCCCATTTCTCTTTTATATACAGGAATAAGCAAAATAATGTCACTGTACTCCTGTTGTACAGAAAGTATCCTGCACTCTCTTCAAAATGAGCTCAGGCTAGCATGAAAATCATTTGGATAAGTCAACACCAGAAGCAGCTACACCAAAATCCCAATGTCTAACACAACTACTAGAGGTTATGCTTGACAGACAGTTATTAATTTCATGTAAGGCCACCTCATTAACAGAATTTCAGAGAAGTCATGTGCAGCAGCTGGATTCCCAAAAGAAAGAGAAATCATTGACTGCATTAGTTTAACTTCTACGGCATCTGCATATAATGGAGAAATCTTTAGAAGTAGAAGATATTTTTAAATTATGAGGTTGCAGCTGGTAAATGTTGCCAAAAATACCATAACTAATGTACCAGTAAAGTACCCAGAGTCCATCCATAGTGCTTGCATTTTCCAGATGTCTGAATTCAGCCAATTTGTTAATTGTGGCCAACAAACTTGGCAGTTACACACTAACTCAAGAATTAGAACATGTCCCAACTGCTCACACAGAAACTTAACAGTCTCATGAAAAAGGTGGATATAGACATGTAAGGAGTAGGATTAAAGGCCACACAAAAATTGACATTATTTTTCCCACTTCATACTTGCTTCGGTTACAAAAATAAGCTGGGTAAACAAGTACTGCTTATTGCACAGTGACAGTTAAACACTTTCTTTTCCAATCCACTCAAGCTTTTTTCATCCTGTAGCTAGTCCAATATCAATACTCACTCACTTGACCTTCCTATACAGGCTAACAATGTGCTACTATTCACTAAAATGGATGCCAATTATCTGTTACCAGGTTAATTACAGAAAGGAAATGTCACATTGTTGTTACCTGCTAAACTAATGATACCAACAGCTTGTTTTTTCCACCCTCAAGTACAACAAGTGGGAAACCGTTTTAAGAATAACATTAAAGCTCTGGAAGAACTTTTCTTTTACCATGTGGTTAATAAAATTATTCTAACACTAAGTATTTATGGTACCAGGGTGTCAGTTCTTGAAAGTAAGCACAAAACTCTCATGTTAGGAGAATGTAGCCACTTATATATCTGAGGTTTTTCTGAGTGATCTGCGCTTTTCCAAGTCAGACCAGGAGTATTTTACTGGATTTGAAATTCCACAGTGCTTACGTGGGGAGTTAAAACACTGCCTACCAGAGGATGTTAACTGGAATACAGCCTAACATTGGCTGTAAGAAAGCTCAACAAAGGTCAGGCCATGCAAGAAAACTTAAGCTTTTCTTAACCTTCATCACACATATGCACAACATGCTAACAGAATGATTCTGTGGTTGGACAAGTGCACCTTATGCATGAAGTGATGCATGATAACATTATGCTGGTGAGCACATAATAGGGCTTCAAAGAGTCTGAAGACACATGAAGATTCGTTTAAGAAAAGATACAGACTAGTCACCTCAGTCCACAACCTAGGAGTAGAACTAGATCTCTGATTTACTCTCCTTTTGACTGTTGATTCTATAATACCCTGACAGACTATGAACTGACCTCTGCAATATATGTCTGTCATCTCCTGGTGGATTTACAGCAATATTTATCACTCAGGCATGAAGTCATCAGCTCTGAAAAAAAAATTACATCTAACAGTGTCTTCTCTCAACAATGTAGGTTACTGTGAGCACATCAGACTTTGACTTTCTGCATTACTTTTCTAGGGACTAAAGGATTTTTTTTATATCTTCCGGACATAAAGAAGGTCCACAGCCTTCTGGTGTGCAGTAGGAAGAGTGTTGCCAGCAGATCAAGGGAGGTGTTTATTTCCCTCTACTCAGCCCTGATGAGACACATCAGGACTGCTGTTTCCAATTGTGGGCTCCCCAGCACAAGAGACATGGACATACTGGAAAGAGTCCAGTGAAAGGCCATGGATATGATTAAGGGACTGGACCATCTCTCACATGAAGAAAGGCTGAGGGAGCTGGGACTGTTTAGCCTGGAGAGAAGAAGGCTCAGGGGAGGATCTTATCAATGTGTATAAATACCTGATGGGAGGGGCTAAAGAAGACAAAGCCAGACTCATGTCAGAGGTATCCACTGAACAGTCAAGAGACAATGGGCACAAGTGGAAACACCATAAATTCCACTTAAATATATCAGAAAAAAAATGGGTGAGAGTGGTGTACAAAGAAATCGCTGTAATGCACAGTGAAAATAATTTTTGCAGGAGATAAAACTGTTAAAGGGCTGCCAAAGAGCTGGCCATATAAAGTTAGGGCCATCAAAAACTTTATCACTTTATCATCTTCTGTTTCAATGCAAGATAAATTGATCTCATCTTGTTTAGCATAAGGCCTGTACTGTATAAAGTGTCTATTCTCTTTATAGAGTTGTACCAAGCCCAAACAAAAACAATTATTTTTAAGAGCAAGAGTGAGAGAATAAGCCACACATTAGTCATACCACTCACTTCTGAAAAGTGCTCAGATACTGAGATGATGGGGAGGCATAAGAATGTGAATAGACTAGAAAATGGCTGAGGGGAAGGCAAGGCAAGAGCATGGATTAGTAAAGGCAGAAACTGGATTTAGGCACTTGACATGGGAAGGTGGGGGAGCACTTAACAGGGAGACCTTTAACAAAGGAAACTAGTGTCACAAAATTTCAGAAACAACCATGTGAAGCCTACCAGGGGGCTGAACGGACAGTGTAACCCGGGAGAGAGGAGTGACTCAAGAGAGACAGACAGGAGGTTTTAATATGTACTCATCTTGGACTCATGTTGCCATCAGGCAGAAAAAAAAAGGAGTTTTATAGATATATGGCTGAAAGATTAAACCTGAAATTGAGTATATAAAGTTCTCTCAAGAAACTACCTTAAAAGGGAAAAACGTATATGCATATATACACACTCCATACTGCAGTACTCCATACTGCAGAATTACTGAACAAGTAGCACCATCTTCACTCACTCTCTTTTCTTGAAGGTGAGATGAATTGTGTTTTTCTCCAAGATTGTGAGTTCTTTACAATCCTTTTATGTTGTTTTCTTGGAACAAGCTAAATTTTGCCTCATGCACAGCCTGTAGCTGATGGAGATAATTTTACATACTTCTCCCTTTTATCTCAGTAAGGAGTGAGGTTCATGTTGTTATTATATACATTTCGTAGAGAGATGGACAGTTTCAAGTGGAGTTAAAGCCAGCCGTATGACTGTTTTATGCTGCCTTAAATGTATCTTAAGAATGAACAGATGAAGCCAGCATGGCTTCACCAAGGGCAAGTCCTGCCTGACTAACCTAGTGGCCTTCTATGATGGAGTGACTACATCAGTGGACACGGGAAGGGCTACAGATGTCGTCTATCTGGACCTCTGTAAGGCCTGTGACACGGTCCCCCACAACATCCTTCTCTCTAAACTGGAGAGGTATGGATTTGATGGGTGGACTGTCCAGTGGGTGAGGAATTGGTTAGATGGTCGCATCCAGAGGGTAGTGGTCAACGGCTCAATGTCCAGATGGAGACTAGTGACAAGTGGTGTCCCACAGGGGTCCATACTGGGACCAGTACTGT
>NW_008794414.1:2894869-2929076 GCF_000699145.1 Aptenodytes forsteri
CCCCATCCCTGGAAACATTCCAGGTCAGGCTGGACGGGGCTCTGAGCAACCTGATCTAGTTGAAGACGTCCCTGCCCACAGCAGGTGGGTTGGACTAGATGACCTTTAAAGGTCCCTTCCAACCCAAACTATTCTATGATCCTATGATTCTATGATCTGACTAAAGTCTGGGTTTCTCTAAGTTTTGTTCAACTGTTTCTGCACCTAAATGGCTGTTATGGCAAACAGGGACAGCTGGAAAATAGCAGGACAGAAGCTATGCCCAGTTTTTAGGCATTGGGAGTCCCATGGTTAAGAGAGTGGATAGCTACATTAGTGTTTGCGATCACTTTTTCAATCTTCCCACTTGGGAAGAATTCGAAGTGAGCTCATTACAGGCTCTTTTATTTTAATAATGGAAGGAAAAGCATGAAAATGGATTTGTTTCAACCTATTTTTATAACATTTGGTTTTCTCCCCACTACTTCTCATTTTACTTTAGAGATCTCAGTTTTGACTGATGAAAGAATGAACATGGATCCAGGGTACAGGAACGAAAGACACACAGTGAAACACGACAGATTTTTACAGTCCGTAATGCTGATTCTAAAGGAAGGCGTGTCAATAATCTAATGCATAGCTTATTTAAAATGACTGATAATTTTATTGGAACAGGAGGAAACCAAAATGAAAAACAGATAAAATTCTAAGTATAATGCCTCCATGTGATGCAATACAGTATAAGGCGCACCTGGTGAACACAATTCTTTACAAACAAGGTAGATGTAACTGGAAAGAAAAAGGCTGGTTTTAACACTGTAACAATCTCATCACAGGAACACTATTTATTAAGTTTTCTGATCAAGTATCCCTGCAAGTATTAGTAGGAGCCCTGCTTTTCATCTACCTATATTACTTTCTGGCATTTTGCCCTGGTAGAGTATGGCAGTTTTTAAAGGACTGTTTATACAGATGAAGAAACTTTAAATAGTGTAACTAGATATGGCACCAGCTTTACAAGTTAGAGAAATGGGCTCATGCAGCAAAATTCACACCAGGGATAGATTCCAGTTTCCAATTCTCCTAAAATGTCATGCATGCTCCACGTCCCATGCTTGCAAGAATGGAACAACTATCTCCCTTACAAAGACAGCCACCAACTACAAAATATAACATAAGGTTAAAGTGAAAATTTTGAAGATTTCTTAGAAAAAAATCCAGCACTCTTAATAGCTTAATACAGTGTTATTTAAGATAAACTTGACAATGTGTTGAGATCAGTAAGACCAACACTGCCCTAAAGAGATTGCAGAGCTGATAACGAAGCAAACTCACAAAGCAAAGCATGGAAGTATTTTTGTTAAGGACATGCTAGGTCCTGCCACTCTCACTAAGGCTAGCATACAATATTTGAAAGCAGATCTACTGAACCAGTCAGTGCTTTTACTGACTTCATTATTAGTAAAAGAGCAGAACTTGTACCCGAAGGTATGGAATTATTCTGTATCGAAGTTATAAAAATTGAGAGATTGTAGCTGGCTTTTACAGAAGATAATAGGCTTACAGTCTTCTGCTTAATTCTCTTTGACACAGAAGGGAATATTTGGCATGACCAAACATTAAAAGAATACTTATAAAAAGAATTTCTTTATCAAACAGCATGTATACTCTTAAGAGATAATTCGCCATGTTTCAAAGAATGATGATGCAGAATACAGGGCTCTGGAGAATATAATTTACAATATAATTAAAGCTTCAGAGTCTTGAGCAACTCAACATACTGCTAAAATCAGTATTTTTTAAATACTGAGAAATACTCAGGGACTGTGATGACACCAGAGGAAAATGCAGGAAACAGATCACAGTTGTGATGAAAGCTGTAACTTATGGTAGATTGATATCCCTCTATTGGAGGAGGAATGACTCTCAACAGAAATATTATGCCCTAAAAACTATGCCTGAATAGTGACAGAAGCAGAAAACCATAGCCTAGAAGTAGTTTCTTTGAACACGCAGGAACAATTACAGAACAGAAAGGGAAATCCATCAAATTTAAATTCATTTTCTTTCCCATTCCCATATTGTTCATCCCTGACTTTCCCATCTGGTAGGAAAAATTGCTAAGCCACAAGGGCAAATATAGTGCAGTTTATACACAACTATCTTGTGAGAACCTAGAACCCAAGACTCCAGTCAGAAACAAGAACTCTCCCCATCACACAACAACTGTAAATTACCTTCAGTGAATTTCATGTGCCACCATCATATGGAAGTCTCCAAGGGCAATAGCCTTGTTACATTCTACCTGCGTTACACTGGAGGTCGACCAGTTTTTAATCTAATTTACACAAACCTTAATGAGAGAGAGCCAAAGTTAATGAAGTTACACCAGCTGTACACAGCAATGCAAGCAACATCAAAATCAAGTTCTAGATGAGCAACAAAATCTCAGGAGTAAATAGAGGAGCACCATTTGATTTACTCAAGTTTTAATAACTTTCTTTTTTCATTATTTTTAATGTTACTGAATATTCATTATTTACTTTTAGGTATCCAAGTTACTATGCAGTCAACTGTACCTTCTGTCACACTACTATTCTTGATTTTTATTAAGATAATCCAGTACAGTTTTGTCTCATTCTCTTTTGGTGAGCCATTTCTCTGTCATTTCTTATGATAATATCTGTGACCAAAGGGATTTTGAAATGAGATGGTACTTTGATTGTTTTTGTGGGACATGATTGTGCTTTATTTTTTCCATTATATTATGCTGAACTCTTGCAGCTCCCTGCATCAGTTAACACTTTCTTAAAACAAAGGTGGTTACCTGGAGTTTAAATAGCCTTCAAATATGCAGCGCATTTCTACACAAAGACTGTAAATCAAGGACCATTTAGTCAAGATTTTCCCCAAGGTACTTACCAGATTAAACTAGTGTAATAAAAAGCAATAGGGGCTATACAATTTTTCTGCAACTCCACAGTTTTTAGCAACATTGATGCTATTACATGGTGCTCCTAATGTTGGAAAACTGCAGAGTTACAAAGTGCTGAAATATTTGGAGAACACAGCTTTTTTTTTTGGATTAAGAAAAAACTCATACCATATTAAATTGAGACATTTAAGGGGGAAAAATGTGGGAAGAGGAAGTAAAATTACTTTATCTGTTCTTTTCTTTCTCTCCCCATTGATCAGCACAGACTGAAAGTTAAGTAAGTGGTTTTGAGAAATAATGGATGGTCAACCTTGAAGCTTTGATGGTGTGGTTAGAATTCAGGGAGAAGCCTCCTCAGGAACCCCTGGAGTTTAAAGGTCTCATTACACACAAATTTAAAAGTTTCATTACACAATTAGATTTTGTAAAAGGTTTAAGTTGTACTCCTCAGTCCAGATTCACCGCACTTAAACTGCACCAAAGTGCTGGGCCTAGCCTCCAAGCCTCTTCCAGGCTTTCAGTGGTATATCACCAAAGAAAAACATCAGGCACAAAGACCTAGGTACAGTGTAGAAGACCTAAACCGGGGTGCTAGTGTGGATAGCAACAGATCATCAGAGCTCCTGGACCAGGTATCAGGTCCTGCTTTGATGGGAGGATAAAGATGATGCTTTGAGAAACATACTGTTCCTTCCAAAGAGAAAGAAAACAAACAAATGTTCTTGGTACTCCCCTCAATGAACTGAATAAACGAGTAAGAACTTGCTGTCAGACAGCATTAACCAGCTGAATAAATATCCAAGATGATCATCTAGCCAGAATGATTTGAAAAGGAACACTTAAATTTAGTCTTCAGATAAACACTGATTTCACCTTCCTGTTTTGATATGAGAGAATCTTAAACCAGCATTATCTGCAAACTTTAGCCAAGTTACTTTCAACTTAAATAGAAGTAAGGGAAATACCGCCATTGACTTGCCTCTGCAAGAACTTACATATTTATACTTCAAACTGGAAAAAAAAAAAAAAAAATCAGAGAAATTTCCTGTCCTATCTGTCACTGATTCCCCATCATCTGTTTATTATGCATAAATTATTTCAACCTAAATGACAGACCGCAGATTTAACAATTGCAACAGGTACACTCCTGAGGAACTATAGGAACTGGAAGAAGTTGTAGGAATTACAGGAACTTGGAGAAGCCCTGGGAAATGTCATGTTTCTGAAGTACCTCTGAAGAAGAGAGAAGACCTCTGAAGAAGAGAGAAACCTCAACCTCCCCATTTGCTTGGAGAAGTAGGACATTGCTAGTCTAAATCACCTGAGTTAACCTGCTCAGTGTGATCTGACTCTAGTCCCTAGCTATCCCCCCTTTCCTTCTTACTTTCCCCAAGAAAAGGTTTGCACGACAGTGTGCTTCAGTAGAAGTCTGAGAAAGCCCATGGAAGAATTTACAGTGGACACTTCCAAAGATGGATACGCAACACAAGCCATAGCCAGGACTATCTTATTACATCAACACAAAGAACAGGCAAAGGAAGTCTTTTCTACCTCTGCAAATGAACAACATCTAGTTAAAACTAGCACATCAAGCAGATGCAGGTATCAAGCAGATTCTGCGAGAGGCATGTCTGCTTGATGCAGTTCTGAATACGTTTGCTGATTGAAATCTTACTATCATAAGTCAGCCACTCCCTCAGAAATATTTAATGATCCTTACATATTGCTTTGAGTCCTTTTTATTACCGCTATTATCCAGTTTTGAGAGAAGCTATTTTGCATATGTTTTGAATTCTCCAGTGTTTATATAACAGCCATACTATACCTTAAATGTATCTTCACTGTTGGGATTAAACATCTGGTGTTTCCCAGATCCCAAAATAATAGGACCAGAAGCTTTGTTTTCTCCATAAGCGTAAAGGGATACAGTTGCTGTTGTGCCAGCTGTTTCAAAATCCCCAGTGACTACAGTTATCTTCCAGTCTCCTTCTGTAAAGTAAAAAAAAAAAATCAAAATGC
The DNA here is from genome assembly GCF_000699145.1 of Aptenodytes forsteri. Lineage (NCBI taxonomy): Eukaryota > Metazoa > Chordata > Aves > Sphenisciformes > Spheniscidae > Aptenodytes > Aptenodytes forsteri. The sequence goes on from NW_008794414.1 coordinate 2,899,803, forward strand.
TTTTATAACTGTTACTGATATGTAACAAGTTACTTGAAAGATATAAATAAAAGCATAGTTTAGCCCCGGGGACCGTAACTACTATGCACCTAAAAGGTAATGATGCTGGGAGAGGCAACAGAAGATTGGCTAAACACTACATCATTCAAACTCATCTTAGGCAAGCTGTGTAACTTTAAAGATTTAGGAGGTTTGCAGCGTACTAAAGCTGGAAATATGAACACAGAGCCTAGTGAGATTTCTAGTGATAACACTGTGGGTCATCACAGAAAAAGCCCAACCTCCAGAATTCGATTATGGCAACACGTATAACCAAGAAATGCAACAGGAAAAAGTATCAAAGCATCCCGATTAAGCACAATTTCCTCTCATTTTATGTTGATGTGACACATCAAGAAGAGCTCTGTTTGCCTAGATGGAGGCATGACATTGAGATTAGCATGAAAAAAAAGATTTGGTAGAAAATTCTGACACTAGACAGGGACTCTTTAGAAAATCATTTTATATATAACATCCCTGATACTAAAATGTCATCTCTGCTCCCATACAATGCACACAAGTTATTTAAATATCTGAAAGCAGCTTAATATAAACCTTTTTTTAAAAAAGAACAATTCATAATTGGAAAATGCATTTCTACATCTGAAAAGCTGGGATTGCATGCTCTCCACCCCTCTTTTGATTCCAGCTTTTGCCTGCATGAAACAAGTTCCATTTAGTGACTTAAATTCATTCTGTGCAAGGCAAACAACAAATGAAATACCAGCCCACAGCCATCTTATAAATAAATGCCACAGTGTACACTGCAGTTTTATTAATAGAAAGCTGTCTGGTAATGCCTGCGTGAATGAAATCTGTTGTCTGACAGAAGTATTTGTCTTGGGCCAGCCCCATTATCCCTCAGTAATTTGCCCCACAAAGACTGAACTGGAGCAGGAAGTTTGATCTCCTATTTTCCAAATTTTTGAGGTCTTGCTGACACCTGGTTTTGGAAGGTGATAAATTTTTAAATACACATAAATACACAGCTGGGAATTCAGAAAACAGCAACAGCTCATTTGATCTGATCAATCAAATCTGGCCAGCAGGTCGAGGGAGGTGATTCTTCCCCTGCACTCCGCTCCGGTGAGATCCCACCTGGAGTATTCCAGCTCTGGGGATCCCAGCACAAGAAAGATGTGGACTTCTTGGAGCGGGTCCAGAGAAGGGCTACAAAAATGATCAGAGGGCTGGAACACCTCTCCTGTGAAGAAAGGTAGATGTTCAGCCTGGAGAAGAGAAGTTTCCAGGGAGACCTTATTGCAGTCTTTCAATATGTAAAGGGGGCTTATAAGAAAGGCAAAGACTTTTTACCAAGGCCTGTAGTGACAGGACAAGGGGGAATGGTTTTAAACTGAAAGAGGGTAGATTTAGATAGGACACAAGGAAGAAATTTTTTATGGTAAGGGTGGTAAGACACTTGAACAAGTTGCCCAGAGAAGTTGTGGATGTTCCATCCCTGGAAGTGTTCAAGGCCAGGTTGAACGGGGCTTTGAGCAACCTGATCTGGTGAAAGATGTCCCTGCCCATGGTGGGGGGGTGGACTAGATGATCTTCAAATATCTCTTCCAACCCAAGCCATTCTATGATTCTATAAAGGACGTGAACCATCTAATTTCCACTAAAAATTGTCAGACTCCAGCTTGTAACAAACTCTTTTGTGCATCTGAAAATTTGCATCCTCACAACTTTCTCTATAGACCCACTTTCTTAGCAAAAGAACCATAGCACCAGGCTACAAAAGGATCAACATCAATTAGAAGTGTGAAAAGCCTCTACACACTGAAGGTGGAAACAAAGAGCATAAGGCACGGGCTCCCTGCCCCATAGAAGAGCTCATTTACCAAAAAAGTCAGCCTCTTCTGTTCTCAAACAATATAATATTAATTCCTTAAAGACAAAGTTCCTTTGGACCATTTGGCTGGAAAATAAGGACAATTAAATTTACAAGTGCTTATGAAGAATGATGCAGACAAAGGGTAAAATATGACCCACTACTCCTGCTAAAAATTCAAAAGTCATTCAGAAACAAATTGTTCATTGTATGATTTATTGTACCTCAAGTGTTTCTGATGGCCTTTTCTACTCTGTTATCCTCTCCAAGTCTCTCTTTTGTTAAGCAATACAGTTTTGAAACAACGCAGTTGGTACTCTTGAGACGGTATCTTCTAGCTAGCTCAACTCCTGCCTCCAAAGGATAAGTGTAGTATCAGTAAACTATTTTGCACACCAGTACAACTCTCAAGGCAAAAAAGGGAATCAAACTTCCTCAAAAACATGATAAAAAAGAGTTTTGTTATGCACTCCTCTATATTGACTTTGCAGCTTTTTCTTTTTCTGGAAACAGACAGAACTTTGTGTTTGAAGGACAATGTGGGTATAAGAGAAGAATGCTAAAATTTGTAATCTCTTTGATGCCAGAAATCCTCATTGCATTCCTGCATGCTTCCAAATAGAAACTGGAAACAGCAAGTAAATATTACAAACACATAATTCTCATTCTCTTTGGCATAAAAAGCTGGGGTTTGTTCTGATGAGGTAGAATACCAGTAGTTCCTTAATGACTGAAGAGGAATACACACTGAGGAGAAAGGAATACAGAAAAGTGTTAATGAGGTGACTTTCATTTAGCATACATGGAGGAAAGATGCAACCTGACACCAAGTACGTCCCTGGGGACATCAGAAAGTGGTACTTTACCACAGATTACTTTCTAGAAATTTTCTTTTTTTTTTTTCTTTTCTAGAATATTAGAAACAATACAATACACTAGAAAGTTCTACTTCCCATAAAAAGAATTCTGTTTTAAAAAAAAAAAGTTATATAGAATGAAAATTAGATATTTAAAAAAGCTTATGAGAAAAAAGTAAGTAAGCGAACAAAATTTCAGATCAACCACTCAACCAGGAATTGGAGCAGCCTCTGTAGGTGTGGGATACACAATTTCAAGTCTCTTTCAGAGACTGAAGTTCCAGATTTCAGCAAGTGTCCCAAACAAGAGGCTATTTGGTGCATATGCTTTTGGCTACCTCACTCTGAGACATTTGCAACAAATCCACCTTGTGTTTCCACAAAACAGGTCTGTTTTGACAGAGGGTAAGTTTTGTCAATGACAAAGCTGACCAGCTCTTCTGGACAGCACAAAGACACCTCTCTCACAGGGTCAGGATGAGAGTGCTGTGAACAAAATATTCACTGCAAGACCAAGCCCATCTCCACTGAAGATAAGCCAGTTGGATATATACTTAGTTTACTCCTGCTCTTTGTAATTTTTTGTTAGGCTTACGGGGCACTTTTTATCTGCTGCAACTTTTACTGTATAACCGGACAAGCACAGCTTAAATGGCAATCGTAGAGATCCAGCTGTAGGTGCAGAAAGGACTAAGCAGACTGATTTGAACTACGTAAAGGAGGATCTCTAGGTGCAGGCCTTTTGGAAGCAAGGCGTGCAGAACAGCTAAGGCACAAAGAGTGATGAACAGCTAGAAAATGAATGCCTTCTGGAAAAGGCATAGAAAGGAAGAAGGGCAAAGATGTCTGTGATTCAAAATAAAGCTTGGAATAGAATGGGATTTGAATATAATTTGTAAAATAACTGGGTACAAACTTTATCATTAACTACTTGCCATGGGGACACTATTTAAGACAAGGTATTTGGGTCTTTGTGGGTATCTTGATTGATAGAATAAATTACGAATAAACATTTTCAAACTTTCTCCCAACAGCTTCTAAATTATTGCTCATGAAGCACTTCTCACAGCTGAGAAAAAGTTATGTGTTATTAAGAAATGTAATTTAATCTGCACTGATTGCGAGGACAGAAAAGTCAAACTGAACAAATATGAAATCACAGGTAAAACAGAAAATGAAAACCTAATGGTGAGAACTATATATAGCCCAGGAGAAAGAATCATGGTTTAAGATGCTAACTATAAAAAATTTAAATTAAGCTAGATCACCAAGAAGTACTAGAAAAAATATGAATTTTCAGACAAACAGAGAGAAAATTAACATAGAATCATAGAATCATAGAATAGTTTGGGTTGGAAGGGACCTCTAAAGGTCATCTAGTCCAACCCCCCAGCCATGGGCAGGGACGTCTTCAACTAGATCAGGTTGCTCAGAGCCCCGTCCAGCCTGACCTGGAATGTTTCCAGGGATGGGGCATCCACCACCTCTCTGGGCAACCTGGGCCAGTGTTTCACCACCCTCAGCGTAAAACATTTCTTCCTTACATCTAGTCTAAATCTACCCCCCTTTAGTTTAAAGCCATTCCCCCTTGTCTTGTTGCAACAGGCCCTGCTAAAAAGTCTGCCGCCATCTTTCTTATAAGCCCCCTTTAAGTATTGAAAGGCTGCAATAAGGTCTCCCTGGAGCCTTCTCTTCTCCAGGCTGAACAACCCCAACTCTCTCAGCCTTTCTTCACAGGAGAGGTGTTCCATCCCCTGATCATTTTTGTGACCCTCTTCTGAACATTATGGAAAGAAAAATGACAGACTAAAAAGAAAGCACAAAGTGATTTATTTTTTAAATTAAAATGTGAAGTTCAGAGTTTACTAAAATGTTCAAATAGTGTGCTGTATTAAATAAAAACAAACAGCAATAAATGTGTAAAAATTAGTTCTGAAACAGAAACAGTCTTCATTAAAGACAGAATACTAGAGCAACATTTACCATTTGCTTCTTCTTGCATTTTCAGCTGTTGATTTGTTTGAAATTCTGCCAAAAAAAAATCAACACAGTTAATAAAGGATCTTTCCTTTAACATTAAAGGAAAGGTTTGAAAGAAGAGATGAATAAGACGTTCTGTGATTAGCCAATACAAGAAAACTTTCCTTCTCATTCAGTCCCTCATTACTTTCTCACTATCACCTATACCCATTGCACAATGCAAACACAAAGTGTATTCTCTCAGAAATATGAAAAAGGAAGCTGCAAAATGGTTAACTCTCATATTTAAAATGTAAATTCCGCCGAGATTTCTTTAGAGGAAAAAAATTACAAATTACTGATCTTACTTCCATAAAGTTACAATAAACCTTACCTTGAGGGTACAGCTCAATTTCTGAATGGATTACACCTTGGGACATAAATGGGAGCCATCTAAGAATAAGAAAGAAAATAAGAAAGCAGGTAGGAATCAATTTTTTCTCCACCATATTACCATATAGCTGAATGATCCACACCTTATTTTGATACTGAATACATATAACAGCAAAGGGTGTCTACCTCTAAAATTTTAGTATTTGATGTGATAGATGTTAAAGTAGAAATTATTTGACCCAACAAAGATTTTTATTTGTGCAAACGTAAGAGCTGTGTAAGTGTAAAATATACCTGTGTCAGATTAAGAGACTCATGTGGCACAACTGTACTTATTTGTGTAGTTAAAGAGAAGAATATGGCACAGAACCTTTTTTTCAGTACTATGGATTGAGTGCTAAGTATAATTTGTATGTATCTATTGCACTATTTCTTACAATCAAAGTTCAGTGTTAAAAACAAAGATGGAACCAAATATGGCTCTTCCTTATTCCTCCTACAAATTGAGGACAGATAGATGAGTCTGGAAAATTACAAATTAAGACAAACATTTGTTAGGTTTCTTAGTCATGTTACTCTATGCTACAGATAATTTTGAAACCTTTTCATTCAGAACATGGATTACCAACTCTTAGCTTCCTCCTGCTTGGTAAAAAATCAGCTGGTTTTCTGCAGGGGGGGAAAAAAAATCAGCAAGCTTCTGGGCTGTTGGTTTTATTTACTCGGTCCATTTCCAGGAACAACCTAAATCGTTCAGTCTCCTATGAAGCCTGTTGGGAATCCAGTATAAGCTGGGCAGGATGAGTCCAGAGTGGCTTTTGAAGGTTCCTTATTTTTTGTCTTGAAAACATTAGCAGGCCAATGCATATAAGAACTAGCCCCTAAGAAATACATTTTGTCTTCCTAGACAACTACTTATTTATATAACTTCTGCTAAAACCTGACCACACAGGTATCATCTTATGCAATCTTAAATGCTAAAAAGTATCAGCCTGTAACTAACAAATACTGTATAATTGAAATCCAGTGAGAGCTGTTGGATGTTCAGAAACTAATATCAGATTTTTAAGTCAGATAAAATGCTGATGTTTCCTTGGGTAAATGAGAAAAAAATACAGCACTTCGTTCATACCCTGGATCATAAATTATCAATATGAAATAAAGCTGTGAGGCTGAAGATTAATAAATTAGAGAGATTTCTGAAGAGCAAAAACCTCCCCCCGCCTTGAATAGAGCACAGTGTTTCAGCTTTACAGTTTGGCCAACATGAAAGCTACCCCTGACCCCCACCGCTGACCTATTTTAACCCTTTTTCAGTGGCAGTGTTTCCTTGTAGATAAGTTAGGAATGAAACAACCTCTCCGTTTCTTCTTGGCAATGTCTGTCAGTGAATAATTTTTGCTGATCAACATCTGGTGTTAATTATCCCAGAATTAATACAGCAATTGTCTCCTGACATGCATCATCCCTAAGCCGTGTTACCCACTGGAGGACAGCTACGACACAGAGTTGATTTTTCATGATTGAGGTAGGCAGCTGGCCTGATTTCTCTGGAGAACTTCCATTAGGAAATTTTACCTATATTTTTTTAGAAAGGTAGCAACCACAGCTAGCAACAACAGCTGGTCTGCATCCAAATCTACTCCAGAGAAATCCACAGTCTTATACTACTATTTAAAAACATGTTAATGGTTGAACAAAGATCTCAGTTTTAGAGTTTTATCAAGGTGAGAGAGCATCTTTATTCCTGTTTTTGAGGATGTGACACCAAGAGTAGCAAGAAGCTGTTCAAGGATATGTAACAAATTCATAAAAATCCAGACAAAATAACTAGGCATCCTAAATTTATTAATTATTATTAATTAAATATTATTAATTCTAATGCCTTGTCACATGGTCACATTGTTTCTCTACACTTCCTTCATTTCAGTTGAATGCCGCACATACCCACGAGATAGACTGCAAAACTGGAAACTCCAAATGTGGGATTACCATATTTTTCCAAACATGCAAAACACAATATTTATCAATTGACTTTTAAGATGTTCATTTAATAACTTAAATAGAACAACCACAAAATAATTCTGACTTTTGGGCACACATTGTTTCTCTACACTTCCTTCATTTCAGTTGAATGCCGCACATACCCACGAGATAGACTGCAAAACTGGAAACTCCAAATGTGGGATTACCATATTTTTCCAAACATGCAAAACACAATATTTATCAATTGACTTTTAAGATGTTCATTTAATAACTTAAATAGAACAACCACAAAATAATTCTGACTTTTGGGCATCACATTTGTCTCTCTAGCAATACTGTTGTTCATAAAGAGAGTGAATGCTACTTCTGGATGGCAAATCTGTTTCCTTTCCCATTTAGAAATACACTTAATTTAGAACCTTTTTGTGTGCTTTGTCTTTCCTTCCTGAATAGATAAGTCACACTTATAGCACTGATCCTTGTATTATAAGGCTGCACTGTACAACCCGGTAACACAGCATTTAACCTTTGCTATGGACCATACAGCATAATTAACTCAAGCAATCTGTTCTGGAACAACACATTTTGTGTATTTTATGAAACTGCAAAATAATCCAAATTTGTCTTTCCCTGGAAAATTCATATTTAGTACATTGATTGGCATAATACTGTTAGTGATACATATTTAAGAATATTTAAGAATATTGCTGTAAAAACTACCTTTCACAATTGAAAACATATTCCGAGTTCTTCTCCGTTTCTCTGACAATGACTTTGTCACAGTACCAATACTGGGACTTGGCATTAGCCTCACAGCGCAACAGCACCTTCTGCAGTTCTCCAAGAGATACAGCTTCCACTTCGAAAGCATTGACCTAGAGGACAGAGGAGACAGCACTCCGCAATTTGCCACCACTAGGTCAGTCTGAAAGTTGAAGTATTTTAAAAACCTGATTAATTCTCACAATGTACAAAGATTCACGTTGTTTTAAATGAGAGCTGGACTGTATTCTAAGTGTTTGGATCTGAAAAGTTAAATGTCTTTTGATTATATATCAGAGTAAATGAGAAAACACAACTAAAATCAGACTGCAGTAATAATCCCAAATAAATTGTTTTTTCAGCCATCGTCCAAAACGCTGCATACCACGCTTCACTATTGTTTCAATACCTGGCCATTTACAATTATTCTTCTCTAGGTAAGAATGAGTTAAAGCTATTATTTCCTTTGTTGCTATTTATTTAAAATACAGACTTTCTCATCCTTGTCTCTTTTTGGTCTCACCTCCTCTATTTACATTTTATTCTGCTGGAAGAGACTGAAATCTGACATGCCACTTTCCCCTTGATATTCATTTAGGCTTGAGCTTACAGTTGGCAAAGTTTGTTTTCACGGGGGCATGAAGCTGATCAGGTGAAAGGTTCAGGATGGTAATTTTCTATCACAGTAAAACGCATATGGCTTTCCCTCTCTAAATGTAATGGTCCGGGTCACACTTCTCAGTAAAAGGAAAATGAAGGAAAGAACTACATTGGAAGATTCATATCTGTAAAGTTCTCAGTCCTTAGCAAATGGCAGAATTGAGACTGCCTGTGCAACTTTAGTTCTCCCTTGAGTATATGTAATATATGATCACAAGCTATTGTCTCTGAAGGATCCCTGCCTCAAATTGTGCACAGGCAGGACTGCAGCTTTTTAATACTTCTTTTTATGTTCATTATCTTGATGACTCTATGCATTATTTACCACAACCACACAAACAGTTCAGTGAAGCAGAACTGATTTCCCCAGTGCCTCCACTTTTGCACTTTTTCCATAGTACCCCAGTTTTCTGCAAACACTGAAATCTATTTTTCGAAAGGCCATCTGCATAATATTTCATTTTACCTATATAGTTAAAGTACAGAGATTATTGCCAAAAGCTGTCAAGATGCAAAGTAGTTTGGGTGCTCAACTGAGAAACAGAGGGGTTAATTTATCGGCATATTTAGCATTTCAAAGAATTTACTATGTCCAGAGCAGAATTCTCTTTGAACAAACCCCAGTTACAGCTTCGGTTGCTCAGAAAAGTTAAACTGGTTAGGCAGCGAAACAGAAGCATACAAAAAGTGGTCACTCAGGGAAGCTTCACTTTAAGTGATTTGCCCAATATCATGTAGCATATCTGTGGCAGGGATTAAATAAACTTGTTCAAGTCAGTACTCAAATGCCTCTGTTATAAAATTATGCCAGGCCCACTCTGTACAATCCACTGTCTCGTTCACCCATTTCCATAACAAAGTGCACTTTGAGCCACCCTGTATAAATAATATGCTGAATTTACTATCAGTCTGGCTAGAATAATTCCCCCAGAAAACTCCACTTAAATTGTGAACTTCAATTGGAACAGAACTTTATCTCTAATACATTAGTAATGGTATAAAATATATATTTTAAAATAGTATAGATACCTCCGAAGTTTCCCAGTGGGTTATTTTTATGCTTAGCATTTTAGATACTGCTTTTTATTTTGTAATTAAGTATTCCACTAACAGCTTGATACCATTTGTTAGACATACATGCGTTAATTCTCAATAGCTCACAAAGGAAGAAACAGGCTTAATAGAAGGTCATAAGAAGGCTAATAGCAGAGCTAAGATGAAATTCAGTAGTTCCTGAAATTCAACCATACACCGCTGCAGAAAATCAGGATGATGTATATTTTACTTATGGAGGAGATCAGAGGTAATTGAAAGAAAAATGAATTTAAATCTGCCCTGCATTAATCACAATATTATACTATTATACATTAAAAGAAATACATAATGAACAGTCCTACTAAGATTTCTGTGCAGTCCTTTGGAATCAGCTGCACTCATTAAACCTTGACAGAATATGTTTTATATTCACAGGCAACTCTTCTCATCATCCTACGGGGATATCATTCTTCTTCCCCTTTTCCTACTTGTGTTTTCACTCATTCTAGTTATTCCTGGATTAGTATAAAATTATTTTCCTTAGTTCTTAAAAATTATTTTTCTAAATCTCTGTGATCTTTTTCATTAGGAACCTGTTACGACCAGCAAAAGTTACTTAGTTATAGTTATATGGCTAAGCAAATTGTTTTTCAGACTTACCATTCCTCTCTGAAAAGTCAGTGGTATACCAGATTTATGCAGAAGTCTTAGACCAGAATCTCCTCTTTTTCCATAGATACACAGATAAACTGCAGAATCTGTATCAGCTTTCTCCATGTCACCAGTGTAGACATAAACATGGTATAAAACAACTTCCGAAAATAACCAAAAGAAGAAAATAAATGTGTAATCACAATTCATTTTACTGACCACTCTAGCTTAATGGAAACAATGCCAGCAAATTTGATTTGCAATTAATTTGCTGGAATATATTCTCCAGAAATCAGTCTATCTGTTTTTAAGATTGCTAAAACCACATTTATGAATATACAGCCGATGGAATATAATTCAGATGACATTAATACTGAAAACCTGGTAACCAATATATACATAACTGTGCAACTGAAGGGCACACATACTTGGATAGACAGGTTTTCCAGCTTCCACCACTGGAAGTTCACAGAGAAAATCTCTATCATCACGATTCTTTGACAACCATGTGTTTGCTGGAAAATTCAGTGTTTTCTTGCTCTTTAGATGTTGCAGTATCACCTGGAGAAGAAGCAATTCCAACTATGACTCAGTTCACTCTTTCCAGTGCTTTGCTTCTCAGCAGCAAAACATATTTTTCTATATCTTTTCTTCTACCTCAGAACAGAAAAACACGATCAGTAAATATGACATACAAAATTGCAGTATGAAACCATTTTAATTTGGCCACTACTTTGCAACTCGACTCCTCACTAGAGAGGATCTTTATTCACACCCGTGGTATTGCAGCTGAAACTGCCAGCCTCTATTCTTTGAATATGCCTTGGACTTTAAAATTATCTTATTCTTGGAACAAACATCTGTAACTGAAATTTCCTTTTTTGCCATAAGAAATGTCATCAGTTCTGATTTCTGTCAGTGAAGCACCTCTGTGTAACACTGTCTGGAGTACTGAAGACTGAAAACCTTCTGGTAAGTGAAGTGAGGTTAGGTGAGACTGAGCTTTTGGAAGATGTGGAAAGATTGACACATTTTTATATTAAAATGAAAAGAGGATGAAACTCATCATCTATATCCTTTTGAACTTTGGCAAGGAGAGGATATGTTGAAATGTTAAATCAATTTGTATTATATTTGGCTCTTCTACAGCAGACCAAAAGACAACCTGGATACCAGCACCCTCTATCCATTCCTCTGAAGATAGTTAGAATTCAAATTCTCAAGTTATTTGCCACTGTACCTTATGATATCTGTCTTACTTTTTTCCTATAACTAAAGCAGTCTTTCCTCTCTTTTATGGGAGCAGTTTTTCTTGGTCTTGAATTATAACAATGCTTACTACAGTTTTTTCCATAGGCTTTCACTAGCAAAAGGAAATCAGTGCCAAAAAATTGTCTTTCTGCATTTGTGTTTTGAATGTGCATATAGTATGCATAAGCCTTGCAAACAAAATTATGAAAAAAAGTATTCACATTCAAATTCTAACATTTAGGAAATCAGGAAAATATATGCCTTTATCTCACATTTCCAATAAAATATTATTTTAAGTAAAATAAACACTTCTTTTAACACCAAAGCATGTATTTATTTTAATATGAAATACTTCTGCAGCAGTGACTCTTAATCCCTGATGTTTATTGGCAGAGCTCCCCCTGCTGATTCGTAACAATCGCAAATATTAACTGCTTTGTCAGAAAAACACAGCTTTTCACCTGATTTATTTCTTTCTGTGAAAAGAAATATTTGAAATTCCAGGGTTACCCCATGAAATTTGGACCAAAATGTTAAAAAAAAAATTTTGTAACCACCAGGATGAAAAGTAGGATTCCTGCAACCATCTGAGCAACTGAAATATTTATACTTACATACAGTTTTGGTACAGTTACAGTTAAGGCCTTTGAGTTAATGTCAAAATCTGTTATTACTGTGTAATTCTGGTTGTCTAAATCAGGCTTTTTAAGATGAATTAAAGGCTGAGGGATAAGCTTGTGTCTTTTACAGATTCAAAATAAGAAACAGAAGACATATTTATGTGCAATTCTGAAATAAATCTTACATGGGGGTCAGTGTTAGCAAGAATTTAGTATGAATTTAAGCTGGTGAACACCCCTAAATATCATGAGAAAAATAGAGTTAAAACAGAAGCAGGAAAGAAGAATTCATTCACCAAATTGAAAAAAACCAGCAGTTTCTTTTTCCCTGAAAATGGTCGTAATTGTGAGCTACATTCGGGCCAGTTAGGACTAGCCTACTCTTAAGCAAACTTTGTTCATTCTTCACATGCACTTGTCATGGGATGATTGTTGTTCCATCATTTTCAATTTTTCATAGCTGGAATTTATAGCTAGAATCTCCCTAACACACACTGAAGAATACAGGCAAGCTTTCAGAAAGCAAAACTTGGTAGAACCCATCAATACACTAAAACTAGTATCTGTGAACTACATGAATTAGGAATGATTGCAAAATAATGCTACGTATATCCAGCTCTCAGGAGATGGACTGTATCAGTGCTTTTGTCATCTCTAAAGCAACCGAAGAAGACAAAGCAATAAGAACGTATCACAATCAGCATTTTTTGATTTATGAAGCTGTGGCTTCATGAAAAGATGGGCTTTTAGTTCATATAAAAGTTATTAAAGCAGAAAAAATCACCATAAAAAATCTCACCCTTTGTAAGTTCCACTCTGATTGTTCATTCAGTAATCCATCAAGTTCAATTCTTATCTTATAGATATTCCCAATGCTTTTTATTTTAACCTGAATAAAGCCAGAACAATACAACATATAACTACAGACAAAAATATATATAACTTACACTTTAAACTTGTGCAGTAGAGGCTGCATGCTGATTAAGTAAGGCCATGCCTTGCAAACAAACACTGTATCCAATTCATGATTAAAAGACGTTTGAGTCTCAGTCTCCCACCCATACAGTATCCTAATGGCAGCAGTATCCTAATGGCAAGCACAGGCCTATGAATTCTATGCTTAAAACTGTCACAGCCTTCAGGACATCTTGGAAAAAAAAAACCCAAACCCCTAAACATTTCCCTTCCTGTATTTTCAATCACCACATGTGAAATAACTCAAAAATCCAGTTGTCATTTATGCACAAACCCCATTTGCCCTGTATTGCTACATTTTGCCATTCATTCAATTTGGGCTGTATTTCTGGAAAAAATATAGCTACATCACATGTGGAAAAAAAAAAAAGATACATAAAACTGCATCTTTATCTTTGCAATTGGTTCCAGATTTCTCTGAACCACTGTAGTATCTGAGTATACAGGAACAGTGCACAACATTTGATTGGTAGATTTCAGATGACAGGATCCAGAAAAGAGACTGCTTCTGTTTTGTCTAAGCAGATTTTTGTCTGAGCCCCAGTTTGACCAGATTAGACCCTAGTGAAATCACAATGCTTGCCAAGGAACTGATTTGGCAGGTATTTGAACTCTTCAAAGTTTGAAAACTGAAAAAAGTTGGTAAGGGCCATACATGAGAGAAATGTGGAACACAAAATTAAACCCACTAAACCACAGGTCACAAATCTTTCATAATGCAGCACAGCAACATGACCATAAACCCTAGTATGTCAAAGTGAAGGATATAAAACTTTTGGAGACCTTAAAGAATAAGCTCTCAAAAGCTGGCAGAACATCTGCAAAACTTTGAAAATCACTGATACTATCTTCTCTTTCTGACTATGATTTGCATTCATTTGCACTTTCTTTCCACTTTCAAGCATTATACGTGCTCTTACTTATGAAATCTACTCTATGCAACCCTATCCTATCCCACTTATCTGGGGTTTATTTGAAGTTTAACCATTATTTAAAGTGAGCATAAATCATTTTAGATAATTTGTAATGTACTGCTAGGAAAGGAAAAGTAAGTGTGTTATCATATTATTTCCCAAATAATAATTCTAGTACTAAAAGGTTGGTAACAGCCTATTCCACTCCATCATTTACATCCAAAAAAACTATTTACACTGTACAAAATTTGTTTTCTTTTCATTCTCTTAGAAACACCTACTAGTATATTATCCACTCATTATTTACCTTCATTAATAAAAAGCCCTCTTCTCTTTTCAGAGGTCAGAATTACCTCAGTTCCTACATCAGCTTTGAGCTGTCTCTTTGTGCTTTTGTATAAAAAACTTTTATGTTTTAGTCATAGTGTTACCATGCTTTAGTCAAAAATTTCTAGAAGCAAACAACTTTTACCCTTGATTTCCCTAACATTGAAATGCACTCAGTAAATCGCAATGGTTGTTTGAGAAAGAATCTGAGCAATTCACACCTGTATTTATATTGGTATAGTTGCTACGTCAACCTGAATTTCATTAACAAAATAAATGCTAACTCCAGGCTTGCAACACAGATGTGACAATATGGTTCCTGTCTTTTCCATCGGCTTAAGAAAATAGCTTTGTTCTGTGGAGTCAGATTATGATATCCTTGCATATACTGCATAATATTTCTCTCTATGAGTAGTCTTGTTAGCAGTAACCTGGAGACTTTGGTATTAAAGCAGTAGTAAAGTAAGGGCATGTATACAGCTTGACAGAAAAAACAACTATTGTCATTTCCCACATTTCACGAACAAACCAACCCACTTCTCAGGTAATATGAGATACTGTCTTCTCATTCACAGACCTGGTGTTTACTGAATATATAGCGCTGTCATGTTGTCTGTTTATTCTAATGAATCCCCTCTTTAGGCTTTTGGTTAAAAAAAAAGTTACATGATCATTTCATGTATCAATACAAAACGTAAATGCACTGAACTTTGTCAGAATGCAAAGAGTGACTTCTGCCTAAAACAAGCAGAGGTCTCCTAGAAGAAACCCTCTGGTGTCCTTCTTGATTTTTCTCATGCACAGTCTCAGAAAGCATTAAACAGACAATGACTACTCGGTAAGTTAAGAAAGGGAAGGCCACATATGAACGGTTTTCATTTCTCAAGATAGTTCCACTCAAATTTTTCATAGTTGTGCATGCTGCTGATAAAGTGAAAAGTTAAAGAAAACTGACTCCAAATTGCCTGATTATCACAGGCTTTCAGAAGCTGTTTTCTTCCTAGAACTCCTGGTCAGAGCTATGATTAAGTTGATTACTTTAAAAAATAAAATTTGTTATCTTCTGCTCTAGAAAATATCAGTGAAAACCTATCAAGCTCAAAGATGTAAATTATAAAAAGAAGATGTAATTTTTTTTTAAGTCTTGCATTTGTTCCTCATTTCAAGACTTATCCTGCTAAACAAGTACAGGATGAAGTTTAAAGGGAAAAAAAGAAGAAAGAGCTCTTACTCATAGGCTTTTTCTTTGTGGATTTATCTACTGCAGACTAAAGAGTGAAAAGCACTTTGGTGACATTTGCTGTTTCGTGCCTGAAAGCAATAGTGTCAGCGTGATGTAAAGAATCATAGTAGTAGCCCCAGGTGCTGAGAGAAAGATTCTGCTCTCTCACAAGATCAATATGCACAGCATACAGCCATAATGGGCAAAATCTATTTTAGAGAAGAAAAATTGGTCCATCTCTTAAGAATGTATGGATTAACATTGCAAACATGCCATTACCTAACATTGCTTATAAATTATTCACTAATTAAGAGAACAGGATTCCCTGTAGATCATAATAGATAGCCTACATGCTTAGAAAATGAACATTACAGCTGGTTATCTTCCTGCCTATGCCCTATTCATAGAGAGTATTATTATTAATATTATTGAAAGTAACAATCCTGGTTTGTGCCAAGATTGTATTAGAAGAGTTGTTGATGAGTAAAAAAAAAATTTGCACGAAATGTGAAAAATATAACTACTTCTTCAGTTAGCTGAAGACAGCAATGTGTTACATGCATCTCAGACAGAAAGATTTAAGCAAAACAGAAGTTTTAGCCCCTTTGGTAATTTCCTCTCAGCCTACCGAGACATAATATCCTTATTACAATAGAAGTGGGGTTATTCTTAAATAATAGCAGAACTCTTTGTGTTTTCATGACATGATAACATGTAGGTTTTATTGGGCTCTTAGTAATTCCATAGGTAAAGCTTCTGGCATTTCAGCTATTTATAATATGGCAGCTGAAAAAAGGGTTTTCTTCCTTAACCGAACCAGTTCCACAGTATACATTTTATAGTATGCTTTGAAAACTGTATGCGTGAAGATTTCATTACTAAAGATCCCTAAATGATATACATCAGACATGGTTTGTTTAGGAATGGATAGTTTTTAAGCTAGTTTCCAATCAGTTACCTTAAATCAATTTACTCCTGCGGTTGTCCCGTTTGGGCTACTATATGAGGGAGAGGGTGTTAAAAGAAAGAGCATTTCCTCTGTTGCTAACTATATGCACCAAGCTGATTTAATGCAGAATTCATAGAGATTAGATAGAGATTTATTGTATGCAGTAAGCACAGGAGAAAAACATTTTTTTCTTTCCACATGACAGACTAACCTTTGGAAAGGTATGCATTAAAATAATGTTCTTAGCCTTCATTAGCTACCTGAAATTCATCCTCCTGCCTGGGAAGAAACAGCTGCTTTCTGTTGTCCTTGCCGAGAGTTATTGGTCCAGCTACTCCTCTGTCTCCATATATCCAGAGAACAACATTTGCTTGAGTTCCTGCATTTCCTGTCAGCATTGACACTTTCCATTCATCATCTGAAGGAGGGGGACACTCACCACCTTGTGGATTTCTCATTTCCTCTGTGAAATACAGAACATTAGTGGGAGATGAAAATCGACATGAAACTGCCAGTCGCTGTTGTAACTTCAGCACGTAAGGAGACCATAACAGAGAGGGGATTGTATTTTTTCATGGCAAGTGAGATAGTCTGAAGAAAGATTGATTTATGTTTCTTGTCTAGACCAAAATGTACTGATTAGTTGAGCTACAGGAATCAACTGGAAAAGAACAAGTATCTCTCACATGCACTATCATCATATTTTTCTTTATACATATTTTGGTGTAGAGTAAGAATGCTATGATGCAGAACTATGGCCATTAAATCGACATTTCTGGTTCCTTAGCCTGACATTTAGAAATGAGTAGAATTTCTTGTAAATACTCCTCTAATGCCTTGTGTTGGGACATTATTAGCAGAATCACATGTCTGAGAATAGAGACAATTTTCATTTCAAATGAAAAAAATATTCAGGAAATTAACTTTCTTCAAGTTAAATATTAATTAAATACTGTAAAATACTCAAAAAAGAGCACAATATATCCTTGCCCACCCATACTTACGCACACAGTGCCAGCACTTGGGCTAAGGCAGGTTCTGCATGAATGAGACAATAGCAGCACAGCATTACTTTATGAATAAATTCCACAGCTTTAATCGCTGAGCAAATATAATTCTGGAAAACATGTATTTCACTTCAGAATAGCACCTACTGATCTTTCATCTACCCTTAAGAGAAAAATATATATATACAAAGATGTCAAATGGCACCGCTGCATATGAGAGATGAAAAAATAGACTTTCTTGGGATGAAGGAATTTAGTTTTGAGTATTCTAATCAAAGTGGAGTTTACAAACATCAGATGTCTGGAACACTACTTTTCAATAATGGGACCACTGACCATGAAGTCCTCTCCAAAAGAGGGAGTCCTTGCCCCCAAGAATTTATAATCTGTTCTGACATGAGGCAGATATAAACCCTAAATCTGAAAAGATGAACCAACACATTGTCTATATACTTTGTCCTGCAGGGGTTCCCAAACTGCTCTTCATCAGGCCTTTTCATGCGACTGCAAAGAGACTTTTTAATATGCTAACCATAATGAATATAATCTGCGCTGTAGATTAATTTTCTTTTGTATCCCCCAGCTCATTCTTCATCCATTAAGTAGCTTTCTATGAACCAAGCTTTTGGAGGCCAGAGGCTCCAAACACGTGATGGAATTCACTTACAATTTTGCAGAATTCATAAATAGCCATTGATAACGGATTTGTTGAAGAATTCCCAATGCATCACTATGTATGTTACAGCTGCACTACGTATCTTGCTATCAGAGCCCTTTGCTTTTTTTTTTGCTTGATTAAAATACTGTACTGGGTTTCTCTGGGATGGAGTTTTTGCCTTCACTTATTAAACTGCCTTTACCTCAAAGGAAAAAGAAAAAAAAGAACCACAATCTGAAAAAAAAAACCCCAAACCAAACAGAAAAACAAGTGATGCAAAAGCAATCACTCACCACCAGCAGAATGATGCCCAGCTTAGTCCCCGAGGAACAACTACTTTGGAAAAACTCCTCTCCAGTTTTATTGCTGAGCATGACAATATATGGTATGGAGTATCTCTTCAGTCAGTTGGGGTCAGCTGTCCCGGCTGTGTCCCCTCCCAGCCTCTTGCCATCGTCCCCCCACCACTCGCTGGGAGTGTAGAGTGAGAAACAGAGATGGACTCAGTGCTATGCAAGCACTGCTCAGCAACAGCTAAAACATTGGTGCGTTATCAACACTGCTTTGGTCACCAGGCTAAAGCACAGCACCAGACAGACTGCTATGAAGAAAATTAAGTCCATCCCAGCCAAGCCCAGTACAAATACTAAACAAATTAAAGCAATACCTATGACAAAAATTTGCAAAATTTACCTGACTGTGCTTTGTTGCTAGCATTAAAATATAAGTTTGAAGGCAAAGTGAAAAACCGTTTTGAATCCTTGAGACTTGCTTCTTAATAAACTTTTATAAGCATCAAATTCCACATCCTGCTGTAACATCACTGAAGCAAATTGGGTTAAGTGAAGAAGGATCAATTCAATACTGGGACATTGTCCTGATCTTCCCTTTAAATTTCCCCAAATGTCACTTTTATGATATTAAACAAATGCTTTTTTTCTTAGAATTTGTATTCAGAAGGAGTATTATATAGTTGCTTGGATCATCAGGTTGTCTTGTAGGTTAAATCAACATGGTAACTACAGCATCGAACCTGAATTACGATCCACTAGCATTGAACCCTTAACTGATGTGAAATAATTGCACAAGGAATTCCAAAGGAATTAGGATCCAGTACAAACTTCTATAATAAATAAGGACTAACTTCTGGAGTCGGGGGAAATTTCAGCCCTGGTAAAGACTCTAAAATTTGGTTAGTCATTTTTAAGAAATTCAGAACTGTAGTAGTATGACTTTTACAGCAGTGCTTCTAACAGTAGTCGTATGACCTTGGAATGGTTATAGTAATTTGGAAATAGGCAATAGTGTCATAATAATCACTGTTTTTATTGTATTCTTGATCATGACTGAGAGCAAGTTATTCTGAAAGAAAAAAGAAAATCTACACACCAAAAATAAAGCAAAAGGCAAACATCTTATGTTTACCTGAATAAAAACCTAATTACACTTGTCTTTCAGTGACTGAAATAACAGAGCTATAGCAAAGTAGTTGCTTTGGTATAATAAATATTTTTGACAACTTGACTATATAACTTTCTATAACTGTAGTTACCTAGCTCCTCACCTGTAACTCTGAAAGCTAGAGTTCCTTCCAGCTATCTAAAACCACATCTTTCTTACAGCAGAGAGATGAAAATTTTCACAAAATGCACAGGTGTTCAAGAAGCATAAGGAATCCCAGGCTGCTCCGTATGCTTAGCACAAGAATTCCATACTCGGGCTATTGCTACCCAAAGCACCTACTGCAACCTCAAACTACTACCTCTTGAAAACAATTATAATGCACAAACAATTCACAGGCTTGGAACACTTTTTGCCAGTAATTTACTGGCTCTTCTTACAAATGGAAATCAGAGGCATTGATGTGCTACAGGCTAAAAATATTCCAGTCTGAAAAAAGGATTTGATGGTTACCCTGCATTAGTCATGGGAGCTTACACACTTCATGATACCATGCTGCAAATCTATTGTGACAAAAAGTCATGCTGATAGGCCTGCATGAGAATGATGAAGTCTCAATCCTTCACACTGTTTCATGAAAATAATGTTTTTTTTTTATTTACTTATCCTAAATCTAAAGCAAAAAGAAAATTACCTTGTCCCAGAAGATCATATGATTGAGTGACACTTTTGAAATGAACCATCAGAACCATTAATCTCTAGAGCAGAAGCTTGGACAATAAAGTTGATGCATTTTTATTACACCTTTTTGTATCATCATTTCCAATGTAAATCAAATGCAAATGAGATCAGATTTTATTTGTATCTTATTTTTTCTTATAAATAAAATATATTAAAAATTAATAGTAACTACCAGTATTCCAGACATACAAGAAAGGAATGTGGAGGGTACAGAAATCATTTCTCAGTGATACAATTCGTTAATACCAAACCACAAAGATGTTCTCAATGTCACAGACTGCGTTTGTGTCATGGAAGCTAACGACATCTCTCCCCTTGCTTTCACTGGCACACACAGGCATGTTTTCACCACTGAAATCTAAACATGATTTGAGAAACACAAGAAACAAGCAAAGAGGAAATCCCCAGTACCAAGTCATTTGGGAAATCCCATCAGATTCTTGCATGCTCGCTGGTTGATACATAATACGACACAACTCTATATTTTCAGCAGGGCTGTTGATTTTGGCTTGCTTTTGCAACTGTAATGGAAGAGTAAAAAGGGGTTTAAAAGAAACCCACAATTTTTGGTTTCAGTTTTTAGTGTCTTCTGCTTCATCTTCTTTCTTTATCCCTAACTTTGTGGTCCTCTAACCATATATATATTTTTGCCCTTCTATTTTGGGCAGCACATTTTATCAGTCTTGAGTCTACAATGTGGTGTCTGCATGTATTTTAGCTGACTTGTCTCTGACACTGACTCTAATATCTCCATCCTGTGAGCTGTTAAGTAGAAGCTGGGACCTGCCATCATCCTTGTACAGTGAAAGAACTTTCTTGAGGAACAGAGAACTCACACTGCAACAGGAGAAGCCGCAACTGCTGTAGCACAGCTTTCAGTTTAATTAATCCTAAATCAATTATTATTTGTGAAAAGCAACCAAAACACAGCTACCGGTTAGCAGACACAGACATAAAAAAGATGGCCTGGTCAGCCTAAGGGTTAATCTGCTCTGAGTTTGGATGTTAAGCGTACTGCTGGATTGTATACTCAATACAAACATCACCCTTTTTTGAATGTTAACTGGGAGTGAAAAAAGCAAATGAGTATTTAATGAGTATCAGTTTAAAAATTAAGGCTCACCTCTACATGTCAAAAGTCAGTTACCTTTCAAGTATTCTAAGTGAAAATACCTTACTAAAAATGAGCATTTTCTTTGAAGGGCAGAGTAACTTTGATATTTCTATTCATTTTGTATAAGCAGAGTCCACATTTATGACTGTCAGAAATACTTCTTACAAAGTGCTATAGACTCTATGTAACCAATTTCACGGCAGATATCGCTTCTATAAAAGGATCCTTTGTATCCAACCCTAAAAACATCCAGCTTCTTTGAAAACAGGTTTGATGGCTTGTGTATTGTTGCCATGGGTTTCAAATACAGCATATCTCACCAGCTGCTGACAACCCATAACATTTTGGGAAGGCTTTGTGACACAATGATACAACATGAAGTCTGATAGATTAGAAACAGAAACTGGGTGTTTTGAGCTAAGAATGGAAACAACATTGCCAGAAACAATTAACAGTAATTAATAATGATCCACACCTATGCTTTGAATTTAACCAGGATACTTTGGTTCAACTGAATTTATTTAAAATCTTTCCTGATGCTTCACATTACACCCTATGAACAAGTATGCCGTATTTGATGTCCTGTTCACATTGCCAGACTTTTCATGTACACTTTGAAATAGCAGTCTGCGGACCAAGCTCAAAACCAAATCAGCAACCCACGTGAATTATTTGCTACATGAACGCCTTTGGAACTAGCTCTAGCCAACTAAGTATGTTTCCCATAGTGGAAGATCTAATATAATCTTGTCTTTAAAGCTCACTCAAAGTAACAGATATTTTTCCACCATGTGAATGTGCCTCAACGTGCTGTGTGGAGCTCAGTAGTTTCCATTTATCCCATCTGCTTTTCATAGCGATGTGACACAATTCAGGCTGTGCAGACAGGGTCCTTGGGTGCATTGAAATAAAAGAGAGGCAGGAAGCAAACGTGATCATCCCCACTCCTTAAGAGATATATCATTCCCTGTTTTGTTTAGTTCCTTAGTCTTTAGTTCTTTGGTTACTAGGATGCTGAATATTCCTGTAAAATTTTTGAGTTGGGGAAATCATTGTCTTAGACCATTTATGCAACTTCTGCAGCTAAAGAAGAAAGTGGTTGTTTATTCTAGTAAAACATATCTGGTAGACTATCACTCCAGAAGCATGACCAGAACATTGTTTATCTATTCCTACCTGCCTAAACAATAGGTATAAAGCTAGCATGCAGTGCACCAAAACCTTACTCTTTCCCCCAGTGAATCATAAAGCAGAAAACATAAGTGTGAGAGAAAGCATAAATGAGAAATACTCCATTACTTTCGGTGAGCTTTGGATTGGGCTCTGTATCATATCAATCTCCTAATTTCCACAAAAATAGTCCTTATGATAGATGGCTAGCTACTTTAAAAAAAAAAGGTAGTGGGAAATTATTCAAGTTACATGCTGATTGTTGCCTTATCAATAAACCACATTCCAATGCCCTTTTAAAAACCAATAACCAGTAATATGTTTTATGTTGCATGTATGCATGCGTAAGTCAATAGTCTAGAAAAGCTATTCATTGTCCTTCCTGAGGTAAGTCACTGCAAATGTGCATGTAGGGCAGACATAACACAATGCTAGATCACAACTAGTTTGTAAACTGTTGCTTACTTGAGGGTGGAAAAGTTGAAAGACTTTGAGATACTGGCTTCTGGGCTTTTGCTGGTTGGAGTTGAGATTCTCTGAAGTCTTTCTTCTCTTGATTGGGTGCTACAGATGTTCCCATAGGCTTTTCCCAGCCAGCTAAAACAATGAAATGTAAATTCTGTCACTAGCTACAAATCATTTGCTTTTTCTTGCTTGGAAGCTTCCCATATGTTCAGTGACAAACACTAATAACAGGTCTCACAACTGTTCAACACAGTGGACACCAAAATCTTTTCTCTGTGTATTGCACAGCTACTGGCTAATATTAGCTTTTATTTGTCACTAGCTACAAATCATTTGCTTTTTCTTGCTTGGAAGCTTCCCATATGTTCAGTGACAAACACTAATAACAGGTCTCACAACTGTTCAACACAGTGGACACCAAAATCTTTTCTCTGTGTATTGCACCAGCCACTGGTAATATTAGCTTTTATTGTTAGCAGCATGCCACAAAAAGTGGAAAAAGTCTGGCATATTAATAAAAGTCCGTTTACTGCTTTGAAAACCTAAGTAACAATTTAACATTGACGTATGAATAAAATGACTTGTTAAAATGTATTTTTCTCCAAGATAAACTTTTCCACCCCCTGATGTTTCCTTTCTTAAGAGTGGGAATGCTGAAATGAAAACTGCTAGAGACCATTTCTGATAATGTGAGGTGTCAAACAGAAAATCTTGGTTGCTCTCATAGCTCCTGTTATCTTCCTTTTACTGAGTAACAAGGATTCAGGAGAAGTCAAGCCTGTAAAGAAGTAACATTTAGCTTTATTTTAATGGCATCAGTAAGCCCTGCTTACTTTGTTGAGAATGTCCATTGAAAACCCTTCTCTTCCAAAAAGTAACAAAGGAAAATACTTTCCTCATGCCTACAAGGACACAGTGACCAAAATATACTTGTCATCTTGTAGCAAGTAGGGACTGAATGGTAGGGCTGCCATTACAGTGACTTTCATAATGCTTCTGTATGTCTCAGTCACAATATACATAGAACAGTTAATAATAAGACTGGTTGCATGTTTTGATATTTTCTGTTTGCTGGTCAAAGCAGTGAAGATGATCCGGTTCTGTTTGTGTCTGCAAAAATCTGACCAAATTCTCAATTTCGAACTGATGGCCAGTTCAGCATTTTCATGAGATGTTTCATTTCTTGACCTCTGTGGCTATGTCCACCAGATAAGAATGCAAGTACTGTAATTCCACTGTTTTCTGCAGTTATAATCCAAGTCAGTTGGCTATGTTTGGTAACCAGTTGTTCACCAAATTAAAAACTTCATTCTCCTGAAGGAGAAGAGACAAGCAGACAATCCAGCGACAGTGATCCAGAGTGTGCTGAGAGCTGATGTCTGAGTCCTGGCTAATTGACCAGAACGGGTCAGCTCCCTAGTGAGGGAGCTTTCTGACTGCAATAGCTCTCAAATCTGACTATGGGACAGAAGAATCACATAATCAATATACTAGTGGGGGAAGTACAATGTGTTTCGCATCATTAAAAAAGAAACTGAACGCTTCCAAGCAGGCCCTCTCTAAAGTCTACTACTTTCCCTATAAAATCAGGAAAGACTGTGGTACAGCTGACAGCACGACAGCATCACACAGGCTTCGATAATCTGTGGCCAAAATGGGGAATAGACCCAGGAAGTCAACTCCATCTGTAACTTGTCACCTGTTTCGATTCTTACGCTCAAAAGTTTATTTGTTCAGTAAAAAAATAGATTTCTTCTGCATCATTTATTGTTATAAAAAGAAAGAAATGAAGAAAAATTAACTAGCAACATAGGAGAAATTAAGTGTGAGCACAATAAAATTTTCACCTTTAAAATTACTGAAACACAACAAAGGAAATTATGTCAATCTAGCTTTTACACTTTTGCTTTGAATTTGTCATTCAGAAACACTAATCACTAAAGAAAATGGTAGAATATTAAGAAATTACATACATTTGATGACCTGTGGGTAGAAAAAAATGTTTCTCTCTCCAGTGTTAATGACTGGCTTAGTCTGGCCATCTGGCAGGAGACCAACATATATCCCTTTATTTTGCACTGATTCTAGACTTACAGATCCAGTTTCCAAATTCTTCTCAATTTTAAAGTGACAGTATTCATCACCTATACCCTAGGAAATTGAAAACAGAAATGTGAATTCAACAATTGAATTGATGTAGCAAGGCAAGTTGGATGTTTCTTAAGACTTAAATATCACTAACTTCTAATAACATTTCAGATTAACTTTAGGTTCTTCATGATGTCCTACATTACTGCACACACACACATATATCTACATATCTTGGCCTTGCTCATTCCTTTGTGAACAGAAAGACCGATGACATAATTTAAGTGAAAGATCGCAAATGAAAGCATTCCGATTTCTGTTAGGATTTAGGCAAAGTCTAGTATATATTCAAAGGATTTTCCCACTTAATCAACTTACATCTTAATTATTCATTAGTGGGTTTTATCACCAATTTATTCAGACTCAGTACCACTTTAAACCCCCGAACATGTATGTGCTCTGCCACATTCAAAACAATTATATCATTTCATATCAGCAAACAGACATAGGATTAGTAAACATTGAGTCTAATGAGCAAATACGAATGTCTCATTCTCTTTTTTGCTCTCAAATGTAAACCTGCAATAGTTAAGCTCCTAGCAGGTGGAGAATATTACAGGTAAATCAGAATATTTCAACCATCCCCCAAAGCTAGTTTTATTACTAAATTTACAGGCTACTGGTGAGGTATTTCAAGAATAAACTCTATTGGTTGGCTGATGAAGAAAAAAAATCAGGTTCTTCATTTCAGACAAAACAATCATTTGTAAAAGCTAGGATGCCAACATCACTTCAACATCTTCCAAACTCACACCAGTATAACTGTGGTTGTTTAATAAAAATCAAATTAGCACAACAGAATCTTGACAGAGAGTCATCAGCTATCTAGCAACAAATAAATTTTAACTACATCCACATTCTCAATAGTTTAAAAATATAATCAGACCTTTACAATCAAGTGCCAAATAGACATGACAGCTAGCTTGTTTTGCTGTATTTTTCTATCTTTTCCTTCATTTGCCCAAAGAAAGATCTGAAAAAAATTAAATCTCAACAACGTTTTATCCCATTTTTATCCAAGCAAGTAAAAAAATATTCTCTGCTATCACTGACAATTTACTCAAACTATCTGCAGAGGGAAATGCAAAAAAGAGCTGCTTACTGTTCCATTACACTGGTCATCTTTGATCTTCAGATACATTCTTGGGTTTCTCACACTTTCAAACATGCAGACTCCAGAGCCGATTTTATGCACCTTCCAGTAGGATTCCTGCTGCTGCTGACCTGCTCCGCTGCAGCTCCCGTCAGGTCTAAGGGACAGAGCCTGGCAGAGACTTGTGTTGAGCAGAATGATGGCACCATGGCGAAACACACCCTTCAGATCAGAGACAAGAAGTCCTTTGTGAATAGCACGCTTTTCTCCATATTAAACTTTGACAATTATATTGTTCATACTGATTTATTTTAAGCACTTATTAATGCATTTCCATGTATAAAATGTAAATTAATAACTCCCAAGTAATTCAAGTATACCTCCAGCCTTAGAATATTTGCTGCTTTCTGTGCAGACACTAACCTGGATAGTGGAAATCCGTCCCTACTCCGCAGCTTCCCCACTTTTTATCGTTCAGCAGCCCAGCACAACATCCAGAGCACAAGGAGAGTGGCAAGTTAAGGAACTTGTTCTCTTTTCAAATTAAGTAACTTCCCATGCAGCTCTCCTGTATGTACCGATTCGTATTTAGTAAACCTTTTCGAAGGTTTACTAAAAAGTTGAGAGATGCGTCTTTTCTGTGTAACAGCCCGCCCTATTTGCATATACCAGCTGCAGTATCGGCAACTTCTCAAGCGCCACCTACCTGTTAAGCTGTAGTTTAGCTCCACCTGGTGGAAGAGGATCACTCTTTTAGCTTGCAATCCTCTGACGTTTGATTAGATACAATCTGCTTTATAAGAGTAAATTTTAGAAGAGTCTTCTTAATTTCCCTCTGCCCACCTTACCTTGACATGCACAACAAATTCTTTGGAAAGTCCAGCGTATCCAGTTGTTTCATCAGCTACTTTGCCTTGAAGATTGAACGTTACGGTGTGACCTGGGTTCCTGGCTGACTCAAGAATGGCAGAACCATTTGGTTGAAGGTGAACACAGAGCTCACAGCAAGTCTTGTCTTTGCTCTAACAAAGTCAAAGTAGGAATAATAAATCACATGAACGACTAGATATGGCAAAATCCAGAACAGGGAGTATCACAATATAGTTTCTGTATTATTCAAGTTTCCACAATATCACCAGTCTAGTATGAAAATGTCTCTATATGTTTCAGATTTGCAGTCCTGATACCAAAGTCCTAAAATTGTGGACTCCGGAATTTCAAAGCACAGAAACAGTTCATCTTAAGATGACACAGATCTGAGGATAACATGAAATACACCTGGGTGCCTCAATCAGAGAGGGAGTTAGAGTCTCAGCCTACAAATGCGGCAAAGAAGGTTGGAATATAAAATTGACGTAGACAGGAAATGAACTACAGCAACTCTCTGCCACTAGCCCTCCTTCATTTGCTTCAGTGTTTTCCCTCATTTACTTATACTGTTCTCACAGAAAACACTTAAGGACTCAGAAGTTTTACATGAAAGAGTACAGCAACACACTGTCCATGCTTGTCTGTTCAGGTTTGCGGACTGCGTGATCCCGTTGTATAAAAGACACAATATAAAAAAATACGTAATTAAATATTTTATCAACTCCATCATCATTCTCGTATTTAAATAAAACTAGGATCTTAATAAATGTAAAATGTTAATAATCAGCCCAATAATTTAAAAGACTTCTGGCTTACATCCTCTAACATCTTTTCAGCATTTTTAAGATGTCAAAGAATCAATATTTCTAGGGGAAATTTTCATTTCCAAGGCACTATCTTCTGAAGAAAAAGCTTCATCCTGAAAAAAACTATCAGATTCAATATACTTCTAAAAGTAAAGGAAAAATTGTATGGATTTTAGAAGTGGTTGTGAAACAAGTAAGCCAGCATGTCCTCAAAGTATAATTAAGTATGTATCATAAGGTCAGTTGTAATTTTTGTATTGCCATTTTGTTTTACATTTACCTATCTTCATTCCAAGGACCCCAAAAAGTTTTAAATGACAACATTTTTCACATTCCCTGGGAAAAGGAACGTCTTCCACAACTAAAAATAAGAAAATTGAGATCCAGATTTTCTATAGGTCGCTCAAACTCATAAAGCATGTCAGTATCAAAGCAGAAAAGAGAAAGTTCAAATTTAAGTACCCAGTTAATAACCTCTCTGTGGTAAGATATACTGCAATGTGACAGACTGCAAGGGGTTCTCTGTACCAGAATTACACTAATGAACATGAACACTAGGAAGTCCTGCAAGGAGGTCTGACAATTTGCCTGGCAGCCTGACGCTATCCCCACTGAGAAATCTAAATCTGCTGAGAGTACTCTATTCCCACTAATGCCAATTCACATCATGTAAAAGAGGAATGGGACCAGCTTTGACTATGAAATTATTCACTGGATAAATAAGGGGAAGAACTGGAAAAAGTGAAAGGGAAACAGCTTCTTCCCTCATCAGTAGAAGAGTTTCATCAGAAAGAACTAATTTCTACAACTCCATTTGCCTACTTGTATACTGCAAGTGCTAAGAAAGAAAGGCAATAGTAAGATTTTGAAGATGGGATGAAAGAAATCAAAATGGATCAAAACAAACCTGGAATATTTCAGTTGGCTTATGACAGGCATGTTACTTAGAAAAAGACACAGAGGAAAAATGGGCATTTAAAATCAATCCTTAGAATTTATCCCAAAAGAGGAAATCATAGAATCATAGAATGGTTTGGCTTGGAAGGGACCTTTAAAGGTCACCTACTCCACCCCCCCTGCCGTGGGCAGGGACATCTTCAACTAGATCAGCTTGCTCAGAGCCCCGTCCAGCCTGACCTGGAATGTTTCCAGGGATGGGGCATCCACCACCGCTCTGGGCAACCTGGGCCAGTGTTTCACCACCCTCAGTGTAAAACATTTCTTCCTTCTATCTAGTCTAAATCTACCCCCCTTTCGTTTAAAGCCATTCCCCCTTGTCCCGTCGCAACAGGCCCTGCGAAAAAGTCTGTCCCCATCTTTCTTATAAGCCCCCTTTAAGTACTGATAGGCTGCAATAAGGTCTCCCC
>NW_008794414.1:2929368-2938903 GCF_000699145.1 Aptenodytes forsteri
ACATTGCTGGCTCATGTCCAGCTTTTCATCCACCAGTACCCCCAAGTCCTTCTCGGCAGGGCTGCTCTCAATCCCTTCATCCCCCAGCCTGTATTGATACCAGGGGTTGCCCCAACCCAGGTGCAGGACCTTGCACTTGGCCTTGTTGAACCTCATGAGGTTCACACGGGCCCATTTCTCGAGCTTGTCCAGGTCCCTCTGGATGGCATCCCTTCCCTCTGGTGTGTCAACAAGATATGAGGGCGTTCCAGGTACCTCATTAATATGTGGCAAGCCAATATAAATTACAGCTTGGAATGGCCTGGTATTCCTGCATCAAATAATTTAGTCTATTAAAAAATCCTACCAAAGAGTAAAATGTAAACTGTAAGAAAATGGACAAAGCCTTATGTCTGAATTTGCCTCTTCACTGACAATTTCCTGGGTTCAGTTCTGCAATCCTTAGCTCTTTATCTGACTGGAAGCACAATTATTAGACAGATTAAAAACAGCATTATTTTTAATCAGGCAGTGAAATATAATTACGAAGCAGAAATCAGTAACAGCGTTTCCTACCTTTCCAATTACATGGCCATTGACAAGAGCAAGAGCAAGACGTGGCATCTGATGACTGCTGAATATACATATATTTCTCCCTTTGACATTTATATCAAAAAGACCTAAGAGTTAAATGAAAAAAATGTTAGAAGTATGAGAGTATATTAATTCATATTTGCATTTAATTACAATTGATGATTTATCATTTTCAAGGGAAAAGAATGAATCAAGTGTTTAACTCAACAGGTTGACCTCTCTGATCAATGAATCCCCTTCATCCCTTCAGGAAAGGGCCTCTAGAGACTACTGCCTACTTCACTGCCTTCTTCACTGCCTTGAGAAGAAAAACCCTGAGAGCTAATGATAAGGAACAAGTTTCTTTTGATCAGCGTATATGTTTTAAAAAAAAAAATCCATAAAAAGGAGCTGAGGACTCCAGCGTAATGAACTGGGCTATAGCAATGAATTTACATGATAAATAACAGATCATGTAGGGAACATAAAGTTTTCAGGTAGGAAAAGATAATTCATTTTCTCTGTATCCTTATTAGAATTTGTAAAGCAAATCTTGCAGCACAGCTTATGGCTTCTAAAATTTTAAATTTCCAAACAATTACCGCTTACAGATACAAAATACTGATGAAAGTTAAAGTAGTGCCATTTTTATTGTTCCCAACAGCAACAGCTGATTTTTTTAAACTGTTCTACCAGTACATTATGTTGCCCATTTGTAAGGTGCAGCTGTCTCTGGAGGACTCCTGAGGTGTCCATAACATAAGATTTTTGGGGTGTCATTGGGACCATGACAATTATACAGCCAAGGATCATTGTGCCCATTGGGATGATGCCACAAATCATAAAATACAGATGGGGTTTCTAGTCCTTGGGGCAAGATAGGGAGGACACATAACTGTCACAATAGGTCTCTGCTTTCAGGTAGAGATAAAGCTTCCTGAGAAATTAAAAAACCCTAGACCAAATCATCATCTGATATAATTTGCCATCACCAGTTTGAAGGCCTTTGAATTATATTGCTTTAGATCTGCTGAAGGCAAAAAAACAGTTCTACCAGTATCTGAAATGCAGAGTTTTCTATTAGGAAAGACAGGTAGATAATTTATGTCAGAGGACTTTATTCCAAAGTACACGCAAGGAAGCAGGGCCCCTAAATGAAAATTTAAACAACAGTTCCCAAGTCAGCACTTGTGGACTTCTGTTGCACATGACTATTCTAAATGCTTTGTAAATTACTGCACATATAAGTAAAACAAACAAATCTGAAAGAAGTTAAGGGAGAAAGATATTGTTCTGAAGGCAGAAAAGTTGCATAATAGGTGCCTGCATTCATTTTGTACTTGTGTTTGTTTTGTACTCTGAACTATAAAAAAAGAATACATGGTTATTCCTGTGTCACTAACTGTTCCTCTAGATAGCAGGGCAACTTTATCATATTGTTCAGAAAAATCAAGCTCTTTTTGATTACCAGTTTAATTCCTTAGTATTACTAAATCCTTGGGAGGTTGCAGATCACACTACTAATTTTTCTGACTTACAATCTAAATTAATTAACAGCCAGTTTATACCAATTTTGTTTTGATCTGTCTTTCTAATATATTTAATTATATTTATCATCTTTACTGATATTTAGTAGTTGTGCATCAGGTTTGGTACTTGCACAATTATACACATTACTCATTTAAAATTGTGGAGAAAACACTCAAATGAATTTTACATCTAGCATGTAAAAATGTACCAAAAAGGTACAGAATGCAATAAAAATGTCACATGTTGATGTCGGAAAAATACCATTAGAAATGCACTGATTTGTAGAAATGAAAGTGCATCTGGATGAAAATCGGGAAAGAGTCTGCAGTCTGAACTTGAATTCTGCATGTTAGAAGATTATGAACTCCGCAGTGTCTAAATGACCTGATTTGTCTAAATCAAATCAGATACAATCCATCAGTTGAAGACACAGCTTTAAAAAACAACAAAGATGTGCTTACTGTATCAGTGCAGATTAGAGACCAAATTCCTACAAGCAGATAGTTTGGTCTGTCACCAAGTAATTCACAGTTTGTGTTCCTAAATGTATCTCCTTGGAGGAAGGACACTAGCGTGCTGTGCAACTGCTTTCAGGCATTTAAGACACTTGCAAATCCTAAAGCTGTAGATAGGAGATTTGACTTAATCAAATTTGAGTCACCAAATACTTTGAACTCAAGGACCAAAACTGCTAACTAATAAGAAGAGCTTTAGTAAAACAGAGTAACACCCACTTTCAATGTTTGTAATATTACTGATCTCCCATATTATACATTTGAGTTTTCTGGTGCAGCTTTTCTAAGATGCCTTTATAGGTTATGCTAAGGAGTATTGATTGTACTGCTCTCCATGCACTCTTTGGTGTGTCCTGAAAGATTCTGTTCTATCACCTCAAAAAAAGATGTGTGTAAGGTCCCTGGGAAGATGTCAGAAAGGCTGAGCAGCTCCATCACTACAAAGATAACAAAAATATGTGTGCCTAATATGATACGTATTATAGTTAAGTGTTAGTAACACAATAGGATGGAAGCTGATAAAGAGGAGGAACTGGAAGAGTGCCATTAAAATCAAAGACAAGGACGGAAGAAAATGAAATTTTATATATATATATATACACACTCCCTGTTAGTGAACTATACCTGGAAATTTAATTTTTAGCTTAGATGGATCTAGTTACAAAAGACTGTAGCTATCCTTGCCATGGCAGTTCCATGGGACCATTAAACTGCAGATGACAAGAAGTTTCTATTTGGTAAGCGAAAGCCAGTGACGAGACACAATATGAGATTTTTTTTGTGCTTTATATGTAAACCAAACATAATTTCTGAGTTCTTATAGTCATTAATACATGTAAATATTTTAAGTAAGGAAAATGTTTGTTATAATTATCTACTCCTATTCATTAGAGGAATCACTATATGAGATCACAGTGAACTATAAAGTCTTCCTTTCTCGTATCTTTTATGCATACATCCACATGAAAAATACTTTACCATATTTGTTTTTCTTGTCACCACGAGCATCAACTCTGCTATCTGGACTGAGGCAAATGAAGCCACGGGTGAGACTGTTGTAAAACTGAAGTGTATTGCCTTCCTGAAATTTCCACTTTTCGGCAGCCCACTAGTTTTGTAAACAACAAGCAGAAAAGACTTATGAGAAGGTGATACACAGGAATTTGACATACATGACAACAGCTGACCTGATTTCACTCAAAGAATAATTTGAATGGTTTAAATAAAAATAAAAAGGTATGTTCTTACAGTTTCCTCTCTCTTGAGTTCCAGCTCTTGTCCTGTACAGATAAAAACCGTGTAATTAATTTACAGAACGTCCTCATTCCATTTGACACAGTTGCAGTGAAGCTGGGTTCTCCTCCCCACCAATTTTCACTTACTTCCTGGAAACGTGCTGGCATCTGTCACAGTCAGTTCTCTAGCAATATTGCCATCATCCTGCCCCTGGTCCAGCCACCTAAAAGCCAGAACCCATTTCAGTAATATAACCTTGATTGGCAACTCCCACAATGCTTGTGGGGACATGCCATACACATGGCACTTGCATACTAATACTTCCTGTTCTATTTATTAAAGTCTCAAGGCTGACAAACAGCAACACAAAAATCCAGCTTTAGTGAAAAGAGATTGACTTTGGCAAAAATGGTTTTGTTTGTTTGTTTTTTCTTGATGAAGCTTATAAATAAATGCTTTCCTGGACTGAGGTACAAGGGCCTAAGCCAATTATTACAAATCAGAGAAGTCATATTGATCCCAGATCGATAACAAAATGTGCAGACTTAATGATGTTTGCTCTTCCTGTCTGCAAGAAGGCTACAGCAGGATGCAAATTGTTCCATGTCCTGAAAATCCCTATATAGGGAGGCAAATCCAACACAGGCAACAATTTTACCATGTCTGAACTGTACTTTTACAATGCCGTTGTACCTGCTTCACATCTACTTACATAAGTTAAGTCTAACTCCATTTAACTCAAAAGGATTCACACCCTGTAGGAGCAAGATCAGCAAGCACGGCGTCAGGCTCTAACAATAACTAGCACATACCCTGTATTTTTCTGCCTGAAATGGATTTGAACTCTCCCTAAATTATGCATGAAGCTAGCATTATAGATCTCTTCATAGCAGTTCATCTCATCTAGAATACAGAATAAAAATTAGGTCAGGCAAAGATGAGGTGCTGTATCTGGTGGGCAGAAAGCCCTTACTCACACATAAATCAGTTTCAGTGTGCACATCGCTCACTCCGAGCTGTCTCAGGCAGTTATTTATTCACTCAGAGAAGTGAGAAGAGGAAATAGAATTGAGGTGCCACTGGCAAGCTGCAGCTAGATTCATACGTGACTGGACTTTACCATTCCTAATATTTGCACTGATCTTTATCAATTATAATTTTTCTGTAAGGTGTTGGGAATTAATCAAGCGTTGATAAAATTAGAAACAAACTATAGAACAGAAGATTCAGAGCAGCAGCATCTGCAGGGGAGAAGGCAGGGAAGTTAGGATTGCTTCAAATTACGTTGCAGCTCAGTGACAGGCTGCAAGGCAAATGAGAAAAAGAGATGTGGTCAGGTAACTGTGTTTGTGATAGCCGTTTCACAAGTTCTTAAAGTCTGATCCTGAGCTCATTGAACCCCAAGTTAATGTCCATAGTAACTTCAGTAAAGTAGGATCAGTCTGCTAGAGAGACAGCAACCCACTCTTCTGAAAAGCCTTGCATCGCATGACATGGAAGAATGGATGGACCTGCTGATGTCAGATCCAAAGTGTTGAATATGAGGAATGTGTCAAAAAAGCACATCTTGAATAGTTCAGAAGGCACAAGAATGGAAAGTTCCCAGGCAGAACTTTTTATTGCTTTTTCATTAGCTCAAATGCACCAGAGATTTGGGACAGGTACAACTCAGAGAGCTGTAAAAAGAATCAGATCTTTTCAGCTTGCTTTTTAGGAAACACATATTTCCCTTGACAGGACATTTCAGAAGAAAAACTAAGAATAATTACAAATTTATTAAAAACCTAACCCAAATGTAATGCCACCAACCTGTGACAAAGAAAAGTATAATCCAAATCCGTTATAGGATCCTTGATTACAACTTTGTCCAGAAACCAGCCGTTTCCTTAGAATAAATTTAAATTAAAACAAACAACGTTAGTTCATGAGAGGCAGATTTAATGAAGCCTGACTTCCTATGGCTTTGTGTCTTCTATGGGAACTGCAAAATCTGTAGCTCCACCGGCAGGTTGCCAGAGTCATGGCTGCCCTGATGGCTGGAGAGAAGACAGTACCTGCTCTAGGTACCGTAGAGCTTGCTTATGGGCCTGCAAGCTGCTAGGTCCCTCCCTGGCTGTCATGGCCCTGAGTGCTGCACATGCCCCCCTCATTTAACATAGTCATTGTTTGAGACTTATTTGTTTTGCTAATCAAAATATTAACAAGATTAGATAGCAGCTTATCATGGCTCAAAATAAGCTGCTATGTTTTACAATATTTAGGCTTAAGAGTTTGAAAAACAGGTCTTGTGACTGCAAGCAATTTGAGTTTCACCATTAATTGGGTGTCTAATGACAAGATAGTGCAGCCAAAATCTCCAACTGCATCTTTACAGTGTAACTGAAATTATAATAGCCCATTTTATCTATAACAAAGACTGCACAAGACATATTCAATCTTATCATACACTCTCCCTCTTCACAGTTTTTCCATAGGGATTAGTCAAAAATGACAGAACAATAGCAGACGGTGTCCTTCACATAATGGTTGAGAGTATAGTGAAAGTGAACACGAAATATTTGAAATTTGTGATGATACAATAAGGTAGCTGTGTCACTTGAATGGTTTCCTTAGAAGCCTTTGTCTTTCACTTCTAAAATGTTTCCATACATTCAGTTTTAGAAATACATATTGTATTTCAAAGAAAAGGTTAATAACTTTGCAGGCAGTATTCAGTGACTATATAGAGAGATTTCTGACCTGATCCAAGACCGTTGTGTCCTATAACAATCTTGTACAAATGTCCCAGGTGCACAGCTTCAACAGCAAAGATGTCAGTCTGTAATCAATCAACAAAATTTCAGTAAAGACTAAAAAGCAGAGCATTCTTCAGCCGTGGAATCCTGAAGACCCATAAACCCATAGAACTCTGCTGTCAAGATCATCCTTTGAAATACCAGCTAATGATAAAGTGAGAACTAACCAAGGAGGACAGCTTTCCTGAAATAAAAGAAGTAAGTAAGCCTGATCACTTTGCTAACGGGAGTAGTTCCGTTCAAATGAATGGGATCAGAGTCAGAAAAGAAAAACCTGCTGAAAGCTTAATTGGCTAAACAATTACAAATTACAGCAGATTTCAACATTAGAAATGCAGCTATAAAATGTAAAGTTTCATTTTCTCTTCACTTCAAATCAAATTTTTAGGAGAACAAAAGTACACAGCTTACCTATTTTATAAATGAAAATTCTGTCTTCCAAAAGCACTGGTATAACTTTAGAAAGTATTTTTGGCTTAATTATGGATTTTGGGGGAAATACTGGAATGCAGTAATTATCTCTTTTCTAATTGCACCTTGCCTGGGGTAACCACCCACTTGAGAGAGAACAGCCAGCCAAACATATCAGAAAATGCCCTGTCTTTCACTTACTTGTCCTTTTAAAAATTTGTTGGGTTTCTGTGACCTGAGCAGCTGTCTTGATCCTGTATCACCTCTTTCTCCATAGACAGAAATATAGACATCAGCCTCAGTTCCAGCATTCCACAGTTCTCCTGTTGTCACATGCACTTCATAGACAGTCACTGACAATGAAAAATGGCAACCTTTCATATCACAAATGCTATTATAGTTACAATAACATCTAGCTGTGAATGTGCCTGTAGAGTCCAAATACATCTGTGTCAAGGACAGTTAGAGTATAAAACCTTAAAAATCCTATTCAATATTAAGTAAAATAATGTACAAACTTGCTTTGGTGTCCTATTTATGCTTTTTATCCCAGACTGTCACTATGGGGAATGCAAAGAGAATTGAACTTTAAATGCACAGTAGTACATCTTTGTCCTGCAGCATCATTTGAAATCATCATAAAGCTGAAAAGTAAATAACATAAATCCAAGATTAGCCTCACCGTAAGTGGTGAGATCAAAACTATAACAAGCAACAGGAGTCATTAACATTTTCAATACATTTTTATCCCAGACTGTCACTATGGGGAATGCAAAGAGAATTGAACTTTAAATGCACAGTAGTACATCTTTGTCCTGCAGCATCATTTGAAATCATCATAAAGCTGAAAAGTAAATAACATAAATCCAAGATTAGCCTCACCGTAAGTGGTGAGATCAAAACTATAACAAGCAACAGGAGTCATTAACATTTTCAATACACTGGTTAACCAAACAAGCAAAAATCTAGCACCATAGTTTTAGCTTTCTACAACCTCAGAACTCAGAAAGCTGCATTGTTTTATTATTTTACTGATTCATGCAATAGGATAGGATAGACTTCCTCTATTACATTCCATATGGAAATTCTTTAAAAGCTGGAAATTTGGGAGGAAAACCCTAGCACTTAAATTCAATAAATTCGTTACTTAATAGAAATGGATAATGCAAATAAAATTAAGTTTTAGTCAAAATCCAGTGAAACTGTAATAAAGACTATGATACATAAAAACATGTATCAATAGAAAACAGTGGTCATTAAAACGTAGATGTAGGAACCTCATAAAATTCAGAAGTAAGATAAAAACTTGCAATTATAATCTTCAGTAGAAACATGGGAAAGGCAAAGTTTACACCAACATACAGTAACAATATTTTGTTAGACCAAGTGAGGTACAGAAAGAGCGAAAAGGGGAGAGAAAAACTCATTTTCTGGCACACAAGCTCTTCTTCCAGATGTAGGTGTCCTTGAGCTTCTCTGTCTTGCAAGTAGAAAAGAGTTTCCGGACCATTGAGTCCAAAACAACATCAACATTATCATCATTCAACTATCAGTTTCCACTTGAAATACGTTATGAAGCTTGACTGTAATCCTCTGAAGAAGGCTGCTCCCACATCTCACTCTTCTGATGGACAAACACCTTCTTTTAGTAACCAGTGAAAATTTATTCATGATCAGTCCATATCTGCAATTGTACTAAGTGGCCGTTCAGTGTTTACAACTTTTTCCTTGCTGCTTTTTTTTTATGATTATCTCACATTTATTTACATGGCATTTGTGTGCAGGTTACTATACAAGCTGTCTTTAAAGAATTCAGTTTGGATGATGGTAACAATCTAGCTAAAACAGTAAGCACTCTGCACGGGTTATTTTAATGTGTCCACACAGAATGCTAATGCTAGTTTCCTTCTAGTATCAGAGCTAACTCATTTTGAGATGATGACTGGGTACCTCAAACTCCACTGAAGTATTGTACCATAGACATATGCTATTAATAAATCCAGCATAGAGGTTTGAAATAGCTAACTTAAAAATTCAAGAAATTTTCACTTTTTTTTTACACTTCTCTCTACCTCTCATAAGCCTAGGGATCATCCCAGCTTTATAATAAGTATTTATGAGTATTTATAATGCTTACAGCTTTTATCCTAGGAAATAGTGACTCTCTTAATGGAATGAAGCTGCATCAGGGGAAGTTCAGACTGGACATTAGGAAAAGGTTCTGCACTGAGAGGGTGGTCAGTCACTGGAACAGGATCCTCAGGGAAGTTGAGAAGGGAGTGTTGATCTGCTTGAGGGTAGGAAGGCTCTAGAGAAGGATCTGGACAGGCTGGATCAATGGGCTGAGGCCAACTGTATGAAATTCAACAAGGCCAAGTGCCGGGTCCTGCACTTCGGCCACAACAACCCCATGCAGCGCTACAGGCTTGGGGAAGAGTGGCTGGAAAGCTGCCCAGCAGAGAAGGACCTGGGGGTGTTGGTCGACAGCCGGCTGAA
>NW_008794414.1:2939283-2941128 GCF_000699145.1 Aptenodytes forsteri
CCAGGGGAGGTTTAGATTGGACATGAGGAAAAATGTCTTTACTGAAAGAGTGGTGAAACATTGGACCAGGCTGCCCAGGGAAGTGGTTGAGTCACCATCCCTGGAAGTGTTTAAAAGACATGTAGATGCGGCACTTAGGGACATGGTTTAGTGGACATGGTGGTGTTGGGTCGACGGTTGGACTCGATGATCTTAGAGGTCTTTTCCAACCTTAATGATTCTATGATTCTATGATTCTATGAAATAAAACAAGGAGGTAAAACACGTCTTTTTTCAGATCAGCTATTATTATTTGGACAAAAGCCAGCCACATTTAAGGCACAGAAGCTTTTGACAGTCTTTAGTTAGCAGCATAGTCATGTACTATTTTTTCCCAGAGTACACCCGTCTCAACACTCAAAATAGTTTTTGAACTGTTAATTAATACTGTATTTTACCCACATCATTTACCATGTCATCACCTGATCTAGCTACTTCCCCAAATTTTTCTTTACAGCACCCATGTGAACAGGTACTCCATGAACAGACCATGGCAGAGGCAGAGAATTCATTTCTCCAGACCAACAATCCCATGTCTAAGACCACAACAATCCTCTCTATTCCTACAATTCCCTTCTTCATTAACTATCTACTTTCCAGTTTCTGCAAGAAGCAAAGCAAAGGTCCACCAGCCACCAAACACTGTGTAACTTTGATTTATCCCCAGCAAGTAGTTCATCATCATATAATTAAAGATTGTGTCATAAAACATGAGCAGAAGGGGACAAAAGTAGGATGGTTGAGGATAAAAAGTCAAACAAATGGTGCTCAGTCCCCCAGCATTAGAGCCACAAAGTCTCTATGTAATACTTAACAGTTTAATTCAGACGTTTTTCCTTTGAATAAAAAAGGCTGTTAAATCAGAAAGTGTTTCAGCCTCTTTTTATTCAGAAATTGGTTTTAAAGTGCCTCTCATCATCTCTCTCAGATTGAATCCAGACCTCTTCACTGTTCTGTTATCAAACTATCTTCTCTGAAGTTAAAAGCTATGTTCTCTTTTCACTGTCTCATGCAGAAATATAATATTGGCAAAAAGACACAGGGCTGTCTTTCAATTACTAAGTCAGACATGAAACTGCCTTCTCCAAAGCTTTCAGCATGACCCCTTTTATACCGAGGCTGGCAGAAAGGCACAGAAGTTCTTTTCTTCCTCTCTTGTGTGAGGGAGAAATTGTTAACTACAAAATGCAGATTGAGAGAATGGTTTAAGAGTGCTGTTGTACTTTATGATGCACCAAGATTACTTGATAATAAAAATCTTTCATTGTATCTTTATCTCAGAAACAAGGAAACAACATACTCAGAAAGAAGAGCCTGAAAATTAGAAGGTGGGTAAGGTCAGTGTCCCAGAATATTAAGCAAGAGAACATTTGGGGAAGAACAGATATTGCAAGTAGGGGATCGGAGCATATTCAATATAACGTCAATGATCATTAATTAACGTTTATGTAAGGGGGGGGCGGGGTGTTTGTTTTTTATACCAATGTGCTTGTATGTGCCCCTACACTAATAATATTAATGTCTCCTGACCAGAAAGACCAAAACTATGAGGAAGCAGGCTGACTGCCTCTGAGGCTTTTCATGCCCTCAAGAGTATGAAGATCATAACCACTCAAGATCAAAAATCATTGTGTCGTGGTTTAATCTCAGTCGGCAACTAAGCACCACACAGCTGCTCGCTCACTCCCCCCCACCCGGTGGGATGGGGGAGAGAATTGGAAGAGCACAAGTGAGAAAAAACTTGTGGGTTGAGATAAAAACAGTTTAATAATTGAAATAAAATGATAATAATAATAATATGATAAT
>NW_008794414.1:2941156-2979302 GCF_000699145.1 Aptenodytes forsteri
CCCGAGCAGCGGCCCCCCCGGCCAGCTTTCCCCAGTTTATGTACTGAGCATGACGTCACATGGTATGGAATGTCCCTTTGGCCAGTTTGGCTGTGCCCCCTCCCAGCTTCTTGTGCACCTCCAGCCTTCTCAGTCGGTAGAGCATGGGAAGCTGAAAAGTCCTTGGCTAGTGTAAGCATTACCTAGCAACAACTAAAACATCGGTGCGTTATCAACTTTGTTCTCATCCTAAATCCAAAACACTGTACCAGCTACTAGGAAGGAAATTAACTCTATCCCTGCCGAAACCAGGACAGTTAGGACTGGCCAGCCTCTCTCTACAGCATTTTATGAGCCATTTACAGCTGATAACTACATCACTGGAGGAAATCTCTCCTGCTATTCTTTTTCTCTTAAAGACATATTAATGAGGCACAAACCTGTTTTTCTGCTCTTCTTTTCAGGCTCTTAATCTCAGTGCTCAGTCATCATAGACAGTCATAAATACAGCTTCAGGCCACCCAGTTCTTTATTACGACAGTGACTGTCCCATGGTATGTTTTCCCACATCCATGGGCCATTTTCTGGACTTCTGCTCCTCAATTTCATTTATACCCTCTTCCTCTAGCCTGCACCCACAACAGCTGTTGCCATTGAAATGCCTGTTACCATTTCAATTTTGCAAGATCAACACAAAGTACCATAAGCATACCACCAAGCATTGCTGCAGTATTAAACATTCTGAAAAAGGGGTTCTGTAGTTTTTACAGAACTTTGAATGGAAGTTTCTTTCATCCCATTAATCTTGTTCTCTGCAGCTGATATGATTTTTTGGGGAAGGGAAGAGAGGAGGGTGTGGAATCTGTCCCAAGTGGATCTTACTCTTGTGAAAGCTCCAGCACAAGTAATACCAGCGGTGTTATGACTTTTCCCCCTCTACCATCACACCCTAGAGGATGGGAATCTGCCCCAGTATTCTTGCTCCCTCACCCACATCTCTCCTAGGATACACTGATCTTCTTGTGCCCTTGTACTTTCCTTAGGCCAGAAAAGAACAAAACTATTTAGAAAGAAAGGAAGAGCAAGCACAGACTTTCCACCCCCTTTGCTGAAGCAGAGAGACCATATAGCAACAATATCCAGCATGGGTGACAGGGATTGGTGTGGTAGAGCAGGACATTAAAACAGTGTAACAGCAGCAATAATTTTGTATTGTTTGGCATCATTCACCTTTAGAATTACAATACAATCTTTATGTGAGTAATGGAGCTTTTAACACTTATAGCCTTCTGAAATATTGTTGAAGTTTTGTTGTCACCCAGAAATTAAAAGTATTCTGGAAGCCTGTCTCAGCCACTTACAAGAAAGAAACTAAAACAGCAGCTACAATAGTCATACTGGAGCTATAATCCTTGGCTATTGAAAATAGACTTTGTGATCTGACTCATGTATGATGGCTTCATGGTAGTTACGCATATGTGAGGTGTCTTCACTATTGCCTCTATTTTAAAGCAAACACAAATGCTGAAAATCCTACCAAAGAAGGAGTCTTTTTGAAGGACCTGTGAAATTCAAAGCATTAAAGATTCTCCCGTCTCCTTTCCGGTGATTCTTAACCTTTTGCCCGAGTATGCCCAGTAACCACAGGAAAACAACACAGAAAAAGTGTTGTAGCAGCCAAAAAATAATAGAGGGCCTGATGAAAAACAATGAACTCGCCTCTATTGGCATCAGCCTGTGGCCTGACTTAGCTGATGTGGTATTGTGCTTACCTGGAAGAATAGGCTGACCCTGCTGTAAAACAGGAAGCTCCGTAGATATTTCCCCATCAGCCTGGTCCCAGGCCAGCCATCGATGTGCAGGGAAAGAAAACTGCTCCCCTGAGAAAAGGTTCAGCAACTGCACCTAAACAGCGCCAAGAATTGCAATTTAAGTTGCTGATCTCAGTCCAGATAGAACAGAACATGTGATGTGTGGGATGCTGTTGAAATCTGTGCAGGTAGATCTCTGTGGCACGATCACAAAACCATGGGTTTGGGGCATTTCTCCTCCCAGAATATAACTGCCCCCAATCTGACTTTTCACTCGGTCAGATTCGAAAGTGCAGGGCAGAGTAACTCAAGTGCAGTCAAGAAACAGGGTTTATCAGCTCAGGCGCCGTCCCACAAAATATAGCTATGTTGTTCCAGCTGGTATATCCACATGGGCTGGCACTAGGTGGCATGGCTTACCAAACATGGAAGTTCTCACTGGGAAGCTTGGCAATGCTTGCCGTTCTATTCCTTTAACTTTTTTTTTTTTATCAGAACAGGAATTAAAGGAACAGCTTTTGATTCTTCAACACTGCTTGTGACATAAATAAACCAGGAAAGTGCTAGCCCCAACACCAGCCTGCCCCACACAATTTTCTTCCATACCCAACTTCTAGCATATAGCAGCAAAAGGACCATATGCACACCAGCTGAAGAAGGGAAGGAGATCTACT
Source organism: Aptenodytes forsteri (assembly GCF_000699145.1). Lineage (NCBI taxonomy): Eukaryota > Metazoa > Chordata > Aves > Sphenisciformes > Spheniscidae > Aptenodytes > Aptenodytes forsteri. Next base: position 2,943,621 of record NW_008794414.1, read on the forward strand.
TATTTTGTACTTCAAAGTATTCCTTAGTAAGGACCTCAGAGGCTGTTGATATATTAATAGTCCCTGATTATGCTAATTTATACTAGTAGCTACACTAGATTTTGGACCAGCAGAGAGAAGCAAAGACACTTCTACCTGTAGTTTCACTCCTGCTCTGCACTTTGCAGAATCTAATCTCCTTAATTTGAATATTGAACAAATTCAGAATTACTGGAAACATTTTTGTCTCTTTTACCACTTGAATACTAAACTTAAAAGAAAGAGATTAATCTTGTCTGAAAAACCTGGCACATCTCGGCCTGTCAACATCTACTGATGGATCTTGAAAAGGGAGCTTGGATTAGTGAAGCAGCACTTTTGTGGACATTTTCAGGCCTGATACAATCTCAGTAGAGAGACAGACACAGAAACCATGGAATACTGATGGAGGGCTAGCATGCCTAACTACCAGAAAAGCTCTGCAGTTGTAGAGCACTCTCTCTTAATTTCAGATCTTCCAGAAAAATGTAGGTTTCCCAAGGAACAATGATAAGTGTCTGAGGAGCCCGCTGTAGGTTGTTTCTCTTCCATGAAGTCAATCAGTCACCAGTGGCTATACTCCTTTGGCTCTCTACCATACAAAATGCTAGGTAACTTGTAGAGTGTGTTTGGTTGAATGGATTTCTTTTCCTCGACTTTCTGCCCAAAGTTGCAAAGAGGGAATCACCTAACCCTGGCCGATAAATCACTCCGTAAAAACTGTGCCTGACTGAGATTTGGTAAGGAGACAATTAAAATCCATAAGCCAATAATAATCAATGGAACACACTGAAGTGTTGAATCCTTCTTTTAAAATTTTACTGTTGATTTCAATTAATATATGCTAGCTGGGAAGTGAGAAAGGGAATAATAACTTCTCATTTTTTCTTTCCTTTTTTTGTCAGACTTCTTCAATCTCTCAATTTAAATGGGAGTCATACAAAGCGGGCAGTGCAGCCTCTATTCACAGAGGATGGTGTACAAAAAACACGCAAAGGTCCATTTGTTGAGTCAGGTTTTATGATAACCAAAACTTCTAATACCGAGATTAAGCATACAAATGAACCTTTTCTATAAGAGAAAACCCACTGTTCTCTTCTAGCTCAATTTAGAAATTGCTGGTAATCTGTCCCTCTGTCTCACAAGACAAAGCTATGAGGTATTTTCCAGCCTTTCACTGCTTCCACACACACATTTATGAAAAGAAAAATAGCAAGGAACAGAAGAAAAAAGTATCTTAAATGATATTCTGACTCCAGCATTCCCCAAAACACAGCACAGCTGGAAAACAAATACCTAGGCTTTATAACCAGGCAATCCTCACCTGAATTGAAAGAGATATAATCCCTATAATTCTAGCATGAAACCTCTTAGACAGAATGATACTACCAGTGACATAGTATTTCAATGTAGACATGCATTGGCTAGAGGTATGAACTCACATAGGATCTTGCCTAAACTTCAGTTAACACTGCCCAGACCTTACTTAGTCTTCTTTCTGAGTCTCAGTCCCAGATGAAAACAACTAGTTAAAGCATCAAATGGCCACAGTTTGAACATGGCTCAGTGAATATTTAACTTCAGTGAACACTTTGCATTAGATAGATCTAGATTTACCCTGAAGTACCATTATAACAATGAGTTTACCAGAAGCTTCTAAAGCCCTTCATAAACTGCTGTCTCTTAACTAAGGATAAGAAACTCTGGCACAAAAAGCGAAGTGTTTCAGGTATGCATAGCGTATCATTGGCACACATAGTACATCACCGATGTCAAGGATAAAAGTCAGATCCTTTCATTCCCAGTCCAGAAACCTATATACTATGCTTCACAACTGAAGCTTGAAACAGAACTAGCTGTTCTCTTTGCTTTATTATCTTTGCTTTACCTGCATCAAGATCTTTTTTAAATAAGGAGGGAGAAGAACCTGTTATTGTCTTTTTCTCCTCAGAGACACAGAACTAGAAACATTTGCAGTGTAGCTCTGGTGCTGTGCATAAGGACCCAGCATCAGCCACAGATTTGAGGAGGACTTGGCTAGACTGAGTTCAATGACTTCCTGGGTTTCAGCAAACTCTAGACACTCTGTAGCATATAAAGACTGTAGAAGACGCAGCCTACAGCAGCCAACTTAAGCAGTCTTTCTTGCTGCCTAGCCACACGTTTTTAAAGAAATAATGTACAGCTCTCACTAAACTGCAAATAGCCAAGACATACCATTGTAAGCTGCCTTAATTCCACACAAAAACACTCCTTCATAAATAATCTCTTAAATGAAGATGCAAGCATTTGATGAGGTTAATATACTTATGCCAGGGATTTTTTCTGACTCATATTTTGACCCCACTGTCATAGTGACTGCTTCTGGAAAGATAAAATTCTTTGTCACCGCTTCTACCTCTTCACAGTGCCAGGCAGGGGAGTTTCCTGCATTCGTATGTCCTATGCGTATTTTGTAGAGATGTCCTATGTTTCCAGTAATAACCTGTAAAAGAAACACAACTGATGAAACACAGAACATTTGTCAAAAAGAAAAGGCAAGCAACAGAAATTCATTTACTAACTGTCAGGTGACATTTTTGTATAGAGGAATTAAATATTCTGATATTTAAACAAGTGTTTCCAAAATATTTGCATTAGAAGCTTGGCTCTTTTAAAGGACAACCCTTAAAAAACCTGTTGGCCTGCCAATCCCATTTAAACGGCTTCAGGATGCTGTTGTAGCTATTTTGTTCACCACTGAATATTTGCCTCAGTGGGAGATGAATACAGACTGTGTGTATGACTAAAAAGCAAAAGTGTCTTGACCCTAAAACCTGGCTCAGTTCAGCATCTATACCACTGACCTGCTACAAAATGATTTCTGTTGCCCAAGCACCTCCCACATACCTCTGAGTTTCTCCCTACCCCTCCAGGAGGGTATGCCCTACAATTTTGGAAACAATTGTGTTCAGCTTTGATGTTTCTTTTTACAAATCATTTCAGTTAAATCAACTCAAAAAAGCTGTATTTGAAAGATTAGCTCTTGGGCAGGCTGGATGAGTGTGTCCAGTACAGATAACAAGGTGCTGAGGGAATAACTTTGTGTGAAGATTATTCAAACAACTAGTTATGAACTTAAGTGTAGAAATAGAAAGCTTATCTTCAAGGAACTGGAAACACACCATGAGTGTCTTCCCTCCTTGCTGTATCATTTTTTTTCTTATTAGGTAGGCTGGATTTGCTGTTCTTCTGTTATTTTCTGTAGAATTCATCTTCATGTTTTCATTTACAGTGTAGAGGTGGGTGTAAACTGAGTTCCCTGTACCATGAACTCCCCTGATCTCAGTGTTATAAAGAGACAGAGCAGTGAGGACAGACCAGAGTTAATTGAGATCTAGCATACGGCACAAGCAGAGCAGCTTTTCTCTTTCCATACGTTTCAGAGTAGGCACTCTGTAATTGTATTCAGTGCTATGGATACTCACCTAAGAGGGGAATCCTAGGTCCCAAACCAGGGACTGCCTCCATATTTTGCTTTTAAAAGTCATTGGAGGTGAAATTAATTGCAATAATGGCAGCAGGAAACAGAGCCAACAACATCTATTGTGAAGATGGTATTTTTATCTGTCAGGCACCTGGTTACTTATTTTATCTACTGCTTTCAATCTTATATCTGGGGTTTTTTTGATATCACAGATGGAGAATGGCATACTGTCAGAGGTGCTGGATTCTTCTGAGAAACTCCATCAGGCTGAAGAGGGCTAAGAACTGCATTTCCTACATCCCAAGCAGCTATGAGGTTATTGTGAGAAAGGTGAGCTCTTCATCAATGCTGCCATTAAATACCTTTTCTCAGAAGGGGACTTGCTATGCTGGATACTAACAATGGAAGGACCTGTTTCTTATATGGCCCTATAGCTGGCACCTGATAGAGACACCCACTGACAATCCCATATACACACTCAAGCTATGCAGCTTTTGATAAGAGACCTATTCTGGCTCACTTAAATCACCATGCCACAAGACTGATGGGGGAGAAATTTGCTTGTGTAACTGGGAGCAGAAGCAGCTTCAGATAGACAGACTTTATTACAGGTATAAAAATTGCTGTTATTTAAATAAAGCAGCAGGTATTTAACAAAGTTAAAAATTTACTCCATACCCTAATTCTTCACTTCCTCATTTCATTTTTAATATTGTAGCCCCACTTCAAATTTAAAAACTAAACAAGTATCTGTTGTCCTATATTTCTTGGTATTTTCTTGGGCACTATGTAAATTAGCCAGTAGTTCTTCTTAAACAGACAACAAATATGTTCGATCAAATCAGCTTTGGATCGGCGAGTGGGAAAGGATACTAAATTTAGTTCTACATTTAAGTCCTGTTTCTTGTTTCCAGATATGCGTACCATACAAAAAGCTGACTGTCTTTTCATCACATAGATTTTGAAATGTCATGCAATCTGACAGGATACAAGAGGGCAACAGAATGAATATATATTACTTACTGTGAAGATGTCTTCATTGCCTCTCTGAAATAATTTTCCCTCCTCTCCATCAAGAAAAATAAGCACTGAACTGCTGTGATCCCCATACAATGTAATATAAACCTTTGAGCTTGTTCCTGCAGATGGTATATCACTGGTGAGGACTGACACCTTCCATTTCCTAGCTATCAAAAGATAAAAAGACTCACTGAGTTACTTAAACTGAAGATTCTTAAGCAAAATGCATTTCAGTAATCAAAATTCTAAATAATATCATGTCAATGAATACTGAAATACGTATTTCACAAAATTGCAGCAGACAAATATTGAGTTTGCTATGTTAGGCATGCAAAAATCAAGAAATGTCAGGTTGCATTCACATCTTTTACTCTGCATATGCCATACGACAAAGTCAAATTTGCATCAACGTAGATCACTTTTCAAACACAGTTTTGAAATATTGTATTAAATTGTATTAGATATGGCTTTCTGTTTACTTAGGATATATCAGCATATTCTTGCATTGCAATGTTGGCATTATACCCCGAGATACCAATACTCTTTCCATGGTTAATTTTCATAATCATCAAGAGCAAGTATATGGATTTAGGCTTTGGTTTAGTGGAAGCTGAGTGTCAATGGCGTGGAATTAAGGGAAATGGTATCACTGAGGGATGGCTGATAACAGGAAGGAATATCAAGAGAACACCCTCGCTCCTAATGTTTCTAACTAGCTGATACTCATCTCAAATGGTATATATTTAAGCACCCCCAAGCTTGCTAAGATAATTTTGCACCACTGATTAATATCACTGTTTCTTAAAGGAGAACTTCCTTTAAAGTACAGCAGCAGTAATAAAGGGCCTTACTGACTACAGAAGCCTCCTATCATCTAATGACTCATCTATGCTACACATTTTACCTGTATTACTGACTTTTCCCGCCATCACAGTATCTTTGATCCTGTCTGCTCCGGCTAAAACACTAAGAAATAATATAGTGATGATGAGTGAGCTCATCATGATATGATTAATTTTGTGTTTCTTGACTATTTGAGATACTTAAAACAGATCTGTGTGTCTTAAACCCCAGGCAATAAGCTATCCTGCAGTTCTGTTGTGAGGTTCAGTGAAACCACTTTTGTTTTGAGTGTCACTCAATATTTTCAGCGTTAGCCATGGGCATTTTCTTAAAGGAGTCAGTGGATGTTGATCATGACACATATATAGAATTATGCTGCAGCAGAACATTATTTGAGGACTAGTGAAACCAATGATTTGAGGAATTTGCATTTAGTTTTCTGTGGCATTCTGGAAAAAATAAGGTAGGATTAATATTTTTCCTTGCTTATGTGTAGCGACGTCCAAAAAGAAAAGTTATTTAAGAAATTTATAATTAGGCTGACCTAGGTGTGGTGCATGTCAGTTTCTTTGGATCTAGGAAATAAGTGAGTTGAGAATATACGTCCTCCATGCCACTTAGCAGTTATTTTTGAATAATTAATACTGCTTTTAATAAAAGGCAGAAAACAAGGCACGGTAAAGGCACATTATGAAATCTAACATATTAATGAGACCTGATGGTAGAATCTGTAAGTCTTGTTTGTGTCTTGCTATAACCATTGGGCTATACCTGCTGAGGAAATTTTTACTTCTGTGTGGCCATTGTGCTTTCCTTGGGAAATGCAGTATTGTAGAATCCGTAACTACTAAAATAGATATTCTCTCCCATACTTTGAGGGGAGAGACAGGGAGACGTTAACATAATGCTTGTTTCACCTTTGAGGACAAACCTCAAGACCTTGAAATTCTACAACAGTGTTCTGAGGTTTACTTATTTTTTTGAAAAATGCTTGTAAGTCCATGACCTGAGTAGAAAGTGTGAAAATTTTGAAAGACAGAGACAGAATCTGAGAGAATTTATATTGTTTAAGAGCAGGCATCTAAAATATATTATTATCATGAGAAATTTGGAGTATACACCACTACTCAATTTTAAAGAGATACTCTTAAAGCAGCACTTTTCTGAAACTACTGTGAATGTGCAGCTGTAGTACCAATGCTTCTTAAGTAATTATATTGTCATTATTAAATAATAAATTGCCAAACAGCTACTCTTACCAACAGATTAAACTTCATCATTACAAGAATTGTCATAGCCTGAACACATTAAACTGAAAGAATAGGGAAAAAATAAAGTGTGAGACCTAAGGAGGAGAAGTAACGGGCAGAATCACATTTTCCATCAACAAAGCAGTGTGACCCTTCTCAAAAGTTGCTGTAATCTGCTTTTTCCACAGCTGAAGTTAGCTTGCTGTTTCTATCACAAAGGGGGTTCTTTATACTATCCAAAGCAATGTCTGCTCCAATTTTCTGTGAGCCATGACTGATGACAGGTGACCGTATAATGCTCCATGTTAATCTCACTTATAACTGAGAAACTAGCATATGTTTACAACATCTAAGTCACTCTATGTAGGTGTACCTAACCTTTTGTCTTAATTTAGTTTATTAAGGCAAGAAAATTGCATTAAATAGTCTCCCTAATTCTTACAGTGGATTAACATGGTAATTAGACTAATGATATTTGATAACATCGGTACTATAAAAGTTAAGTAACTTGTTTAATAGTGATTAATTAAACAATTAAATGGTCTTGCTTTCTTCTGACATCCTTAGAAGTAAAGAGAAATGTCTTATGCATTTCAGAAATGACAACCAATAAGTATTACTAAGTATTGCTTCTATACACTCAAATTGAGGAGCCTAACAGTTCTGAGAAATCAGTCATTTCTCATTAGTTTTTATACACTTTTATACACTTTTAGATGTGCAAACCCATGTCATCCAGCTTTCTATATATCACAGTAGAAATAATAGTGTTTACTACAAATCACTGTGTGCAATAGCTTCTTCTCCAATACACTGTTTTCAGTCTTTTGGAGCCTTTCCAGTTAATAGTTTCCAGTCTTCACCTCTACCCATACGTGAATATTCACTGCAAAGTCAGTAGAAGACCTGTTTGACCATTTTTTTCAGGTCAAGGGTAGTAAAGATACCAAGTAAATTCTCCATTATGTAACTGTTTTTTTTATATAAGCCTGCCATGCGCTGGCAATGACATCTGTTTGAAAATTCAATTGTGAGATATTGCTGAAAGAAAAAAAGAAAAAAAAAACCAGAAAATACTGTATTTGGAAGAAATGCTAGTCTTGACTGTTATTGAATAAGATTTCTGTATGATTAATATTTTTTTAAATCCCTCAATTTATATATTGGTTCACAGTAAAATTAGTTCAGAATGCCTTTGATTTAAAAATAGCAAATTTTCAAAACTAAGGGAAGAGGTTAAGGAAGTCAATTGAATTGAAAAGCGAGGTACAGCAAAAGAAAATAAAACAAACGAGTAAAAAGGTTATTTAACCATACACAAAAGAGAATAAGCAAAGAAGGACTATATACACTATGGGCTGAATCTGAGAACACAAACTAAGTATGCCTTTACAATAAAGTGAAAAACCCTGCCTTCTTTTTTTTTTTTTTTTAATAAGAACGGTGACATACAGTGATTGGGAAATGTCAGCACTGTTGACAAGTCAGCACTGTTGACAAGAATGGGCTATAGAATGGGAAATTTAAAATGGAAAATCAAAATGGGATGAAGAGTGCACTGAGAGACTAAAACCCATGTATCTTACACCAAAGCAATACTAGGTAATGTTTTTGAACAAATTTTAAATGAATGGACAGTTTTCTCCAGATATATACAGCTAAACAGAAAAAAAGATTACCAGCACCAGTTTACTGCAGATACATGGCACAAGGTATCCAGACTTGCGTTGTTCAAGTACCTGATCTCCTCCGTGATGATGATAATTCATCTTTGTAGACAAGGAAATTACAGTAGCTCTAATCTATCCAAGCATTATATGAGAAATTAGTAGATAAAATGGAGAAGTGGATTAGTGCAAGACTGTAAAGTAACAAAATAACCAGCTAAATGGGAAATTATACGTTTGTGCAGAAATAAGAAGTATTAATTTATAGGGTTACTAGTAAGTTTCTCAGGAATCAGTGCTGGAATTTATCTGGATTTCATATTTTCATCAATATACTGCATAAAGTGGGTAATTTCTGTAACACAGTCACTAAGATTTGTCAAAGTATAAGAGGATCAGAAAATCCAGAATAGTAGAAAAGGGATAATATATAACAGCATAAAGTGCAAGGAAATGCATTTTAAAAACACTACCAAAACTTAATGCTATGAACAGGGAATTTATCACTTTAAAAAAATAGAGGAGTGAGTCATGGATGTGACTGTAAGATGCACCAGGAGAGAGATTTCTAAGTTGAGAAATTTTACTGTCAGTGTTCCAGAGTTCAGAGAGACAATCTTTTAAATACTGCATAAAGTTCTGGTAACCATATTCGAAAGAAGATTTATTGAAACTAGAAAAGGTCCTGAGAAGACAACCGTGATGATTAGAGGAAATGGAGAAAATGTTTATATAGGAGAAAAAGTTGAGAGAATGTCTGATTTTGTTGATAGATACCAAGGAGGAAAAGGACGTATCTAAGTAAATGACAATGATGGCTTTGGGACACGTATATAAACTAACTGTGACTAGGCTTAGGACAGAAATTAGAAAACAGTTAAGGCAGACATCAGAAGAAGGACTCAAGCTCTAGAACATCCCTCCAGTGGAAGCTGTAATGACTATAGATAACAAGTTTTAAAATGAGATTTAGTACTTAAATGAAATTACTTACCTAATTGTGTGGTTTCTTTCCAGCAGGGGGCTAAACTAGATAAACTGAAACTGCCTGGGTCTGTGATCTGTATGTTATGTTGGCTGTTTCTTTTTTAATTATGGCAAGACAAAAAATGAATTCCTTCTAGAAGAATGGCAGAATCTATATAAAGCCCTTGAATGCCTGCTGAATAGTTTTCTATCCTGTTCTTTACACATTATTTAATATGTTTGTCGCTTCCAAGTATATTTTATTTATAGGAAGACTCTATGCCTTTTGCAGTTAATTTGCAGAATTAAGCTACCTATATAAAGTAGCTCATATTACTCCTCATGGTGTTTTTCCCTCTGCCAAACAGTATGTTGCTCTATTCATCAGCATGGTGAGGTTCTCTCTTCAGCCTTCTCTAATCTTACCTAATGAAAGCAATTTTGTTTTATCTGCATATCTCAGCCACTTAATATTCTATATCTTCCCTGAACCATTAATGAATATATAAACCCTATGACAGTATGGTACATCTCACTGTCAACCTTTTGTCCTGCTCTGAGGTGACCATTTTATTCCTTCACTTTCAGTCAATGTACTGAAATCAGAAGCAAGTCTTTCAGTTAGTGTAACAATCATTTCACCACTTGCTGTGGTCTCTGCTAATTGTAACCTCAAGCAGTACCTCACATCTCACCTTTTGAGTGCTTAGTTTGCTGAGTAACCCTATAATAAGCATCTGATTAAAGGTTCTTGAACCTTGATCTGAAAAAGTTAAGGTGCTGTGAATGCAGCACAGGGTGCTGTGAATCCAGCAGAAGGACTGCAAGTGATGGAGACGTATATATAGATGTTAATTTGCCTATCTAACATTTAGACATTATTTACAGCATAGAAGCCTGGTACTCAGAATGCTTTATGGTATTTAGTTGGATCCTATTAATTTTAAGCTTCATTTTCCAAACATAGGTTTTATTTCTGTATTGACGTGTGAAAGGATGAAAAAATACCATTGAGACTCTTCACTTGGAGCAGTTCTAAAACATGCGAAGGAGGACACCAAAAAATGTGGAGATGGAGGGAAGAACATCAGAACCAAGGCCAGCATAGGAAATAACACACAGCTATTTGGTGTGAAACACATTAGACAATGTAGATGCTTTAGGGTTGTAATGTTAGTTTATTACATAGAATACACTGCTTCAAACAACAGAAACGTTTAAGTTATTTATGGGAAAATATATCTGCCACTGGACTCCTAAAAAGAATTGAAGAGTGCTTCTAGATTTCCTACCTGTAGTACAAACCCCTTTTGCTCCAGATCCAACTTCTACTTCCCCTCCACGTGCCTTCTGTCCCACAGGGAGACAATCAAAGCCTCTGGGTCAAAAGGGATTTGTGTCAGCCTTTAATTAGGTCCCCAGTCTGGATAACCAAAGGATCATGATCCAGGGCTTATCTCAGCACGTACATGCCAGTTAGTCTAGACACAGTCTCCAAGAGTACAGAATGGCCAAATTCTCATTCTCTAACTGAAAAATAGCACCTTCCTTCTTCAGGTATATCTCTGACTTCATTGACATTGAAGCAAGGTACTATGCAGTGTTAGGGACTAAAATCTAACCAAAAAAATTAAATACTCTGCCTAATCACAATATAGAATCATAGAATCATAGAATCGTTGAGGTTGGAAAAGACCTCTAAGATCATTTTCCAATTTTATATTTAAAATCATTTACTGAAAATTGTAAACCATATATAAGTGCTTACTACACACACATAATATTAAAAAATGCTGTAAACAGGTATCCAAAATAATTCTAATAACAGATTGAAAGATGCTTGGATTCTCATAATACAACATATTTACAAAAAAAAAAAAATCCAAACAAACAAAAAAGACATGGACCACCTTTAAAGTACAGAGGTTAAAGAAGAACACACAACTAAAACTTGTAGTGTATGTAGAACAACTTTAAGAGTGAACAGTGCTGCCTCAGAACAGAATATGGCAAGGGCAGTCAGGAAGTCCATTGACACACAGTGTCCCTTCTCAGTTCCTGTGGAATCCCAGCGGCAATAAATATGCTCCTTTTCTAGTATCCTCCGGGTAAAAGAGGCAAACTTCATTTGGGGTCTGGTTGATCCTATATACAGACTGAAAGATCTCTTTACTCACATAAATATTCTTAAGTTGGCCTTTAAAAACTGAAATAGCAATTTGATAATACTAATCTATATAAAATTAACGTGACTTCTGTTTCCTACTTTTCATTGTATTACAGCATTTGAGTAGTATTTCCTACTTTTCATTTCAAATTAATCATATCAGTTGACTGTGTTCTGGAAAAAGCATTTCTACTGAAAAACAATTATCAAACCCTTTCTCAAATGTCATGAAATATAGGAATCTTATCTTAGAACTCGGGCGGGTATTTCAAATTTCAGTTCTCTGTTCTAACAAGCACTAGCTTTTTCTCTACAAATGAGATGGTTGGTATATAACTGAGTATCCCTGAACAGATAACACTCCAGGGAAAAACTGGTTTTTAACCAAGAAATCACTTAGAAGAACAGCTTTTCTTCCTATGTTTGTTCCCATAAAAATCTAAGCAATTATATGTATTTCAGCAATGATATACAATTGTGATTTATATTTATCTGGGTCTGGGCTGTATTCACATTGGGAGTTTTATTGGGTGTGGCATTCAGCAGTTTATTTTGTGATTTTTTTTTTTTTCCTGAATATGTTTTCACCCATCTAATGTTATAGAAATATCAAGATCTCTATTACAAGTCTTTCTCATCTTTATTGTTTCCATTGTCCATTTTCCAAAAGCAAACTACTTCTTCTTCTTCTTCCTCTTCTTCTTCTCCTTCTCCTTCCTCTTCTTCTTCTTCTTCTGTAGGAAAGGCATTTTCATTTTTCAGGTTTTCAGAGGCATTATGTTCAATGTTATTTAAAGAAGTGTCACACTTCAGAAATGTTTCAGAATGACAGGTTTCTGCTGGATCTGCCAACATGGGAGAAAATTTTTCTCCAACAATATGAATTAGGCTTATTCTTAGGATTTGGCATATTTTTGGCTTTCTGTTGGGTAGCTCACTATTTGTGCCTATCACAAGATCACTGGGTATGTGTTTGGATACATTGTTTTGACAGTGGCTGACTTCCACAGGTTTTACATTCATACCCTCTACAACATGTAACTTCCCTAAACTGCTTGTGTCTTTCAGAGTTGAAGACACAAGTATTCCAAAGTTACTAATAAAATCTAAGGTGTTATTAGCATAAAACCTATTAAAAATATTATTGGCAATCTTATTTATACAGTTATTCTTCAGAGTCACATGATTATTTTCGTCTGTTATTAAATCTTCGCCTGACCATTGTAAATGTTCACTCTTTTTGGCCAACAAACATGGACCCAGCTGGTTCTCAATATCAGATGCCTTTTGGTAGGCATATCCTCTCTGTTCCTCATTAATCGGTGTTACTGTCACCATCAGGATGGGACAATGTTGGCCACATATAGCATGGAGTTTATCCAGAGAATCTTCTTCCTGAAGAGCACTTCTGTTAGCATTACTAACATCAGTTGGCTGAGACTGTATGGGTTCATCATTTAAAGGCTGTTCCAATGGATACACCTTGTTATCAGGCAATCTAAATTCTCCAGTTGTAAAGGCTGGAAAATTGGTATCAGCCTGTGTGGAAAGATGTGTGGAAGTAGAACCTACCATGACTGATGGTTTGATCTTTTCTTTCTTTGCTGCAGGAAGGGCAGTGATCTTACCATTGCGGCTAGGTTTGCTTTTTATACTTAAGTCATCCTGAAAGGGGTCTGAATCACTATTATGAGGTATATTGAAGTAGTTGCAAAAATTTTCAGAAGGTTTAGCCATGTCTTCAAGTTCTGAAGAAGAGATTTCATTGAGGACTGGGTACTGATTCAGATTGCCAAAGTGCGAGTATGGAACATCATCACTGTTAGTATCAAGGACTGTGTCTGTTGATGTTGTATCCAAATTACCATACATTCCAATCCGTTCAGGTGGTGATCTTCTTATCAAATGATTCTCTTTGAGAAGCCATTTGCCTTTATCTATCAATATTCCTTCATCTTCATTAGCTTGTACGCTAGGTTGACAGTGTTGCTCTGGAGATTCCCCTGAACGGTCATTAGTATGACTTGTCTCTTCTCTGTTAAGAGTAGGTTGTGGTGTTGGTAAAGAAGTATTTTCTCTTCTTGATATAATGTCATGTTTGTTTCTGTTTACTGGAAGTCCTTGTGATGGTAGTGAAGAATGTAACAATTTCTCTGCAGAACAAGACCTAGGTTCTTGAGAAAAAGAAATGCTTTTTTCCACCACTGCAGAGTGGAATTCTTCAGTATCCTTTTGAAATACTTTCAACATACAAGGAAATCCTTTGTGAAAGTCAGGCTTAAATGAAGCTTCCGTCTTGCCATAAAGTCGTTCAATAGTTCTTTTTACATAGCCGGTATTATAATGTTTTTCAAGTACTGCTTCCTCCCCGCTGTCATTGGTCAAATCACTGGATGCTCTAAAGTTATAATCACTCTCTTCAGTATCTGGTCTATAATCTGACCAGTCTGAAGTAGCAGGACTTTTTAGGCATTTTTTTAATTGAGAAGTGTCCGAACACGTTTTATTCTCCAGTTCTTCTACTTGCAATTTCTGTTCTCCTTCGCTCATATCACATTCTGTAATTTGCTTTGATTCATAACAAAATGATAATGGAGAGACTGTAGATAATCTCTCAGAGGTTTCCTCACAAGTTTCTGCATCTTCCTTGTCTTCCTGTACAGAATAATCCTCATTATTATATTCTATAGAGGTTTCAGCAACTAGTTTAAGTTCGTTATTTGGGTTTTTGTCATTACCTGCTGACTTTGGATCAACTTTCTCATCTTCACTTTACTAGTTTAATCATTATTTGGGTTTTTGTCATTACCTGCTGACTTTGGATCAACTTTCTCATCTTCACTTTTATCAGTAGTAACATGTATAATATCTTTTTCACCTTCTAACTCAGAAGTATCCTGATCTAAAACACGATTTTTATCATTAGAAGTTATACTATGAACTGTTGAGTTAGGTTCTACTGAAGTTCCTGACTCTTCATCAATGAATGAGGTATCAGTGTTTTTATCTTGAGATTTTTTATATAGGCTATCAGGCATTTCTTCATTTCTTTCAGGTGGCTCTATAGCTGATGCAAGGCTACAGGTATTTGAATTAGTATTGGCATATTGACCATCTAGCTGTGTTTTGGGAGCACTCAAGTCTAAAGTCTCTGTTTCTCTACAAAGATCTTTCTGTATATCAAAACAATTTTCTAATTCACCAGTCAATTTTAGAGCTTCTTCAGAATTTACACTGTCCTTTGGAATACCAGGCTCAACTGATTTTTCATTTTCATGCAAATGTTTACCATTATGAATTTCAGATACGGGCATATTCTCATGGCAATGTACGGAGTCCTGCTTTTTGAGTTCCCTCCCAAAGTGTGATAAGTTGTTTTCTGTTGATTGCCGAAAATGTGAGAAGGCAGCCTTCAGTTCATCAACTTTTTCTATGACTGTAGTTTGTTTCAGAAGTTGTAACTGTGTAAATATTTCAGAACAGCTACAGGTAGTTTTTTGCATATCATCATTGATTGTTCCAATCAAACTCTCTTTCAGATTCAGTACAAGTAGCCAAGCTAGGAGGACATTGGAGGAAGAACCAAAAGCTGAAGGAGAAAGATCTGAAAGGCTGCAAGCTTTTCCTATACATCCACTATGTTCTTTCTGAAGACCAAGCAAAGTTGATTGTAGTTCATGCAGCAACATGCTAGACATGCAATTATTCTGAACATCAATTCCCATTTCCTCATTGACAATTGCACAATCAACTTGAACAGCAACTTCAGACTTTTTTCTTTGACGTGGGTTGGTATCTTGAATATCAACTTCTGACTTTTTTTTGTCATTGTCATGTGTTTCATGAAACAAGTGTAGCTTACCATCATGATGAAGTTCTGACTTTAGTGAATACTTGGCTTCTTCTACTATATTTGTATTAGCATGAATCAAAGAGTCAGTTTGTTTTTCACCTGAATCCTTGGCTGATTCTTCTAAAGTTCCCAATTCACAAATAGGCTTTAATGTTTTTTTGGTTAGATTATGTTCAACCAGATGGTTTTTTCCAGTCACATACACTTTATTTGTGATAAATCTTATTTGTTTATCTATAGAAGCATCAGTATTTTCTTTAGGAAAATGACAGACATTGCTATTCTCTACATTCCCTTCTTTTTTATTTATAGGGGGTAAGACAGAATTTGGTAACAAGTTTTTCAGCCAAGTTTGGACATAGTTTTCAAGTGAATGCTCAACAACCTCCTCTTGAAAATCCTCCTGGTTTAAAGCCTCTACTGTAATGGCTCTCTCTGACATACTCAACTTCTTTGCACCTTTACTTAGATTTTTCTTCATCCCCTTTTGCTTTTTCTCTTTCTTTGATGACAATTTTTCCAAAATATTATTTTCCTTTTCTTTTTCAAAGTTAAGATTCTTTGGCACTTCTGACAATGGTTTTGAAATCGCTGATGAGTTATGTGTCTGTTCAAAAGAATTGGTTGTGAGATGTGTGCCTTCTTTCTCAGTACTCAGTGTATCCTGACTATGTTCAGATTCATTGTTTGAATCAAGAGTCATTAGACCATCTTCACTCTTTGCAGATGAAACGACACTATTTTTTTTGCCTGACTTCAATTTTACCTTGGCCAACTGGTTGTTATTACTTCTTGTTTTTTTATTAGATGATAATCCATTTTGTTCCACTGAATCCTGGTGATAGAATTCATCTTCAGGACATATGCTTTTGTCTGAATTGACAGACCCATCATTGTTTTTTACAAAAAATTCCATTCCTTTTTTCTGAGGCATTTCAGAATAATTATCCATAGCCTCTGTTGTGGAATCCTGTGCAGTTTTGCTTGTGATATGCATTCCCTCACTTTTAATTATCCCTGAAATTTCTTTATCTTTTTGATTTTCATATGTACCCTGCTCTAGAAAGTCAGACGATTTTCTCTTCTTCTTCTTTTTGGTGAGGGAAGATACAGATTGGCTATCATCAATGAGATGTGTTGCCCTGACAGATTCAGTCCTGACACTGATTTGATTCTCACTTTTGGTAACAGTAGGAAAGAATCCAGTTGTTGGATTTATTTTCTCAGTAAGAGCTGTACTACATGGAGGTACCATCATCTTCATCTGGCTATGTCCAGGACAGGCTGAATGCACTGAATCTTGAAAAACAGGTAATAAATCAGCAGCTTTGCATTTTGTTTCTTCTTTTGACTGACATAATTCTGAATATCTAACGAAAGAACTCAGTGATCTTTTTATTTGTTTAATATCACATGACTCATGGATGTGGTCTGCTGAACCTGGCCTAGCTGCCTGGTAAATTTTTGATGATGATATGAAACCACTGATGTTAGCTTTGCAGGTTGATACTAAACTATTATATGTACCTTGTTCCACAACTGATTTCTCTAGTATATTCTGTACCAATTCATCCTCGTCAGGCACTTCTACTGTCTTCCTATTTGTGGTTTCTATTAAATTATTGGTTTTGTGGCTTACTTTGAAAAGCATTTCTTCTTTTATATTCTCTGAAGAAAGCTTTAATAAATCATTGTCACTCATCTCACTAAACTTTGGATTACTGACACTTGATTTTTTTCTGCTTGAATGAGCTACCATGCAATACTCAGATTTATTTTCTCTGTTTTGTATTTCCTCACTGTAGGAAAACTCTTCTATTGTCTTCTCCTGAACGTCTTTCTCAGATACCAAGGTGACACTTTCAACTAGTGCTTTCTTTTGTCTAACATGCCTTGGCCCAGGGGTGGGAGGCCTATAAAAGCGAGGCCTGATATTATCCTCAGGTACATTGCTTACGTCTAGATCTGCAGAATTGTTCTTCTTACAACTATTACAACCAGCAGTTTTTAAATCAGACTCTGATTCTTTGTCTGACACTTCTGCATTGAATTGCTGTAATGAGTCGCTCTCTTCTTTATTGTAGCTCTTCAAAAATGGAGCATCTTTTGGTTTTATACATTCTGATACATTTACATTGGACAAGCAGTCTACTGCATGCATTGCAGAATTGCAAATGGTGGTATTTTTGTCATCAGAAAGGCCAGCATGACTTACAGTGGTTGTCCATTTAATGGTTTCTGCCTCTTTAATTTTGAATCGAACTTTCATTTCCACTGTGATACTGCCATCTTGATTAAGGTGAACAGATTTCTCAATGTCATCTTCATACTGTGCCACAGATAAGTCTTCACCAGTAACTGACTGATTTCCTCCTATACCATTATGACTGTCAGGAACATAGGAAGAATCTGAGTTGTTATCATTTGAGTTGTTATCATTGCTGGACCCTTTATCAGAAGAAACTGTGAATATCTGAGATCTTGAGCTAGAGCCCATTTCAGCTGTCGCTACCAGTAATTACATTGAAAGAACACAAATTCATTCAGTAGGTGGAAAGTAGAGCAGACAAATATCATGCATAAGGATCCAGATGGTGAGACAGCAGACAGGCAGCAAAGGAAGAGAAAAGAAGAAAGGAGAAAAATTAGTACAAAAGAAGCTAATGAAGTGTGTTTATTTTACCAGAGTATTAGAAAATAAAGAGGAAAACATGGCTGATCTTGCTGTTCATTTTAAGAAGTTGTTAGAGAGAGAAATATAACCAATTTTTAATAAACAATCAAGCATTTAACTACTTTTCCACTTAATTTTATTTTGCAACAGGTTCTTTCTAATGCCAGAGCTATAGTCTTATTTGAAGCTCCAAAGCCTAAAAAAGTACTAAATGCTCTCATTTTATACTTAGTTGGGAGCTGAGGTTGCCTTGAACCTTTCAAGGGATTCACAGGGGCCCACTTGTTTGGGCTTCAAGCTCCCAACTTTGCTGCTTCTTCATGCCTTAGCAAACATTAATATATCATTTCCTGTTAGTTCTTACAGTTAGTGCTAAAATGTGTCAGTCAAGGTGAACATATATCTCCCTGGGCTTAATCCAACAATCTACAACATATGAATAATTACTCTGAGTAGTGTCACATGAATAAGGGGTTCAGATCCAATCCCCTGGACTGACCTTCTATAGAGAAATAAACTTTGAAGAACTTGAACTCCTTATAAAATCTGAATTTAAATCATGACATTCTGAGATACATTTTATGCTACAGTACTGTAGACGATGGCGCAAAACTCAGTAAAGCCAATGAGAATACTTCCAGACTTCAATGAATTTTGAGTATGTCCCAATATGTGTTTGCATACACATTAAATATTCCCAAAATATGTTTTGATTACTTTGTAATAACTTAGCTTTTAAAAAAATTATATCTCATCTTTCTCTAGCAGTTGTCACTCAAGAGGTGAGAGATAAAAGAACATGAGATAAAAATAAAGTTTTGCTGTCTTCCAAGAAGTTCTGCATGCATGAGGGAAACAGTGCATGTACACCCACACAAAGACATCCACAACTGCTACTGATTCCTAAATATATAGGAGCCACCATTTAATAGAAAGTTTTCACTTGCAGAAAGGTACTTTAACACATGTAATATTAACTTATCTACATTGCTTGAATTTAAGCTTTTTTTTTTGCTCAAGTGAGTCACAAATGGTCTCATATCAAGACTTTCACAGTTAACATATTACTATTATAGATACGTGTCTATAATTTCAGGCAGAATGCCTTGCAAGTTTCCCAGGCATATGCTTTACCATGAACTGAATCAGAAGTAAAAGTTTGTACTAACTCCTCTAACACAGACCAGACCTTATGCTTCCCAAAGTAAAAATCTCACCTTCTCTGTCTCAGGAAATGGAATTGGAACAAAGTGCCTGAAATTTGATTTTTCAGGCTCTCACATCATCAGTAATGTCTCCTACACAGGATACTTTTGAATTTCTCAGGTTAAAGACAAAAAGAGGGTTGTTTTTTTCTCTCTCTTTCTGTAATTGCTGTTAATTAAGGACTAGAAGAGGGAGCTTATCAGATTCTCAGCTACTCACATTTTCTACCATTGCAAGGCTCAATCTCTGGCGCAAAGCAAAATTTGGGTAGGGTTTTTTGTTTCTGCAGAACTTTCATTCTCAAAATGTTCCAATTAATTCTCTCTTGACTCATTAGTTATGCTCTGCAAACAGCTCTCAAGCTGTGCAAGTCAAAGAACATGAAGGTTGAGAAAAACTAAAATGAATAGTTTGGTGGGGACATAGTAAACTGCAAGGGATGTGGAAGAAACTCCTCCAAGTAAATGGAAGCCAAGTGTCTTATGTATCAATGTGCTCCATGACACAGGCAAGATTACCATGGAAAGTCTCAATACAGAAACAATTACAGTGTTCCCTGGGCTCTCCAGTACAGCATGCAGCTGTATCAAGAGTACAAAGTACCTCTGGATTAAACAGGTTTCCCCCTAGACAGTACCTCTGCCCTACAGGATTCTCTGATGCTGAGGATTCCCACACGACATAAAGCTCCAGTACCGCAGCATTTTGTTCCCCTCAACCTCAGGTTATTCAGCTAGCCTGGCTTCTCTCCAACAGCTCCTCATGTTCTTGATCATCCTCTGGCCACTTCACACTCTTACTGACCTTTGTCAGTGGCACAACTCCATGAGTAATCAAAGGGAAAGTTCATATTTGTGTATCTTTTCCCAAACTTATCCAAAAAACATGTATCACAGCCATGAGGATATAGGAGAGGGTGACACTCTGTATAGACAAAAGCATCTTCAAAAACATGATGAATTTGTGAGTGGACGGGTGCTATAATGTTTCTCCTGCTTATGTGGAGCATGGGACATGGGAAAAAGTAAAAGTCATGACAACGACAGGTCAAACCTCCACTTGCTAAGGTAAGTTCTGAAAACTGCACAAAAGTTTTGCTCAAGAAATTCAGTCAGTTAAGAGCATGAAGTAGCCTGTGGTTTTACCACTGCCATTATTAACTGTGACACCAAAAAATTAATAACAATGACAATTAAGTGCATTAAAATAAAATATACATATAGATCTTCTAAATAAGTCTGTCTGAAAGAAAACATGCATACTAGCTGAGTACTTAGCAGAAACCTACATTTTAAAAAGAACATTAACACTTTGAGGAGTCAGAGCAGATATAAACAATTTGAACTGACCTTTTTGAATAACCTTGATCCTAATAAGATTGTCATGGTTTACATCTTATGCTGAGAGAGACAAACCAATTAATAAAACACAAATTAAAGCAAAGAACTTACTATTTTCACTTTCTGACTTGGCATTTGCTTTTGGGTACACGCGATTTGCAAATCCAAGCAATTTAGCAGGCCGTGAATACCCAAAAGACTGATAATTCCTTGGTTTAAAAGGCTCTCTCCCCGCTGCGACTACAGCTCCAGAGCACAATATCAGGGCCTGAAGATTAGGAACCTGGAAAAAAAAGGTAACATTAAATTCTCTGCCTTAGTAACCACAAACAATAATGTAAGAGATATATCCCTTTCACGCTTTAGTATCTTCACTTCTTAGTCTCTACATTAGTTTACAGCTGGCTATTAAATATGTATCACAGCATGGAATTAATTTTTCAATTCCTATAAGGCAATTCCTACCTCTGTGAGGGTATGTCTTGTTACATAAATATATTAGAAAAAGAATTCAAGAAGCAACTTGGATCCAGATCAAAATTTTCTTACAATTTAAGTGTTTGCATATGTAATTTTGTTTCATCATTGCACGGTGAGTGTTCATAGCCATGAAATAAGAATATGCATTTGGAGGTAGGTATACATATGAACACATATTTGGAGGAAGAAAGGGGAAATTCAGAATGCATCACAAGTGCTTGACCTGTACTGCCACAGAGGAATAGGACAGAATCACAGAACAATATATGTTGGAAAAGACCTCTGGAGGTCATGTAGTCTAATCCTCTGCTCAAAGCAGGTCTGACTGGGTCAAGGTGCTCAGAGCCTTGTCTAACAGTTTTGAATTTATGTTCCAAAATATATTGCAAGATAAGGCTTACAAACTGCACTTCACTGACTTATAGGTGATATGGACAGTTTCCCAACGTAATACAGAATTTCCCCAAATGGAGGGTAAACACAAGATTTCCCTTGAACTCGTGGAGCTCTGCATGGAATTCCCTTTCTAGATACCTGTTAGGTATAATCACAAGTGCTTTTCTGTGGTTAAACAAGATAAAACCTGTGGTTTTTCTGTGGTAAACACACAGATAAAACACTAAGTGAGATAAAATTATATAAAACAGCGTGTGAGATGAAAATCAGGACTATTAGTGCTGCATCATCTGGGCTTAGAGGTACAAAACCTGATCCATGGTTTGAAAACTATCATAGACAATCAGGTGTCATAATTCCAAGTCATCAATGGCAAACCACTCTGCATTTATGTAATGATAAAATATGTGTGGTTATTAGATGCTACTTATCGTATTTTTAAAACATTAAAAATCCCAGATAAACAGCATTAAGACTAAAGGAAGTTTCTATGTAAATGGGTAAAAATACAGGACTGAGAGCATGCCTGAAAGGGGCCTGAGTAAGAAAAAGAAAAGTGTTTTTTCATGATGACTTAAAGTAAAATGTCCTCACTTGTTTCTCTCTGATTGCAAGATTCCAATATATTTCCTCCAAGCTAGTAGCCTTTCTGAAGGGGAAAAGGCATAGAAAGGAAACAGCTGAAATTCAGCACATCAGGTCTTACACCAGGCCAGTGTCCCAAGCTTATAATTGATAAAATCACCTTTTTAATGAAAAATAATCTAGAAGCAATCATAGAAAAATTGTCAGCACTCATCTTTATTCTCACCTTTCTGCCATCGGTGGTATATAGTTTCACGACTGGATATTGCATTAACTCGCTCATATAATCCAGAAAGGCCTCAAAGGTTTGTGTATTTTTCTTTCCCAGAACCATGGTGTGTCTGAGTTTTACATCCCCATTCTTGAAAACAAGCATCTTCTTGGGAGTTGTTATTTTGCTTTCTCGATGACCAAATCCATCTTCATTCTCCCTTGCTAACTGCACAGCTCGACGACGAGCACTAACAGGTCTACTGATCTGCCAGGGCAGTGGCTTTTTGCTAGCCTGTTCCAGGTTGATGGGCTTCATTTTCCTCTGATGGGAGCAAATATAAGATTTTCCATCTTCAAGATCCTCCAAATTGGTGATGCTGTGTCTCCCTTTTGGTGTACTAATATTCCTTACTCCAAAAGGTAATGGGACCCGTTTGGATAAACTATCCAGCAAGGCATCAAATGTTTTGTAAGACCGGTTATTAATGACCATTTTGATCCCATTAAACTGGGGATCTCCACTTTTATAGAAACAGATCCGTTTTGCTACAACAGGTTCAGTAACATTGAAATGGCGCGTGGATGAACTGTGTTCACTCTCGGAGGAGTTTGGCTGATTCACCGAGTAACTAGTTGAAGGTGATTCACTCATTTTGACAGCAATCTGGAAGAAAGAGAAGATGGTTGTAAAACTTTTCTTATGACTAGTAATAATATGGTCTTCTTTTTGAAAGGTGCAGAAAGAGAATTTATAAGAAACCAACAGCAGCAAGTTGTGCCAAAAATCATTGGATTTAAATGGATCCAAGCTGTTATCTCTAAATTCCACAAAGACTCCAGTACTGTCGGATTAAGTTAGCATAGCTGCTCTTGCAAATATTCCCAAAATTCTCCAATGTGATTTCAAATGTCTTATCATTGTGGCACAAGAAACCTTTCCTTAGAAGAAGGTACTTTGTCAGTCCAGAATGATAATTAGATGTTTTCTTTCTTGAGGATGAAGCTAGTGACAACATTTCATATTTAAGATATTAGCAAAATCCTTATTAGGAGGGAGCAATTTGTGCCTAGGCATGAGCCATACTCAGTCCAAAATAACAAAACTGAAAGACAATACAATTCATTCTTATCTCATACACTAGTTTTATACCAGGGCAAATCCACTGGAGTCAGAGAAAAGTCTCCTGATTTACTACACTGTAAACTATACCAGAATAAGGCCCAAAACACGTTTTAGAGTTGTTGCATCATAAATTGACAGATCATTTGCTTTTCTATTATAAGTTTTATATTTCATGATACATAAACCACTACAATATTTGCATTTATATTGAGGGAAAAACTACTGATCAAATAAGACTTCTTTTAGTAAGAGAAAAATCTTTAAATCCTTTATAAAGACACAAACATTTCAGGTATTAATCAGTAGAAGTAGCCTTTAAATTGAAACATTTAAATACCGGTCTTTTAAACAACAGATTATTTCTGACAACTGTATCGATAGACTTCATGCTTGAAAATAGAGCATTCTCACTACAATCTTTCTATTTGAAACCAGTCTACATACAGATACTGTAATGACAACCCTTTAAATAAATAAAATTGCTTTATCTTAATGATTGGCTTGCTTTGACTGGAACACAGGGTAGAAATGACTAGCCAACTAATCAGCCTCAAGGAAGCAGTTTTAGTAGAGTTTTACTGAAAAGCTGTATAGCAGTCTCAGGGAATATGTCATCAAAATAATATAAATTAAGTTCTTTGACAATGTCACCTTGATGTAGCTGCCATATTGACTAATGGAACAATCTCTTCTGGCTACTACATATTTTTCTTAATGAAGCTATGGAAAAGAATATTTTGACTATTTTACTACTACATACATCAGTTCTGAAACTGATAAGAAAATGTTGCTATTTTTCAAGACAGTCAAGGTTCAAATAAAGTCAGATTTGACAAGATTTTATCTTACTGTGTTCTTACAGCTTTTCCAGTAATGCACTGTTTTCAGCTTGGCTGTTTTGCCTTCACTAAGAATTAATAACTTTTTTAATGTTTGTTATTTTGAACAATGATCAGAGCACAGGAAGAAATGTCTCCTTTTAATACATTATTTATGCTGTAAATTGTACTTATTCTAAGTGCTAAAACTGAAAAATAACTAAACAGGTCTGCACTAGAATGATGTACACAAAGATTGATTTAGGTAATCACAATTCCATTTAAAATTAAAAAAAAATTAAAAACCTTTTTTAAAAAAAAACCACAAACCTGTATTTAATTAAGGAATATGCAGGAAGACATATTCAAGTTTGGCTGCAGCAACTTACACAACCCAGTCCATGATGGTTAGTGAAATGGCTTACTTTCTGTGGTAGGGAGGAGCTCCACTTCAACTGAAATCACTGAGAGCTATAGTTGCTCATCTTTTTTGACGCATCTATTCATTAGCTGCCTAAATTTTCATCACAATTCTAAACTGAGAGGTTGACAGGTGAGTTAATACTAGGGACACAATTTGAACCAGCCATTTATGCGTCATGCGTCATTCTGTTTATACTGATATTCTTAGAGGAAATCCATAAAGGCATTTTTACTGCTAGCTGCAACACAAACTTCCCCACTCTCTTTGCGGAGCAAATGTTCTACTCCAATGAAAGCAGCAATGACAGTAGTAAAGTTCTTGAGTGAACTGAATGTCATGTTACCCCATTTAACTGGCCAAGAAGACTTGAGCTCGCTAACAGTCCAGTCCAGGATCTCTGGGGAAGGGGAGAAAACTGTTAAGTCATCATCACTAATGGCCAGAAACAGAAATGAACAGACATAGCTCCTCAGCTACTCTGTACTATGACTTCTCACCCTTTATGAAAATGGAGTGGAATTTCATCTAACTGTACGGTTATTCATTCTTACAAGAGATAAAACAGGTGGATTTTCTCATGAGACTACCGATAATAATCACTTTTGAATTAGCCTCTCAGAAGTTGTTCTGGATATTTGTACTTGTGCAAAATATTCAGTTATGTAAGCATCAACATTTGGAAGAGAAATAGAATACATTTTACACAAAGATAATTATTAGACTGAGTCTTGACACTGTGGAAGTAACGAAATCTAAAACAAACAAGGAGAGAATACACATATGAAGAAAAAAGACAACTTTCATTATAAACAAGAAATAATTTGAATTCACAAAAGTAACTAAGAAAAAGAAGTTTTCCTTAGCAAAACATAAAATGAATGATAAACCAGATGATAGTTTTGGCAGAGAACTGATAGTTGCATAGCACACCATGTATGAAAGAACTGATGGTTGCATAGCACACCATGAATACTTTCTAGTATTCATTTTAATAATGGAAATTGCTTATTGATCTTTCAGATACCTTATAATTGCATCTTACAAATAGCAAACATTTCAACAAATGAATACTCAACATATTGTAGAAGTTACTATTCCGTACTACAGGTGATCATACTGTAATAACTTCATTTCATCTTAAACACAGTATTGATTTTCATACTTAAATGATTTTATTCTAAAATTAAGAAATAGCTGATATGACATGATACAGAATGTCTATTAACATATTTTGCATCTTACAAATAGCAAACATTTCAACAAATGAATACTCAACATATTGTAGAAGTTACTATTCCGTACTACAGGTGATCATACTGTAATAACTTCATTTCATCTTAAACACAGTATTGATTTTCATACTTAAATGATTTTATTCTAAAATTAAGAAATAGCTGATATGACATGATACAGAATGTCTATTAACATATTTTGGCAATTACAAAATTAAGACTTTTATCCTGCAAGAAAATCAAACAGAATTCAGAATTTAATCCCTTTGCCTGCATTCTTATAAACAAAACCACTCATTCAAAGTTTATGCACAAAGCTGCTAAATTTTATAAAGACACTAAGTGGAACACTTTGTTCTAAATATATAATATGTCTAATGCCATATAGCTGGTAAGTATTGCATATAATTTCATCGTACTCACCCACAGTCATGTCCTGTGTAAATAAAAGAGTAGTTAGCTTGTTTTCAGAGATTTATAAATTGTACATGTGATTGTCTATGCCATATGAAATAAACATCCTTAGTCTTATTCCAAGTGCGCTCAGCTAGAAAAAACTTCATAATCCATTTGCTTAATCTCAGCTAATGTTAATCACCAAACCAGGTTCACCTCAGATAGCCATTGTTCAGAGCAGAGAGTCTAACATCTCATTCAGCAAGTCCTCTTATATTATTTGTAAAATCTATTTACCTTTTACATATTTCATTTATATAATTTTCTGTTTGCTTAGATTGCTGAAGAGACTCACAGAACCACATAAAATAAAAATGTGGGTGGGGAACATAGGTCACCTAATCTATCTTCTTATCAGTGTAGGGTTATCCTCCAAATGAAATTCTTTAGTGATACAAATTTTAAACATGTTAAAATGGAGCTTCCACCACTCACCTTCTGAGACTATTTATTAACTATCTCCTGGCATTGATTCTTGCTTTTGTTCAAACATGTGGTCAAGATTCTCCCGTATTTTCTCTATTCAGATATCACAATGAAAATAGTTCCACAGCTTCTTTCAAAACACTCAATAAAACATGACAGTCTGAAGAAGTTTTGTCATCCATGAGGCATTCTTCATTTCAACATGTTGGAAAAAGGGCAATGCAACAACTATAAAAGGGTGTGAATATAGTTTATGAAGAGACAGGAGGATTACGTCTAACTGTAACTTCATTATACCACAGAATATGTTTTTTTTCTTTTTCCAGTGGAAATACTATGTCCCCAGATGGTAACTGTTCCATCTAATTGCTACCAGATGTATAATCTGATTTGGAGCTTCTTTGCTTAATCAGGATTACAGCAAGCTCTCAAAACTAGCTGTGTAGAACAGTAACAAAAACACTGCTCAGTAGACACTACCACTGCATGCCATAATGAGTTTTTAACTTTTTTTCTTAGTAGAAAATTAAATTTTATAGAAGTTTTAAAATACCACTTCAGTTCCACTTTCATAAGATGCATAGGCACAAACATTAAATTATAATCTTGCACAGATATTTTGCTATAAACATTGCTTTCTTAAATATTATATTAATATAATTATTTAGGTCCTTAATCTATCTTAGCTAATGTACTGCTTATATTCCAGTCGGTAATTCTGTTGTTTACACTTGTTCAGAAGATGAACAAGTGCAAATTCTGTTTGTTATTCTGATGTCTTATAACTTAAACACTTATACAGGAATTTTATAGCGTTGGGGTTTTTTTAAGTGCAGGATTTAAAATATCATTGCTACCCTCATTAGCTTTCCAGTGCATGCAAAGCCACTTTTGATAACCAAGTAATCCATCAGTAGCTTCTGTGTACCACTAGAATTGGAGACCTAAGAGACAATACTTCTGGGACCTGGTGAAGATGATAAACAAGTGTCACCATTTGATGGTGTGAATGACCCTTAATTCTCTAAGACCTCAAAAGGCTTACAAAGCTTCTGTCCAGACATATGTAACTTAAAAGCTCCACTGCATTCCTCCTTGTACAACAAACGCACCATATATTCTGAAAAGATAGAAGAAATCGTCAACTTTATAGTAAAAATAGCATCAATAAGAATTATGTTTAATTAAGAATTAAAGCTAACAAGCCACAAAAAATTATCACAGTCCTATAACAATCAATATTGACACAAAAACACTTTTCAACCATTTGTGTGGGCAGCTTGACTGACATCCATGGAATTACTAAAATGATGTGATAAGAATGTAGCCTTAATATTTGGAGAACAGTTGTTCTTTTTATTTAAACCATTCGCGAAGAAAAATAGGGGAATATAAAATTAGTCCAGGAAATTTAAGAAGGCAAAACCAGGCCACATGAGAAAACATATCAGTGATTAAAATTGTAATTGCAAGCAGGATTACAATTTTCTGGGTTGCTGTCATTCTCACTTTTAAATTACATTCCTGTTTATCTCCAGAGCATCTCCAGCTCTCAGTTCTGATACTAAACATTACATTTAACCTGTACTCAATATCCCTCTTGGACCTATTTTTTTGTAAGGGCTATTGACTGGTCGATAACTGAAATTATGACCATATCACTATGAGGCAGTCACTAACTTCAGTCCTTTTCTCTCACTGAAAAGAAGAGAAAAGAGAAAAGCTCACGTTTGGCTCTTTGTGAACGCAGTGACAGGTAAGTACAAAGGATCTAGTCTAATGACCACAGGCATCAGTGGCAGTTTTCCTTTCAATTCCAAAGGTTTTCCTCTAGGAAGACAACGGCATGGAGATGGCCAGTGGAAGGTCCAGTGCCTGCAGTTAGCCTGCCACACAATTCTGTACAGCAAAAGGCCTAGGTCAAGCACCCTAAGCAAATACTTGGCCTGCAGTCTTTGGGCAGTACCAAAGCTCAAGTGGAAATTTTCAAAGTGAAGAGAAAGTTTCTAACTGACTCCAAAATTCTCTGTATCAGCCCAGAAAAGTACAGCATCAAAATAATTGTAAAAAATATTTTTATCATTACTCTTTCTGATTCTGATTAATTACTCCTCCGCTTTAGTAACTGAACTGATTAAATGCTACAGGTACCTGAATATAACCCAACACTTTCCACCTCATTCTACGAGTCTTCAGTGTTTCTCAAGATCAGCATCATATCAGGAAACTGATGCCCAAGAAAGAAAAAATATGTTAGCAATTACATTATCACATTTGCTGATATATTCCTTTTTCCTTAGCAGATAACCAGCACCCCAGGTTGAGAAACATAAGCAGCCTTTTCTGCAGCATGAAGACTCAGAGCCTATCCTGAGTCAGAGCAGGGTCAGAACCGTGTGCAATGTGGCCCTCCCTGCCTGGCAATCCTCTGGCCCTTGAATGACACCCTTTGTTTAAGTCGGAGCCATATGGAACAGCAGTTAGCACTTGAGTATTTTTATCATTCAAGCGTGAGTCACTTCTTTAAAACGGGCAGTTGCTACACCAGTTAAACTATTACTGTTGACCTCATGCCCCAAGAAAATGCTGATAATGTGCCTTATATTTCCAAGTCCCTTCAACCTCTTATACCTCTGCTTTTTTTTTTTAATTGGACTGCTCAGTAAGGTATGGAACTAGGAAACTGCTATCATGCTAAAAAGAAATTATCACATTAGAAGCAGGGGCCTGGGTCAAGTTCCCTTCAGTGTGCCCAGCCTGTTTACATCCTGTCCAGTAAAGCCTTCCAAAAAATGTGCCGCTATTAATATGTTACTACTGATAAGATTTTTAGCCATTGCATTACAAGAGCATTTTAGTGTTTGATATACATGAACTTCTTATCAAGTTAATCCCCACAGACTTTTATTCATTAAATTCTCCAACATAGATTTGATAACCAACAGCTGGGGATGCAAAATGAGAAAAAAGAAAAAGTATGCCTCAGGGGAGGAAAACAAAACAAAACCAGAGCCCTGCTTTTAAGAGAGCTCTGCCTGGATGGTTAGATGGACTGCAAAACTCATGTTTGAGCTGTTCTAGCTTTTGACCACCACTAAATTTAACTCAAACCTGAACGCCTGTTTGTGTTCAGAAGGTAGCTTCCTATGGGAAATTTCTGGCCTGGCAGAAGTACAAATTGACCCATCATCTTTAAGTGGGTTAGAATTTCATTCTGGAGTGTATGGCTTGTCTCAGAGTTAAATGCATAATCATTCTCAGCTTTGTTTTCCTTATTTTCTTGCCTCAGGTGTATTTAGCCATCTACGCTCACCCTCTGTTCTGCAAGATATACTAGCTGAAGGGAAGAGTCAGCCATATTTTCATTTTTTCTGAGCATGGGCATCTGAAAAAAGAGCCATCCTAGACTACATTTTGCTTTGTTTGTACTACATCTACATAATTCACTGCAGTGATATGTGAATGCTTACAGAGCATCTCAAATTCTTTAAACTGGAAAAAAAGTGACTAGAAATTTTTCCCTATCCTTAGTTTTCTTCTCCTACAGCATTTCAAAAATTTCTTTTCTCCCTTGAATATTTGCCTTCATGACCCTCCCAGCCCTTTCACCAAATTAATAATGCATCCACCTGTTCTGACCTTAACACACAATGATTTGTAAAAAACAGTTATGTTACAACTAACTGCAGATCTAATTGGTGCTGTCAGCTTATTAAAGATTGACTTCTTCCTGTATTGGTTAGAAAACTCCTATGTGGACCTTAATGTTTTACTGAAAATTTCACTCATTAAGAC
The DNA here is from genome assembly GCF_000699145.1 of Aptenodytes forsteri. Lineage (NCBI taxonomy): Eukaryota > Metazoa > Chordata > Aves > Sphenisciformes > Spheniscidae > Aptenodytes > Aptenodytes forsteri. The sequence continues at coordinate 2,974,039 of NW_008794414.1, forward strand.
AGCTAGGATTGTCACGTTCTTTTTTTGTACTCTCTTAACTTCCTTGTACTTCTTACCGATCTGTTAATTTATAACTATAATTCTTTGCATCTCCCAAAGAGCATAGTCAAAGAAAAGGATTAAGCAGGCAGCACATGAGTTCCCTGGCCAAGCTGTTAGCAGCGTACCTTGAAATTTAACCCCACGTGCCTCAGTTTGTCTACCTGAAATTCTGTGCAATGACTTTGCCAACTTTCCTATTTCATAGAGACACTGTGAAGCATAAGCTAAAGAAACCTCATGAAGCTCCAGCAACATAACTGACTCTGAGGGACAGATCCTTTGGTTTCTCCTGGAGGACATCATAAAATCCTTTGCTGGGGTCTGGTGTTATTTCCTTGATGGAGTTCAGAGGCTGTTTTTAGAGAGAGGCTGTTCATAAATTGAGGCCAAGAAGGGAAAAAGACAAGGCTTAGACATATTATACAGCTTTGCCTCCTACAAACACTTTAAAGTCTTTGATCAAAATTTACATCTTCAAACACTTGCTCTGATCTGCTGCCTACTCCTGTAGGTACCCAGGCTCCTGAGGCTCCTAAATTGCTAACAGTACAGCTTTGCTGCTGGGCACGTGTACAACCATTCCAGCTCTAACACTAAGCTGCTTAATGTCTTAGCTTTGGTGCAATGCACAGCTCGTCACTGCTTTGCCCATCTTCCCTGAAGAAACCTGACCGTCCCCTCTTACAGCCCAGGCAGTAAGCTGTTGCTGTCCTCCATTCCTCTGGTTAGCAGTTAAAGAGCTCTCTTACCACTCCAGAGGTCCAGTTCACTGCCTGGTTCAGAGCAAGAATTTAAGTCCATACATCTCAGCTTTCAAGACAGTGAACTAGCTCAATGCCTCTCCTCCTGTCTAGGTTTTGTGTAAGAAAAGACTGATCTGCATACATCTAATTCCATAACAGACTTCATAGCTACAAATGCCCAGTGGCGAGACACACCTAACTTTAAGCCTGGCTTTAGATACCCATTTCTTTGACAGACATGGAAATAGCATCAAATATGGACCCTGATCTAAAGGCCCTGCATCTGCCCAGGATTCAGGAGCCAAGATATCTAACTCAAACCTGAGGAAGCCCAGAGGAAACAAGCTGATCACCTCCAGTGTTGTATCACTGTGCCTGAATCCCCAGTACGAGTCTAACTTACTCAGTTGTGTTAACTGTAGGTGCAAGCAAAAAGATCTGAGAAAATACAGGTACTACTAAATTATATTTGACTGTCGTACTTGCAGTACTAGATGTAAAAAATGGAGCTGAATGCATGTTCCTAAAATCAACCCAAGATTCCCACACTGAGTTTTAAACCTGAAGACGGTCACCACTTCTATTACTATAGCCCTCCAGGATACTTGGTTTTCCCCCTTCTGCATTTATTCTCCCTTACACTTATATACAAATTTTATAAGTAGATATTTCTGCATATGCATGTTTATATCTAACCAAGTACATATAGATACATATAGACACACACACACAAACTCTACTCAGATATCTTCAGTTAATTTTAAATCCTTTGGATTAAATTGTCATTTTCCAGTGTCTTGATTGTATATTCCCAGACCTGTTGTTTCCCTTTTACTTTATTTTGATTTGGAAGTACATTCCTCTAAAGTCCCTCACATGCAGAGCCGGTATTTTACCAAAGGACTGACTTTATACATATATTGACTTTTGAGCCAATTAGATACATTTTTTTTTCTAAGAAGACATCCAGCCTGTATTTCTGCATTGTATTTTTGGCATAGTGCCAGTTTCTAATCTCAAATAGTACTAAAAAGTGACACCAGATTAATAAAGATTTTTTGATATATGCTTAATAAAAAATGGAAAGGCAATGTCCAACTCCTTCAAAAATAATCAAACCATATTAGGTGTTACCACCACCAAATTTCCATCTATCAATATTTTCCTCTATCTAAATGAAGCCTTAGATGTTGTCAACATAAATTTTTCTACACACTGTAATATTGATTTAAAATTATACATAAACAAAATGGTAATACTTCATTTTAATTAAACTTTCAATTGTAAGATGATGTATTTATTTTTATTTAATAAAAATATTTTGGTAGTGATGTTATTCATTTTTAATCAAGTTATAATTAAATTACCAAAAGCAATGAAAATACCTGCAAGTAGGAAGCCTGTGAATTAAATACATGACCACAGACAGAATGGTAAAATGTACCACTGCTGTCTTCAAGCAGTTCTATCAGTAAAAAAAAATAAGAAGAGTACTTTAAAGTTTCATTATGCAAGGCACTGAAATTAGACTAGATAAAGGATTAAAATGTTAATTTTTTTTAAAAAGGAAAGCATACATTGGCAAAGCTATAGAATAAGTGACCCTCTAATATTTTTTTCTATCTCTTAAGTTCCTTTAGTCAAATCATTTACTTTGTGCTTGACACAGGTACAATCCAGTACATATAATTTGTAATGGAAAGGATCCATTCATATCCCCACTTGATCAGACTGATCCCCAGAGTGATCCTTGTGGTCATTCTCCAGTGAAATAACATCATGAAACCAAGATAGAGCAGATGAGTTAACTTAGAAGACAACATATCACCTACCATTAAAAACTAAGGAGAGGTCAGTGATGGAAAGGCCTGGCTGTCAATACAGTTTTACAATGTTTCTGCTTCTGCTGCTCCATTACAGCAGAAAGTCGATGCATTTTCAAGCTTCCTCCCTCTCATCACTATTATGCTTCACTTGAGACAAACAAAAAACTCCTTTTCTGTCCCATCAACTGTTCGCTTTTGAGATTTTTCCCTTTATAAATTTTGTCAGGGAGTCAAAATCTCAGAAAATTCGTAAACTGAAAATAAAAAAAAGTACAATTAATTTTGAACCAACTGAAAAGTTATTGTTTTCCAAAATATTGAAGTGTTTAAATTTGTACTTTTACTTATTTTAGATTTTGAAAATACACACTATCTTTCTGCTTTTGCACATTCTATTGATCTCACTTCAGCTCTGCAGCCAACCACCCATGCTCCTCTTTACTCTTGCCTCATACAGCATGAGCAGACCCAGGAATTTTACCCAAATGTATTTCTGCTCTTTCTGCTTTACTTCCCAGATGAGGAGGACTGCCACGCTGCATCAGCAACACCCGTACCAAGCATCTAGTTCACACTTGCTCTAAGTGCCTGGGGAATGTGACTGCATCTGGAAAGGAGGTATGCTCAGATGCTCCACTCCCCTTCGGGATACAGCTAGCATTATGTTGTGCTATTCTGTGAAATGCATTCATGCTTTTATCTTCACTATACGGAATATTGAACAATATCTATTTTCAACTTATTTTCTAATTTAAAAATGACAATATTTAATGAGTTAAATTTTTATTTTATTGCCCCTTAACTTCTTCTTAACAATTTGAAACACTAATTAAGAAAAAATGCTCAGATTTTTAGACCATAATGAAGGAAAGTAGTGTTCTTACGCAGATCTAACATTGTCTACAGGGATGCTAAATTGGAGAGAGATATTCAGATTAACACCTTGGAACCTTGTGACAATGATGACACACAGGTTTGCATTATACTGACAAAGAAGGTATGCTTTATGATCAGTATTGGCCATGCTTCCATAAGACTCTAAAGCCACATTTAGGTAGTTGCACTTTTCTTCTGAAGAGCAGCAGTCGGCTCCCTCTTTCTGCAGGCAGAGACGCAGAAGACAACACAGGGCCTTAGAGAACGAAAAAATAACGCAGAAATACAAAATCGGCTCCAGAGCAACCTCGTGGCTTTCACTTTGAATGTGTTAAGAAAAAAGCAACTTGCAAAAAGTTATTTGAATGTTACTGAAATAAACCAGTATTTGCAAAATCACCTCTGATAAGGTCACCAGCCAAGGTCAATCCACGGCAATCTCTCAGGAGCCGTGACAGAACAATAGACCCACCGCATGGAGCAAGCAGGCAGGCACGCGGGCTCTGCTGCTCTATCTCGGCAGATAAGCAATCCTTGGGACTTCAAATAAATCACGGGGAACAGCTAGCGGAAAGAGTGATGTCGGATAGATCTCCTCTCATGTTTTTCTTAGCAGACCGCCACAGGGAAATACTCAGATGCTGAAGGATGTCTGTTTACTTAGAAGAGACTGATCTAAAAAGAAGTGACGTACTATAATCTGGTCATGCAAACTGTCTCTAAGCAATTAGACTTATTGGTTTAATGCTATTTCAGATTTATTTTTGCTTTTGGGAATTAGACGTGCTCCTTGAAAAACACAGTGTGTGTTGTACCACGTCGTACATCCACTTACGATGATATCAGAGGATATTGTAGTCATTGCATTATTTTTGTAAGATTTATAACCTCAAACTGAACTGAGTTACTCTTTTGCCTTTTTGAACTACAGAGAGAAAGAAAATGTAATAGGCTTTGTTCAGAATGTTTTCTGCATACTAATCCTTAGCTTTTATCTCCCTTCAGAAACACTGTAGGGAATGGGGGTGAAAAGTAATTTTTGTGTGGCCTTATTTTAGGGCTAAAAAGCAAATTTTCATTTAGATATTTCTTTCTTTTTATTGCCATTGATATTCCTTAAATTACAAGTTTTCATAGACTTTTCTCAAAGTAAAAATTTAAATTGAGAGATAACTTCTAACATACCTGGATTTGTTTATACTGCAATAAATAACAACAAACTTGTTTGCAACTGAAAAAAAAGCTCCCTATTAAGATGTAATTTAAAATAGCTGCAGAGGCAAGAAGATAAGATGAGGGAGTACTAATTAATAATGACATGTGTGTACTCTACAAAAGGACCTGGTTTTTATTTGTGAGAAACGTTTCTACCAGCTTGGCAAACTGATGTGCTAAACAAGAACCATACCCAAGCCCCCTCCACACACACGTGCGCACACACACACACACATCCTGGCATAAAAAAGTACAATGGGAAGTATATTCCTGAAAGTTAGAAGTGAAAAGCATTGTCACAAAATCCATTGTCACTGAGGATGAGGAAAAGGCTGAGGTACTCAATGCCTTCTTTGCCTCAGTCTTTAACAGGCAGACCAGTTATCCTCAGGGTACTCGGCCCCCCGAGCTGGAAGACAGGGACGGCGAGCAGGATGAACCCCCCGTAATCCAAGAGGAAGCAGTCAATGACCTGCTACGCCACCTGGATGCTCACAAGTCTATGGGGCCGGATGGGATCCACCCGAGAGTGCTGAGGGAGCTGGCGGAGGAGCTCGCCAAG
>NW_008794414.1:2980772-3016468 GCF_000699145.1 Aptenodytes forsteri
CTGATGAACCTTTTAGTCATGTCACAATTATTCCTTACAGCACAATCCAGATAATGTAGTTCGACTGTTTCCAGGTGAACCTCGTGATGGATTCCTCACTTTCTCTGGGAGACGAAGCTGTTGTGAATGCAGCTCAGCTACAAAGTCCTTCTCATAGTCATCTGAAGTTTCTCTTTGTTGCCTTTCCAAACATTACCTGTATACTGGTTTTAAAATAACTCACAGTCATTCTCCTGCACTCTCACAACCTGCTGTATCATAAACCATTTAAGTTTATTTTACTTTATATATTTGAAATTTTTTTATTAACATATACACATATGTATCGAGAGAGAGAGAAGTAGTATATCCATTGAAAGAGGGAAATATATTCACTGAGAGATAGACGTACATTCATTTGTGCTGAATATCCTAGCAATAACTAAATTCAGATCATATTGCAACACTGCAAAACTTTCATTAGGGAAATGAAGATGCCATTAAGTATACTATCAATTTAGCAAATTAATTAAATACATGAAAAAGTCCTTCCTTATTCAGAACAATTACACATAGGTTTAGCATAAATATCTGCACAAATACAGATCTGCATGCTACATGCAGTAGTCAGAAATACCTGTAGGGATGGTATATTTGTATGCTAGCCAGATCCCAGGGTTTATTCCTCTTACTTAGCACATGCTTCCTGAAAATTGAGGGTCTGCAAGGTCAGCCTATTTTTGGATCAATATTTATAAACTTTGAAGATCAAGTGAGAAATTTTTGATATCTCTTTGGAAGAAAAAAAGGGGGATTTTTTTCCCCCCATTTTTCAAATAGAGTCACGGTTTAATTTTAAAACTTTCCTAGTCTTCTTTTTCATCAGTGCCCTCTGGCCCTTAGTTACTATCTTTCTGCTTGAAATTTTACCGCTATTATTTACCCTTCCCCAGCGCAGTTTTTTGCATTTCCTTAATTTTAAATACATCAGAGCTTTATTGAACTGATTCATTTTGATTTATCTTTTATTTATTTTCAATAATTCAGTTTCATTCTGTATTGCATGTGCTCCCAATCACATTACATACACTACGCAAATATGTAAGACATATCATGATATAAATGTTTTAGTGATCACTTTAAGTGAGAACAGAAGTGTAAATCTCGAAGTTGGAGAATGGGATCATGGAAGGGATAATGATGACTCATAATTGATCTTCTGCTCTCAAAAAACATGTTTAATAGTTAATAATAAAAGCTATTCGTTTAAAGGGACCACACTGTTTATACATATATAGATACTCAGAAGACATAAATCAATAAATAAATAAATAAATGTTATTAGCTAATGGAAGGGCTTTTATATGCTGTCAAGTTCAAAGATTTGTTACTTCCGCAACAGTCTTAGACTACACTATCTTTTATAGCATATAACAAAGGAATAGTCCCTGATTTATTTTTAAAAGCACCATTGTCAGGGTTGCAGACAGACAAGCTCATGCACTGAGTGTTGGTGTCAAGGTTTTAGTAGCAGGGGGGATACAGGGAGGAGTGGGAGGAGGCTGAGGCTGCCCCATGCAGGACACAGCTGACTCCAGACAGCTCCAACAGACCTACCACAGGACACAGCTGAACCCATCAGCCATGTGTGGCACGTCTGTGATAAGATATTTAAGAAAAGGCAAAGATACTGGACAGGCAGGGGTGGAAGGGGGTGGGCGGAAGAAAAAAAAAAAAAAGAAAAAAAAAAAGAGAGAGTGGGAAACAGCGGTATACTAAGGTGAGAGAAGAAGGAGGGCAGGAGGCACTCCAGGCACTGGAGCAGAGATTCTCCTGCAGCCCCTGGAAGAGCCTACACTGGAGCAGAGATCTGAACTGTGGCCTGGGGAGACCTCACGTTGGAGCAGGTTTTTTTTCCTGTAGGACTGCAGCTTGTGGAAGGACCCACACTGGAGCAGAGGAAAAGTATCAAATGGAAGGAGAGGCTGAGAGGATCTGTTATGGACTGACTGTACCACCCCATCCCTCACTGGAGGAGTCTGGAGTGAAGGAGTGAAGTACTGTACCGCCCCATCCCTCACTGCTCAGGGGGTGGGTGGAGGAGTCTGGAGTGAAGGAGTGAAGTTGAGCCTGGAAGAGGGAGAGGAATGGTGTTGGTTTACTGTTTGTCTTTGTTTCTCGCTACCTGAATCTGTTTTCCTTGGCAATAAATTTAATTCATTTTCCCCGTCAGGACTGTTTTACCCACAACAGTAATTGGTGTGCAATTTCTCTGACTTTATCTCAACCCACGAGCTTCCTTATCCTATTTTCCCCCCCTGCCTCCCTGAGGAGGGGAGTGGGCGAGCGGCTGGGTGGGCGTTTGGCCCTTAGCTGAGGCTAACGCACTGCAGCTCCCCAGGAGAAACACAGATCCCTGAATTCAGAAACTGCAGCTCCTCACTTGTGCAATTCATCTAGCTGAAAATCAAGGTGTTTCATGAGAATTACTGCCTCATAAATATCCCTTTTTTTAAACACAATGCCTGGTAGCAGCAGGTGTAGATAAGAGACAAATGAGGCTGAAAATACTTTTTGCCTTAGTTAGCTTCAAAGGATTCAGAGCTAAAATCCTCACTCTTATAACAGTAAGTCTTTAGTCATAGTGATATTTCGCTTGATACTGGTGGATTTCAGACAACCGGTCCGCAAACTGACATGAACTGTGTCCTTTGGCCGAGTAATCCCATTCAAGTAAATGGAGCTAATAGTGTGAACAAGGCTTTATAACCTCAGGCCACATAATTGGAGCTCAAGGTTGTCTAAAGTGAAACTGTTCTGAGGAAATGCACTGTTCAGTGCATTTCAGGACTTGAAATGCTCAAAAAAAAAAAATGAAGCTGTCAAATATCTTATTCTGATATTTTCTAAATGAAATTTCAGTTCTTTGATTTGAAGACACTTTTCTTTTAGAAACTTACCATATGCTTAAAATGGTAAAATAAGAAAAGATCACAATCAAAATAATATATCAAATAATTTAAATGAAATATTTCAAACTGATCAGAGCTTTTTCTTCTTGGTTTGTTCCCAATTTCCTTTTTTCCCTCTTTTGAGATTTTAACACTGGCTTCACTGAAAATGAGAAAAAAAACCCTGAAATCTCAAAAATGCTTGCATGATGGGAAAAGGCCATGTTTAGAATTTAACAGGACAATCAGCATTATGATCACATCTTAAAAAGTAAATGCTGTTTTTCATAACATCTAAAACTAGAATATAAAAATTGAGTAACTGGGAGACTGCCACATGCCAGCTGACATAGGTTGGCTTTACTATCCTAATGCCTGGGGACTTGTATCAAATTGCGCCAGTAAGATCAAGTGGATCTTTCTGTGATATTATAACCGTATCATTCAATTAACGTCAACAAGCAATTCAACATTACTGATGCATGAAAAACTAAAACATGACTTTAAAAGTGCATACTTATAGTAAGAGAGTTGCTCAAAAGAAAGCCAGCAAACATTACTCAGTATTAAAAGTACTTTTACAAAATGCTTACTGCACATTGCTGAAAGACAGATTAATATTTTTATGCTGGCACACAGTAATGTCTCTTATGCAAACAAAGTACATGTCAAATCACTGCTTCAATCTTTTCCTCTTCACAACAATGTCCATAATTAGCCAATACATTTCAATTTAAAAAGGCAACTTTTTCTATTTAAAGAAAATTGAGTTTAAGTTCACATGAAGTCACTGCATAACAAATATGTATCCATCTAAGAATCAGATTTAGCCACTACATTTGCTTTGAGAACATGTGCAACATGAACATTCTACTCAGATCAGAATCCTACTGTGAGGTCAATGGACAAATACAAGAAAAAATCTTTGTACCAAAGTTTATGATGAAGTAGTAGCATTGTATTTCCTGGGCTTTTGTCTCGTTACTAGTACCCTAAAGTAGAAACTCCTGTAGCATAACTAATTATTCACAAAAGAAAGGGTTATATCAAAACAAGCTGCCTTATAAGGACAAAAAAGATACCTAAGAGATCTGTGACATGAGGGAGCAACCCTGTCCATTCTAGGGAGGGAAAGCTAAAGCGAATTCATTTCAGCAAAAAGAAGTGCTGATGCGAGATCTGGATAAGGAAAAGAAGCCCATTTGGTTTCTCCTCCAACCTTCTGCTGTTTGTTTATAAAAAGGAGATATCTGAGTAAACTAAATTATACCAATGGTGAATTTGGCCTAGTGCTTCCAAGAGCTCTCTGTTAACATCTAAGAATGAGATTGACTTGTTAAAGCATAAAGTTTGTAATATTTCTGGGATACATTCTATTGCAAAATGTTCTGGGTTGTGCGATGCTCAGGCATATTTTCTATCTCAGCCCCCACCTCTGGCAAAGACACACCTCAAAACACATAAATCTGATAAGTCTTATTTCACAGTCATTTGTGATTCTATATTTGCTCATATTTTTAATATCAGACTGACAGAACAGCTGTAAAGGGGTATTTTTGAAATGTCATATAAAATTATTCATATCACTTAACTTCATCAAGTAAGATATTTATAACTGATGACAAAATTTGCTCCTGTACTAGTACTGACTAATATTGTCCCCACCCATAAGCCTTTTGCAGCACCTCATTTCAGTTTGCCTTTGATGCCAGAGCCTTATCTATGAAACAAACCCATCAATTTCTGGAAAAAAATGGAAAAAGATTAGCTCCCTCCCTGCTGACATAAATCACTTCCCAATGTATTCACTTGTAGACTTCAACATTTTTCATATGGTTTTCACTCTGACTCGATCTGTAAAGGAATGTTGCCTTCAAGAGAATTAATACTTGTGTGATACAAACCTAGAACTGCAGCTCAATTTTCAGAAGTGTTTGGTAGCATTATTCTTTAACTACATATAACTGCAAGAAACTATTTACTTATTTCACATGAATGAGCATAGTGTTCTTTGAGCCAGAGAAAAAAGGAAGAAAAATACACTTTTTGCATGTGTTCAGATTAAGTTGATAGTTAAACTTTAGATTATGACTTTAGAAACTCATATTGTAAAGCTGCAAATATATTTATGATTCTACATGTGAACATCATAGCACAAACACAGATGCCACAATCTTCTGGAAATATTCCAGTTCTCTAGCACCCAAGGTCCCAGTGCAGACCTCTTTCTCAACTATGGTGAATGCTGTGCAAATCCTTGCATTTTAAAAGCAGTTATAGTCTTTTATTACTCCAAAATAGATGAAAAATGAGGTTAGAGGATACAGTCAAATGCAATGAATTATACATATGGAATAAAGAGTGTTGTCCTCTTTTACAATAAAGAAAGCAAGTGCCAGTTAGTCCTTTAATATCCAGACTAAATTGTCTGTTCAACAAACATTAATTTATTTCTTACAATTGTCTCTTGAGACATACAAACAAGCAGATATTAGTGTCCCTTCAGATCACCATAAACAGACTGTTCAGACATAGTTTATAAGGGTTTTGGCTTGCAATCACAGAGCCGCTAATGTTGGAAAGTGTCTCTGGAGATCGCTTAGTCCAACCCACTGTTCAGACCAGGGTCGGCCAGAGCAGGTTGCCTGGAACCATGTCCAGATGGCTTTTCCAAGGATGGGACACCACAACCTCTGAGCAACCTGTGCCAGTGTTTCACCACCCTCACAGTAAAAAAGTTTTTTCTTATGTTCCAGTGGAATTTCCTATATTTCAATATGTGGCCATTGCCTCTTGTTTCACTAGATGCCACTGAGAAGAGTCTGGCTCCATCTTCTTCACCCCCCTCCCATCAGCTATTTATACACACTGAAAATATCCCCCTGACTTTTCTCTTCTCAAGGCTAAACAACCCCATGTCTCTCAGCCTCTCTTTGCATGTCAGATGCTCCAATCCCTTAATCATCTTAGTGACCCTTTGCTGGACTCACTCCAGGACGTCCATGTCTTTCTTGTACTGGGAATTGGTTTTTCTTTTACTTTTTTCCTTCTACCTTTAGATTTGGAAATATATGTTTCACATACAAAATATTTACTACAGGAAAGTAAACTTTGTTCCCAGGGTTTTTACCCCCTTAGGCTACAGAAAAGAAAAGTTCTTGTCAAGCCAACTGGTACAATTTTATTGCAAAAAGTACTTGGAAGGGGGAAAAAAAATTGAAGTAATCACACCAGCACAGCAGAGAGCTCTGCTTTAAGGCATTCACTTGTTCATCTGCATCCAGGTAACAGTCTAGAGGTGGAATCACATTTTCACCTGTCCTTTTCTGGTGCAAATGTATCAGATGAGGGTCAAGGTGTCAGGGCCACAGAAACAGCCAAAGAGGGAGAGCTGCCTTAGGAATGGGAGGAGGAGAGATTCTTCCTCTCCATTGCCGCTGGAGTTACCTATCGACAACATCTTTCCACAGGCTGACACTGGACAAAGGATTTGAACACAGATTTTTAACATGGACATTGGCATATAAGAGAATAAACTTGTTTAATGACTAGCCCATTTCCAGAAGTCCAAATAATCCTTTCTAAAATTCTTTGTAATCCATAATCACACAGCAAGTAAACTAAGGTACAAATGGCGTCAGCATTTGTTTTGAGTTTTATTGCCTGGGGGTTTTAGAACACAAAATCATCAATTAAGAGCATTAGATATATAACACGCACTCACTCACAATCTTTAACCCTACAAAAGAAAGACAAGGATAGGCTTTGTCATGAGATATGAGTTTGTAGAACAGCTGTTGGAAATTAAGGACCACAGAGCTCAGTCTGAGAACAGCAGCAAACCCATGACCACAAAAGCTGTGTCTGAATCTGAATAAATTAGTTAATTATTTTACCCGTACCCTTGTTGTTATTTTGATGCCATTATTAAACAGTGTGCAGGCAACTCTCGCAACAATGTGATTCTCATTTCTCACTGAAATAACTGTGGCCCCAGCCTTTAAAAGCCGATGCCCGAGCATCTCGTACAACAAGGCTAATGAACATTCAAATCCTGGTTCTGTTAGTTTTGGAAAGACTAGTTGGAAAGCAGAGTATGCATCATCTAAGCTGCTATGTGTCATGCTGCTTCGAAAAAAACTGATGACTGATTTATCTGAACACGGGTAAGCCATCTGGCTTAGCAGGCACCCTCCCTTGTTATGAAATGGTCACAGTCTTATTTCTTTAAATTTTGCCATGGTAGAGAAGGCCAACAGTTTAATGTCACAACCTAAACCACAAAATACGTTTTGGTTTGTCTAAAGTTCGCCTATTAGTAGATAAGACTTACTTCAAGCAAAACCTTATGTCTACCTAAAAGTGAAGCTGGAAATATGCTTTGCATTTCTTATTCATCAAGAGAAGGATGTAATAAAGTAAATCTAATGTTCTGGGATTTCTAAAGAAGTGCAACACTAACAGTCATTTAGGTGCAAAAAAATTACACAGACAAAAACTTTCCATTAAGTTTTAACCCAGTTATTACAAAAAAATGGAATTTGCTGTGCCTGAGTAAGATAGTAAAGACTGATCAAAATCCTTTAAATTTCCTTCAGTCCAAAATGTAATTGTTATGTGAATATTTGTCCATTATATCACAGGTATGAAACTGCACTTGTACACTGTATGTAGATTCCCCAGTATAGCAATGAATACTTTGATTTTCCTGTGTCACATGTTGTTTTCCTCTTCCCAAAGGTAGAAGTAGGCACGATGCAGGCTCTTGCTTTATGGTAAGCTTTAAAACAGGCTTTTGTTTTAACAAAACACTCCAAATTGTTAATGAATTCTGGATTGGAAAAACAAGCTTTCTTCTCATGAAAAACTGTGCCTTTTCTACTGAAACCTTATCCTCAGAAGATGGAAAGTGAGAAAGGTGGAAGCTGTTCTATTCACATATTTGAGCTAAGTTTAAAAAAAATTTATTTCCAGCACACTTCCAGTCTTTTTTTAGAGAGTTCCTTTTTCCAGATGAAGGATGTTATTTAATGTTATTTAATCTGTATTTAAGATGGTCTAAGTCCAGGCCATCAAGTGTCTTTTAGATAACCTGATTCAAAATTCTATGGGAAACCAGCAGAAGGCAAGCTGACATGTTCACAATACATGGTGCTGCTGAGGAGGTCTCCAAGGGACTCCATGCCACTTTCCTAAGCAATGATGTCTAGGTTTATCACACACCTACAGACAGACCGACATTCAGGCCACAGTCCACAAAGACAGAAGAAATCTAGAATCAGCAAGGAATACAGGAGAAGTCCTCAACTACAAAGTTAAAGGGTAGGTTATGAATGTATATCTTTCACCCAAAGAAGACTGCATCACGGGCAAGAGCTTCTCAGTATCTCCAGTTCACCAGTATCACGTCCATCTTGCTCTACTTCAGCTTCAGTTACCTGGGGTTTTATCCACAAACTAATCCTATTCAATCTTCTGGGTCAACAGGGTAATAAATGTAGAGCTGTAAATGATCAAAACAGGTAGAACTACACCCAATGTTGATATAAGAGCTCCTACCGTCTGAATAGTTCAACTTCTATTATAATACATTATAAATTTATCTGACAGAAAGACCCAATGGAATAAAGTACTTAAATATCTGGTAGATTTATGTTTGTAGCCTGGCCCACCTGAAGTCAAAATTAAAGGGAGGTAAACACTTAAGTGATTAACTAGATCAAAGCCTAAATTTTAGGCAGGCGGATCATGTGCAATGTTGAACACCTTCAGCTACTATCAAACTTAACGCGAGTTGTCTAACGTAGCAGCTCTCAACTGTGGCCTTACAACATTCTTTCTCTCCTGCCCAAACTTTTCTAGCTGTTACTCTGTTCAGGCTCCCTGTAAAACATGCCTTCCGTCTGTTTATACATAGCAGTATTTGCATGATTTCTAATTGCAGGCAAATTTCAAAAGTAAAAAATTAAAAACTTTTTAACAGCTTTAAGAAATAAATGAAGTTCTACACCATTTCTTTCTTAAATATTTTCATAAAAATGCCAAAATGCAAATTCATAGACATTTTCAAAATTCAAAATCAAAATTGTGTAAATGGTAAACAACCAGAGCCAATATCATCCAGAAACACAAAACTAAGGAGAAATATCTAGACTTCTGATCTGACTAACCATATATAACAAACTGATTAAGCAAGTTTCTTAAACTGGACAAGTGAAGTTGTTAAGTGGGAGAAAATAACACAGTTAGTAAACAGTATATTCTGTTCACTAAAGTAGTACACGGAGTGGTGCTTTAAAAGTGCAATATCTTAAACAATGCAAAAATTATAAAAAGCTTTTATCTAAAAGTTTACAATGCACTAGAGAATCCCCTGTTCGGGAGATTCTGAGAGGCTGATAAAACTATTCTTTAGAAAATAATTGCAACTTAAGCTGATCAGAATGAGAAAATATATTTCATTTCCGAAGCTTTGTAAGATTATCATTTTTTAGCTCTTAGTTCTTGCTTCAACCTTTCCTTCCTCTAAATTTTGAGATTTAAAGTAGATTTAGGTACCTGATTTGAACAGTGAAGTGTATTGTTTGAATAAAGCCCTCAGCACCTTCCTGCAGAGACCTGAGGTCAAAATATATTTTAGAATAAAGTGCAAATATAACGTTGAACATATTACGCTGGCTCTTCTACTAGAACAAAACACAAGTTTTGTTCTGAATTTGTCAAAATGTAATCTATGAATCTGGGGACCTAGATCATTGTGTAACAATAGGACATTTGCTGACTGAAGAGACTAACAAAAGACACACAGTAGATACTCATTTAGAATGGGACCAAAGCATCCTCGCATCGAGAAGAATACTGCTTTGTAAGAGAGAGCTGTCAAAGGAACAAAAAGACAAACTCAAAGCTGAACTATTTTTAACATGAGTGGGCCTGCATATTCAAGCAGTTAGGAAAAGTACAACATTTTTACTGCCTGGCAAATGTAAATCACTGGGGAAAAAATCTGTATCACAGACTTGCTGTTTTCAGCTGCAGGTGGTAGGAAAAGAAATTGTGGGAGGAAAATATTTTCTTATGTTATTGCATTGTCTTTAGTCTTTTCAGTTAGATTGTTTCCCGTTAATTTTTATACTCCTGATACCTATGTTGTTATTGAAGCACAGACGATATTCATGACATCTTTGTGGCATTTAAAAAGATAAGGCCCAACACTGAAGTACCTACAATCTACTAAAGAAATGTATCACAATGAGCAACGATGACATGAAACACAGCAGAGCGTGCTTTGGCAAAGGGACAGAGGAGGCAGGTACAGAACAGAAATTGTGTGGAAAGTGCTGCTTTCGTGGAGTGTTACTCTGAAAGGCTGCTGTTAATGTGTTATGTTTCAAAGAGCTCACCCTAACAATTTGTGGTAGAAGGTATCTCTTAGACAGGTCTACCTTGACATATAGTCTTCAGAAATCCTTCAGCAGCAGAGTTGTTGGGTATGCGGATAGTATAAAACAATCCTGTTGGGTCATCTGCCAGCAACAAAACTGGGGGGTGGAGGAAAGAGAGGTTGCTTTAAGTCAGCGTGATAAAATACCGTGACTGAGTTGGCTCTTCACAGCTACAATACCCGTTTTATGTGCTACTATCCTCCTATACCAGGATGGCAAAAGCAAGGTTTTCATCTTTGTGAAGGAAAAATCTTTGAACTTAAGAACTCTGGGGCTAAGCCAGACCAAACATCAGCTTAGCCAGAATCTCTGACCACGGCCAGCAGCAGTCTTAGGGAGGAAGACCATAAACATAGCATCTACAGATACTTTCTCTGGCCCATCAAACTTGCCAAATACCACAAATGAGTGGCACCCTGAGTCTGAGGTTGCTTACAGACCATAAAGTTTAACAGCTGCTGATGAATATATTCTCCATTAGCTTTTCCTTATTCTTTCCTTTGTCTGATTACACTTTTGAGCATCCATGAGAGCTTATGGCAAAGATTTTCACAATTTCAAGTTTTGTGGGAAAAAAACAACCTTTTCCTTTCAAATTTACTGCCTGAAAACTACATTGGCCTAGTTATGGGAAACAGCAAAGAATTCTCAACGTAATTCCTGATTGACTTCATTTTATTTGATTTGACTTTTCTCTCTCATTCCTTTTGGTCATCCCTTTCCCTCTACTAAACCAGCACAACACAGCTGAAGTTAGATTGAAGCGTTGCACAGAACACCTATTATTCTCCAATACAGTGAATAATATACACATTAAATGGACCAGAAAAGAATTCCTGCAATACACCACTAAACTTATCACTTTCATGAAACCTGGAGGATTATGGCCAGCACAATTCAGCAGAGCAGGACAGACACAGAGAAGGAAATTACAAGGATAAAATTTTTAATAACGCTATACTCTAATTTAGGCGTCTACAATAAAGCTTCAGTGCACACCTTCAGTTTCTTGAGAAATACATTCTATTTTACCAACTGCTTTTAAACCATCAGAAGGTACTTCTTCCATGTGTCCTCAAGTTTTGCCTGGTTTGGTTTGAGTTATCTGTTTGAACTGCCCACACAAAATGTGCACATTAGATAGAAAGAGAATGAAATTCTACAACTATTTACTCATTTGAAGTATTTCACGGTGAAAAGAAGAAAACAGAGCCCAATCTTACAGTTCTTATATGATCTATTTTTATTCATAGTGTTATTGTTACAACATAATTGGTTCCTTGCACAACAACAAATACTTTTTCTGTGCTATTTCATCAGTCAGGTAAAATCTCATGGACAGCAATTTGTGTCACTGAATATGGTAAAACTATGACTTGACAAGTCATTCCCAGGTGATCTTTATCACATTTCAGAACACAAAATGCAGTCACAGTCTATACGGCACCAATTGTGTTCCCATGTTTAGTTTACAGTTTCTAAGGATACTATTTATTTTGCATGTTCTGCTGACACAAGTGATACCAAGGCAGTAGAATACATACAAAGAAACAGAAAGCATGTATTGCCATGGCACAAACAGTAAATGCAAAGAACATTCGTTTCAACAAGGAGGGGCTCATTAGGATATTTTTTAAAGGGTTATAACTGTACAAATAAGCCACTTGCTTTTTGATGTGCGAATAAAATTGTTTACATCATAGGAAATAATATAATAAAAGTTGAGAGTGTGCGTTCTGCTACCATTAGGTTAGTTAAGATAACTTCAGCACTATAAACATGGGTATAGCTATGTCATTCCCCTTAGTATTAGCAATAATCCCTAGGCACAATCAACAGAAGTAGAACATATTTTCCTCTTAAGCATATCGGTAAGAGTTAAATCCACCTAGCCACTGCGTCTGCAGTCCCAAGTTAGGTATCTAGGAACCTCATGGGAGAATTCGGCATCTCCAGAATCGTTTGTTGGGTTTGTCTTTAAAGGCAAACATAAACTTGCTATGTTTACACACTCAGCTTTGAGACGTATGTCAGTTCCAAATCTATGTCTACATAGCATAGCTGGAGCAAAATCAAAAAGAATGTACTGCTGAGTTCACTTCTGCAATAAGACAGGTCCATACCATCCCACATCCCAGTAAAATACATTCACTACTGCCTATTCTGGAGTGATTCATGGCTTTTCTTGCTGGATTTTGTCCTACTTGGCACAAATAATTTCATATTTTCTAAAAAAGAAATTTGAGTTTGACTCTCAAACAGACCTCAAGTCAGGTTTTTGTCACTCAAAAGCAGTATAAAAAGTTAAGAACATTTGTGTATCAGTTTCCACTTTAATTTACTAGCTCCAAAAGAGAGTTCAGTGATCGTGTCATCTGAACATGCTCTTTCATCTTTGTTCTCTGGCAATGGGGATAACAAAACACAAGTATCTCTACATAAGAATGATCAGAACACAAGTCCAAATGTAAGGAAAGGCACAGTTTGCCCAGCCCAGCACTTTATAGGTTTGTAAACAAGAACTTATTGCAATAATTTAGCCATATTAAAATCAACAAAATTGATTTCTTTACACAAGAGCAACTCCTTCAGTCAAACCTGTCTTTCATCTTACAAAACCACTGCATGTATTAGCCATAAGTTGATGCTTTATGGATTTAAGGTAAACTGACTTCACACACTGTAAAACAAAAATAGAGAAGCTGCCTGAAGAGGTTCCACCTACCCAATTAGATGATCTCCTAGTCTCCTTTGCGACCATAATACTTATGGTTCGGTATGTTTTAATGTTTCTAAACCATGTCACTTAGACTGAAAATAGGATCTAGAGGGTATGGCAGATAAAAAGCTTCTATCCCTTCATCACACTTTGCCTCTCCATATTCAGACTGTGGGTGCTGAGACAGAAACCATGTTCAACAAGTTGTTCATACAGTGCCTAGCACAGTAAGACCCTGATTGCATTGGTAGTACGTAGGCTTTGCTGTGCACAAGTACATACAACTGCAGTTGCATGTTACTCTTTATACTGTTTATGTTACGGTTTTCCTGTGTAGACAAGGATGGTGTATCAGCACGTGCTGTGTGAAAGCTGTGAAGAGTTGGTAAAGCAAGAATTGTGTAATTTAAAAAAATATATGAATAAATTCCAGTGGAAAGAATATAACTGCTGCTGCCCAGTACAGAACACCTCGAGCAGACCACTGGAAATCAGTGGTAAAGGCCAGCTAATACAGCACGCTAATCATAATGTCTGAATTGAGAAGTTTCTAAAGCAAGTTTCTGGCATCTCAAGAGGTTCAAGGTTTTTCCTCCACTAATCACACAGAGCCACAGCTTGTGTATTTTGTCACTCCTATAGCTAAAGGAGGTGCATAGCCACAGGTGTAATCTCCCAGAGTTAGAGCTTAAGACACACAGAGATGGAGCATTTTGCTGCAAATCTTCCACTGGGTTTTTTTCCTAGAAAGAAAGAAGTGGTTTTGGTGTCTGTTTTTCAAGATGTATCTGGCCACTCAACAATACCCTAGTGTCGTTCTCATGGATTTTGGACAGAATACTCTTAATATATTTTGCCAGGCTGGAAAAATCCATGAACATGAATTTATAATTCTATAAATATATAACAACACTGACAGATAACTACCACTGCTTGGTAATGTACATCCCACATTCAGGCAAGAACCAATAGCACTATGTGGCAGGAAAAAAGAGAACAAAATAGACAATTACTGTGCTCAGGCTCACTGCTGGCACCATAAGTATAAGAAACTATCCTTTTCACTAACTCAGTAAAACATGGGAGAAAATTTAGAAGATAGGCCACATAAGCCAGTCAATGGTTTTGGTTTGTCTATATCCCAATGCAGTTTATAGGATTTTTCAGAAATTTTAAATCAAATTTTCTCCAAATTAAACTCTTTTAATTTCATTTGAGCTGTACAAGTGGTGAAATTGGTAACAACTCTGAAAAAATAGTTTTCACAAGGGCAAAGTATTTTATCTTGATTAAAAATGCAAAGGAAGAGTAGGTAGGAATGCAGTTGACAGTTACAAAGGAAAATATGAAGCTGTTCTTTCTCATTTATATATTTTCCACAATTTTATGCTCTAACAGAATGTGCTACTCCCAAGCATGCCCTATAACTTTTTTAAGTGACATCTCTTAATCTGATCTATTTTGAAGGTGTATTCATAATCAGTAACACAGAATTTTTCAAATATAGGAACTTAAGGTTAAGCAGCTAAATAAAAATAGTCTTTTTTAAAAAAAAGAGGTTGTCACTGAAGTTAAAGAAAGTTGCAAGGCCTCTGATCCTGTGGAGATGGAATTAACCAATAAGAAAAACAGATATGAGGTAATGTGATTAATTTTCCTAGCCAAATTTAAAAATATTGGTACACGTCTTTCCTAAGGCTGACAGAGAAAATGTCAGGTAGAACAATGAATACATTAACAAATTTAACATTTATCAAAATGTTACAAACAAATATTTTTTGGCCCAAACTCTTCCAAAAAAACCCCCACAAATATGCTGCAGTGTCATCAGAATATAAATTCATCCTGATAAATTATTACTCTGTAGAAAGAATCATCAGGAAAAAAGTGAAAGAGGTATTACCTGACCCTCTGGAAAGCAACTTGATAGCCACCGAGGTCTTTGAAGTGCTATAATATGTGAGAGAAAAATCAAAGTTACGTAGATGGTATTTAAGTGATGGATACTGCTGCTTTCCACTCACACGTATTCCAGCTACAGTGTGTTCCAGACGCTATTGCCCTAGCTGAAAGCAAATGTTGATGTTAGTCTAGTATCATTTTCTATAGTACCTATAGCAACACCAAACACATCATCAAACACTTAAGCAACAGACTGATTGCTCCGTTATCATAGTTTCAGTTGTTAATCTTTGAGTGGTGTGTAAATGACTGATATTCTGCAATGTGTCTACTGTAAACTTTCCCTTGTACAAGCATTTTCTTTCACAATACAGTCCAACACTGTAGAGAAATACTTGATTTCAGCTTTTAAAAACATAGTTTATTTAAGATCTTATTCTACACCTCCAATACTCACACAACAGCTTATGGGTATCATAAAGAGTTTGGCACCTCTTAGAATCTGACGTTACTTATTAATGAGATAGATCAATTACACTAGCAAAGACAGCACAAACATTAGTTAATGAACCTTTATAGCATTTTCATGAGAAATTGTATTAGATGTATTAAATGCGGAACAAGGCAGAGATTAACACACCAGAGAGGCAAAGTATTTGAGGATACAGTGACCGAGGGAAATGTCGTAGTCCCCTGATCACAATGGTACCGATTTCTTTGCTTAAGTTAGATATCAGGTAAAGGGCTTTGCTGTTTCAAGAATATATGACTTGGAACCATGGAAATCCAAGACCAGATTTAGGAGAGTTTAGGAACAGTTCCAAATCCTACACCCAGGCCAAATGATTAATGCAAATTATCAAATTATGTAATAAAAAGCTATGTTATATTACTCATTTTGAATTACATGACAGATGCAATAAGGTATTACTGAGAACCTTACTGAGAAGCACTGTAGTTTAGAATATTGTTTCATTTAAATTGCTGTAGTTACATGAAAATGGAGGAACATACTGGTGAATCAGGGCATAATATAATGCCTAAAATACACCACAAAATATATTCATATTTCAGAGTGTAGATGAACAACTTCTTGTCTGAAATAGGAACTGGTTTTGAAGAGCAAAATACCAAAGCATATATCCTGGGCAAATCCTGAGGTATTTTTTCTTCTCTTTTCAATAT
Organism: Aptenodytes forsteri; assembly: GCF_000699145.1. NCBI lineage: Eukaryota > Metazoa > Chordata > Aves > Sphenisciformes > Spheniscidae > Aptenodytes > Aptenodytes forsteri. Next base: position 2,996,954 of record NW_008794414.1, read on the forward strand.
TTTTTGCAGTCTTCTTCCCAGCACCAGAAGACAAGGAAAAATTCAGAGAAGCAGAAAATAAATTAAAACTATATGAAATTTTTTTTTAAAGAGTTCCAAAATTAACAGTGATCTACCATTAAAATAAATAAGTAGGATGATAGCTAACAGGCTCTGCTCATAGGATTTTATTTTTAAGTAGAGGAAGGATTCCTTCTCCCCCACTGTATATCTGATCCTCTTCAGATGTCTTCCCCTCTACATTCCATCAATGGATCAGTAACAGATTATTTCAAATGTAGGAATAAAATAGCCTCTACCCAACCTAAGTAAACGACTGCAGAATCTAAGTAACGCCGTAACTCTGCATCTGCCCCAAACTTTTCTTCCGTTTAAAGAGAGGACCTGCTGTTGAGATGGGATTATGCAAGGCAAGGTGCAATAGGAGACAGTGTGTGTAGAGACCGTGTCTAGGCAACACCGCCATTTGTCTCAGTTTTCTTGTGACTTTCATAGCCTGTGGTGTCTTCCGTAAAATCTGACAATAAGTGAGAGTCTCAACTTTGTTAAGAATAACTACATCTCCATTCATCTTAGTCATGAAGACAGTTCTGAAGAGACTAACCTGGAAGTGCCCTGACAATTCACAAGCCAGAAGCAACTAAATTTAAAACCAGAAATCTTTCTTTTTAATATGATTTTCAGATGCTGAATTGTGACTTTAAAGAAGCTTAGAGATGGCAGCTCTGGACCTTCCTGCTAGTGGAAGGGAATAATATTTGATATATCTAAGAACATATATCACAGTATCTCTCTGGGATAGGTAAATGATCCAAGTGATATTTCCTGTTCTGATTCCCCCTCTACCGTTTGTCACCAGATAAGCATAACTTCATATCAATAGTGCATGCAAAAACTGTAGGAAAATCTTTATCAAGTAGAATACAGAAAAACAATCAGAATACTAGTAATATGTGTTCAGAAAAACAGCAAGCTGAATTGTAGGATATGGAAAACGGACACAAAGTGACAAAATCCTGGAGCTCTGTATCTGTGGTTTGTGATCAGAAGCTTTCATAAGAAGGCTCTACTTTCCTTACTTACCAGTTTATCTGTTGTGCATGATGATGCAAGCTACTGTAGCTGTGAAACGCGTGATGAACAGTTTCTACAAAGAGCCTGAAGGAAAACAGAAGCGTTTTTAAGCAGTGCCACCCGGAGGTGAAAGAGAGCTTTTCATCTCCCGTGGCATCAAGGCACATCTATCTGACTTCCACCATTTATACCAGCTATGATACCGTAAATGCAAAACTCCCTTAATGGTCTTAGAGTCCTGTAACGAAAATGGTCCTTCAGAGCGGGCGGGAGGACGAGTGTAATCCTCACTGAGCCAAGTCCTATCCTAAATTTAAAGTGCAGTTTCACATACTTGAGTCCCAGAGCTACAGTAAGGGCAGAATCTCACAGTTCATGTAGTCGGCACAGGAAATAAGTCTCTTGGCTCTGTCAGACGGCTGTGCATTTGTGCTGTGCTATAGAAAACTCAGCATTCAGACCTTTCCTCCTTAAACACGCTGCCCCAATGAAGTCATGTGAAACTGGCCCCCTGGCCACCTTAGTGGTCCTCCACTGAACACACACCAGTTTATTGTTGTCTTTCTTGTATTGGGGTCCCAAAAATGGACACAGTATTCTAGCTGCAAGTCAGATAAACTCTGCCAGGAATGACCCTGTATTCATGTGAGGAAACTGCAAAACCCCTTGAGGTCCTCCTCCATCTGTTGACACTGATTGATATACAGCATAACATACATGCCCTAACAAAAGTGAAGCCTGGAGAGGTCTACCCCTACGTAGGACTCCATTCCCAAAGAAAAGTCTATGTCCAGCACCTACAACAGGATACATGCACTGACCAAGCCATCAAAGCTTGTTTCCAATAAAAACTCAAAGCAGCAGCCATCTTTGCAATGCAACCTGTGTCATATAGCACAGTGTGGTGGCATGATTTGTTTCTAGAAATATCTCTTGTGGCCTCCCTATATGGGCTTATCACATAGCAAACATATCTTACAGTCATCTTTAGAAAAAGTCATAACAACAAAAAATAGGAATAAAACTTAAATAATTGAAAGGAAAAAAAGGAAGAAAATGTTGCATGTTGCCAGAAAACAAATGACTCTTTCCCATTATTCCACTATTGATGCAATGAGGTAAATGTCAACACAATGTAATGAAAATAGGAATGAAAGTAAAATAATGATAGAATAAAATAAGTAAAATGTGGTGTTAAGGTAAAAGAGGAGTTATTTGGATGTTTACTGATGCATCAGGTCAATTTACTATGCCAAAAGGCAACTCCTACTTAGCCAAATAAGAATCAAAAGGAACTGTACAGTGCACATTTCCCTTTAATGAGAGAGGGCAGAGTGTCTGCAAACCCTGAGTAATGTGCTGGCACGAGGAACTGGGCTCAAAATCTGTAAAGAGATTATGCCCAGTGTGAATGTATATATGGACAAGCACTTGACACAAATACTTTTTGCCAGACTTCCATTGAAATTCCATTATTTTAGAGAAGGTTTCTATTACAATTTACCAAAATTCTTTAACAAAAATATTTCTTCAGGTATTTTTCTGTGAACTTCTAGTTAGGCCTTGCAAAAGGTATTCTTAAAGCATTAATGTCTGCTGCCTCAAATTAGAGTCAACCAGTATTAGAAACAAATTCACTGGTTTTGTATTTATTAATTTCAAGCAAAGATAAGATTTTCAAGCACAGTTGTACCAGTTTAACAGTTAAAAACTCAAGGATGTACATAAATGGAGGTCTTCATCCCCCTGTTAGGCTTCAGCCCTCAAGCACTTCCCGTTTAGCAACTGATGTAGCCAGTCATCCCGTTGACACCCTGCACTTTAGTAAATACCATATGAAGTCATACTTGTTTGCAGGAGTGAATTATAAAATGACAGAAGATAACAAAATCAGTGGCACTTTTAACACCTTTCAAATGATCTCTTGCAGTCAGGGTGCAAGTCTCATACAGCATCTGTTTTCCTCCAGAAGAAACCTGTGTTTTTTACCAAAAATGTAAAAATGTGAGCTGCTCTGCGTTTTTCCATATTCCAAACTGCCAGATGGTTTTGAAGTTGATTTCTAAATCTAATTCTTTCCATGTCTTTTTAACAAGGTCTATCCTGAGAACTACAACAGCATGAAACTTAAAAAATAGGAAGAATCAAGTATTGCCAAGCCATTCAATGTTGGGGCTTTGATGGCACTAACAGGGCTCACTGGCCCAGACCAGCTTCACCCAGGACTCCCACCCTGCCCGGGTCCCAGGACTCCATCTCAGCCCTCTGGGGCCATCAGCCCCCGCCCCAGCAATGCTGCAGCAGGGACAGTCTCCAGTTCCCCATAGCCCTGACCTGCCCAACCTCAGCCCATCCCCTCCCCAGGGAGGTGCCCGATGCCCAGGGCTAGGGTTGCCCCAGTGCCCCTGGCTGCCCTGCTCCTGGCCAGGGTGGTGGGACGGGGACGGCCTGGGGACACCCCGCAGCTCCAGACACCCCGGTCCCAGAGAGCCACCAGCCCCTGCCGTACCCTGACATTCATAAGTAATTAAACAGACAACCTCTTCAATCTACTGAGACAGCTACAGCACTATTTATCTACTTAAAATCAGTGAATAGCATAATAGTCTCAGTTGTATAATTCCCGTAGAAGCCAACACTGAAGTACACAAGCACAGGGACATTACCACCTGTGAGATGCTATATCTCAAATCTCTGCCACTGCGAGTATTTCAAACGTGAGAAAGATGAAGGCAGAGGAACATGAGAAGGAAGGCTATTAGATTACAATGATAGTTAATCTTTACACATATTCTGTTAAACTGTACAGTTGTTTTTTGTTTATTTAAAAAGTTTTCTGGCTTACTCTTCAGTGCAGGCAGCTATCCAAGACAGACTGTTTCTACAGTCCTGTAAAATTATGCTACCAAAAATAAATGTGTTAATTATGCTCTGAAGGTTCTGCTACGCCACAATGAAAGTATAAAGAAGAGAAAAATTAAGACAGGCCCATACGGCACAGACTTCCAGAACTGTGAGAGAAATCTGCTTCTAAAAGAGGATTACACCCAAATCAAAAATATTTAGATTCATGATTTCAAGTTGCATAAAACCATACATGTTTTATATGGCTTCAGAATGTCTCTCCTTTGTCACTACAAAGTTATGTGCACATTTCTAAAGACTTTAAAATTAATATTAGCATGACCCCTATAATATGCTGAAGTTCTACGCTCTAAGTAGTAAAGATCCTACATATCACTTGGTTTTGAGTAAGTAGTGGTATCAATAAGATGCCATATGAAACTTGCAGTTGAAGGTGCATGTACAATGGCAAAACTAGCATAAGCAACACATATTGAAACAATGAATCCCAAATGTTCCTTTTCTCTCCTTTTATTGATGAAATATTGAAGGTATAAGCAGCAGAGTATACTGGAGTAGTTGAAGAGCAGCAGAGAGAAAGCAGGACACAGAATTCAGAAAAAACTGCTTCCAAACACTCTGCTGCTCCCTACCCTGACTTAGGGCCAAATAGTCCAGGAGACACTAAGCTCCGTCAGGATACTTGACTCGGCACCACAGTGGAACCCAGCGCTTAAAACAACACAAAATTCCTTACAGCTCTGTCAATGCCACCCTTCAATCCAACAGATGGCCGGAGCATAGAGCAGGCACAGAGAAAGCATTCGTCTTAATTGTTAGAAGAACAACACACTACTACCACTGTTTTAAGGGGGGGGACCTCCCTGTTGTCAGAATAAGTGCTTCTCCTTCATAAATCACTCTTTGCTTCAGAGAAAATACGCAGTTGGACAAAAATGTTGATCTGAATGCTTTCTTCTTCCTCTTTAGCTGAAATCTGTATCACAGGTATCAGTCATGTATCCTTAGAGCTTTATGCCAAGACAAGTAAAGGAAAAAATACATTCCCACTCTAGAATCCCACTAAGCGATTCTCATGAGTCTGGCACAAGACTAGGCTTATTCATCTAAGAAAGGGCAGAGCTGGGACCCTAGCTAGCTGCCACTGGAGAGAAACCTTTTCTCTGAAATAAAGATCATCTTCCATAGCTGTAGATTAGTCCACAAAACTTCCACAAGCAAGTACCACAAAGGCTTTGGGTTTTGTCTGTACAGTGTTTTCCACTGCACAGAACAGTTCAGCTGCGATGAAGTTAAATGAAATAGCTAAGAGTTTCCCATTATTTTGTTATTAAAAGACGAAAAGCATATATGTCACCAGTACAGTTATCTGCAATGGTTGCACACTTCTGTCTATGTACAAACATGTTATAAATCACCTAAATCACATTTGAATAGCTTCCATCCGATGTAGCAAGCAGAAAGGTTCTTCCATTAATGCCTTCCATTAGGCCTTTTAAATTCTCCCTCTTTACAACAAAACTAGCAGAGGCACTACTCAATGCTATGTGAGCCACTCAGCCTTCTTGTGCGCTCAGTCTCACAGCTATGAGACCCTGCTACCAGTGGGCCTGCCCAAGCACAACAGCTTGCTCAGCCATAGTACATCGTCACATTGCAAACAGCTACTAAGAAAGAACAAGCTTTTCAAGTTTCAACAACAGAGGCTATGTTTAAAAACGAGCAGTAATTCACCTAAATGAAGAACATTATGTATTTACCACAGACCCAACATTTACATCATGAATTGTAATAAGTGCTAGGAGCATCTCTTTAGTAGTCTACACTTGACATGCTGCTTTTCCTATTACACATACAGTTTCACCATTTTTGCTACCCCAGGACAGCAAAATCTAAAAGATCAAAATCTGATTTTTTTGGTGAGCAAACAGTAGCATAACAATGATAACAGTTTTAGGCACACAACCACTGAATAGTTAGATCAGACTCCTGTACAACTAGAGTAAGCTGAAAAACCATTTAACTTGCAGCCATGACATTCAGTAGGGAAACTCATTAATCTTACTTCTGAATTTCCTCAGGAGTAATGTCTGCAGACCTTTGATAAAAAGAGTCAGGCTTGGCAAACAAGTGTATTTGCTTGAGTCATGACAGAATTTCACACCCTACCCTTTGCCAGATCTAGTCCTCCAATTTCAGCCAAGTTCATCAGTCTAACGGAAATGCATCATCTTTGTCTCCCCCTTTCTCAAAAAAGCCTTTGAAAACACTCACCGTGCCATTGTTACTCCAAACCCCATTCTTCTGTAGTATTTGTTAGTCTACTTGAAATTAGCCCAACCATCCTCATCTCCCAAATAACCATACCCTAACTGTCACATGAAAAAGATGTTGCTGTCTCTAATTATTAGTTCTAAGTCACTGAGTCATTGAAGTACTGAAAGGCGTCGACCTCTGAAACCAAAGATCACAACTTCTAGCATATTCCTGGTACTCCAAAGTATACATACATTATTAACTCTGTTAACTTCATTATATCTTGGTTCTCATTCCAGTACTCTGCACAACACCAAGGGCTTCCCTAAGATGACCAAGCCTGATGCTTGACCACTCCAATGGCAAGTGAAAGACAGCAAGGAAGATCTGCTTTTCAACGGGCAGAGACGTGAAGTGAGCTGGTATTTAGGGTTGTGAGATTAAAAAAGAAAATATCAAGTGTGTTTAGAAATAGCAGACCGATGGAGGCAGGAGGACAAAGACCTCTTAAGTCCTACAGTGGCAGTGTGAAGGTTGAAAAGAAGACTCTGTGGCTGTCCCAGGATTACACTCACTGACCTGTTCATGCTCTCTGAAGACACAGGACAATAACACTGACAAGTGTTTCTTTCCCTCAGTACAGAAATGTGCTAAATTTCATTTTTTCACCGGTTACATATGGTGAAGACTAACCTGTTTGTATAACTGCTAAGGCTTCATTTGTCAAAATAGCTGTATAACTAAAACACAGAGTTTTAACATCACTCTATCCATAAAACATCCCTTTACAATATTTTCCTTTAGTTCATACCAATCACATAAAGATGTTTAACAGGTGCATAGCCAAAGAAATCACTTCAGATCTTATTTCACCTCTTCATACATTCCTTCACTTTAATATGTACAATATATATTACAAATTATTTAAAGTAACTCTTAGCCACTTCATACAAATAAATTTCTTCACACAGATCAATGATTTCTTAGAAGCAACTATTAACATCTCTTTCTGCCTGTATCAGACATCTCTAGACACATTCTAGAGCATTTCTAAGATGAGCAACACGTCACATCAGGTTGGGTAATAGTCACAGGCTCAGAAGCAGTACCTTGTCTGCTCAGTTGCACATAAGTCACAGTAAGTCCTACAGCCTTCTCTACTTGACCTGGACTGAGGTATCTCTAATGTTTTCAAATATATTTTCCTTGATGAAAGAAGGTAAACATTAATACTAATACTACTGTCCCACTGAACTTTAAGAAAGTCTTTCTAAATCTCGCAAATGCAGTGCTTTGGGAAAGTATATTCCTTGAACTCAAGGGGAGTTACCTTCTACAGCTGTGATGATCTTACAAATATAGAACAAAACCCAGCAGGCCTCGTACAGCTATTTATAATGCTGGGATTTACCCTGGTGGCATCTCCCAGGTTCAGTTACTGAATTCAGGTTTTAAATTTTGTAATGCAGAGATTGCCTTTCTCTTTACCATTATATTTCCTTGACAAACAAAGTCATTGCAAACGACATATTAATTAAAAACTGCCTATTTAATAACATCTGCTTGCCATGATGGCTTAAAACCCCTGATTCTTTTAAAAATGTTTATATATAGACTGGCTGCCGAGCTATACATACTGCAGCAAGTCTTCCACCTGCTGGACAAAAGGCAGCACTAAGCTTCCTTAACAGGAAACAGATGCAACAAATATCTGCGAGCTACACAATGACCAAAAAAAAAAAAAAAAGCAACATCAAGGTTCCCTTGTTCTTGTCGAAGTGCATTAAGTAAATAAATAAAGGTGGAAATGCAGCCATCTGATTAAAAGGATACAAAGAGGTCAAGCATTTGTTGCCAAGGAGGACCTCTTCTACTTTCCCAATATTCCTCTTTTGATAAACTGTTCCTACAAGGTCTCTTTATTTGTGCTTTTACAAGGGACTTGCATTACTTGAAACAGAAAAACGACAGGTTTTCTGCATTTTGGGCTGTTCTGGATTGGTAACTGCCCTAATAAAGCAAGTAGAGAGGATTCCCTCTGTCTTTTTTATCTAGCTCAGGTGGCTGGCTAAATCAGAATATCATGTATTCTGTCATCCTGAAGCAGCTGAGCAGTTGTCAGACCCCCATGTCCTCAAACAGATTCAGACTGGATGCCAGGCTAAGCACTGAGGGCCTTTTACTCCCAAATCTGCCCAGGGGGAGGACTGTTCCCCTGCTGCTCCGGGGGACATGAGTGATACTGCTGTGACGGGGGTGGGCGATACTACATGTTGCTGAACCTGTATCTCAGGAAGACATGAAAAAGCCTTTCAGCAGTGTACAGCTCTGTACCAAACTACAGGGTGTTATCTACTGATTCAAAGAAACAGGAACATGATCTTTACTAAAGTTCACTTAGTTCTTTCAAAGCTCAACTAGTTTTTTTATTACGTAGCTTCCTTTGAGACTCCCAGCAGCATTCTTCCCTGAGGTATTGCCTAAGCCTTGAGCAAATCAAGGATGCAAACGGAGAGGCTGCATGTCTCCTTTGGTGTTATCCACTCTCCTCTAAAACCTACATATCATCAAGAGGGGGGAAGGTTGTGAAATTGTAACTAAAGTTAGGAAAAGATGGGTTACAAAATCTTGTGGGAGTGTTCAGAGATCTTACATGGGATTAGCAGGCATTACCAATAATGAGAGCTGAGCCATAATATGGGCTTTGTAGTTTCTAGATGCTTAGAGACATGGTTTAGTGGGCATCGTGATGTTGGGTTGATGGTTGGACTCGACGATCTTAGAGGTCTTTTCCAACCTTAATGATTCTATGATTCTACGATTCTAGATCTTGATAACAAAAGTTTGAGAATTTTTGGCAGATAGAAAAATATACTCATTACACTGCCCTTAGCGATAACAAATAGAAATGGGGCTCAGCATTATGAAATTTATGTTCAGAAATTAAAGACCAAACAAAAGGTACAGATGAAGCTGGTTGGAGACCTCATATTTTATGTTGCCAAAGGCACCACAAAACAGTCATCTGCATATATATGTACACATGTGCATGCACATGCATGTAGAGATGCATGTATGTATCAGCTACTTTAAAGAGTCAGTTTCACAAAGCTAAACATAGTTTAGTGAAACTGGTTTCAAGAAAATATTTTTTAAAAAGTGTACTAATTTGGAAATGAGCCAGCTGCTCAAGAAGCCGCAATGTGAGAGAGAAATAATTTTAAAAGTAAATAAAATTACATGGAAGAAAACTAATGACAATCATAAAAAACAGCAATATAAGAACTGTGATGAGAAAAGATTGAGAATGATTTTTAAATCATAAACAGAATAAAGGCAACGTAATGGTATTACTATAAATCCTCAGTGATAATGTGGACACAGCAGAAACGTACAATGAATAGTTCACTAACCTGTTTTACGCAGGGATAAGCAGATGCAGTCATACCGTAAGGTTGATGAAATGCTGTTTTATTTCAGTAGTAACAAAAGAGGCTCCTATAAAAAGCTTACTAAAGTTGAATATTTTTTGATCAACAGGTTGGGACTGTGAGTTAGAAAAACAAGTGGCAGAGGAACTCTGAAGAGTGCTTCACAGTTTTCAGGTCAGAGAATGCCGCGAAAGATTCAGGACACTGAAAGAAAGCCGGTCTGTGTCACTATTAACAGATATAATTGGGATAACTTCAACACTATAGGGCCTGCCAACCCCTTAAAAATCCTGGATAAAATAAAACAGTGCCTGCAGCAGGACTCAGTCAATAAAAATGCTAAGAATGGTAATTACATGCTAATTCATGTGTGTTTACATTAGATCATGGCAACTGGTTTGATAGAAGTTTTGATGGCATTACAAGTCGGGCTGATAATAACAAATAGTGTCAGTGCAACATATCCAGACCATCAAACGAAAGCACTTTCATACCTGCTCCACCCATACTCTGCTGGCCAGCCAAAGGCCAGGCTGGCTGTGTAACTCCTGTCCGAAAGCAGTGGCACGTGCTTATAAGCAGGATACTGCTCAGCACTGGACTAACATAGCCACACAGTATCTGGACATAAGCTGAGTTTTTAATGGGATTCCATAGGATCAGTTCTTATCTCCTCCAACTTAACACTTCTGGAAGAAAACACAGTCATCGCAGAAGATGTGAAGGCTAGGGAAAAGGTAAATAACAGAAAGGGTAGAGTTCACAGATACAGAGCAATCAAGATCACATGGTAACGTGGACACAAGCAATCCCAATGCATTTTAAGATAAGCAAATGTAAAGTCATGCATAGGAACAAAGACAATGGCTTCTTCTCTGGTAATCAGAAACACTGAAAAGGATCATCAAGTGGACATGGATTTGTAGAGAATTCTGTGCCCAGAGGGGCTACTGTGATTCTGGGATGTTTAAAAAGAGGAATATGAAGCAGGAGCAGAAAATAGGAGCACAGAAGTTCCATTATCTCTGTGTTTGACAGTGCTGCATCTTTTAGAAAAGCATAACCTGTTTTCAACTGAATATGTTGAAAAGAACATTGATCAGCTACAATGACATCAAAGAGGAGTACAAGAATGATTCAGAGGTTTGATGGTGCAGGACTCCAGAGACTCAATCTTTTCAGCTTAACAGAGAAAAGCTGAAGCAATGATTTGATCACATTCTTTAAGTACCCAGATGGAAAACACTGGCACTACAACATTTTTCAGGCTAGCAGCAAAGATACAGCAAGACCCAATGGCTGGAAGTCGAAGCCAAAAATTCAGAAGAGATAGAACATAAATGTTAATAATGACAGTACTTACCTGTTAGTTAAAACCATTTTTTCCAATATTGAATAGTAAATATCTAAGACTGTAAGCTTATTCTGAATATTGAAGTAATATAAACAAAAAATTGGTGCACTTATATAAAGCATTAATACATTGTATCATGTATTATTCAATTCTGTGTTAGTATAATTTTCACAACAGGACAGTTTTAAAATTACCATTAGATTAATAGTATCACATTGTATTATATCTAATTATCAATTACATAAAGTTGGCCTATTTTATTAAAATAGACAAATGGTAATAATATTTGTAAAAATAAATGGATTCAAGATGCAAATGCTTAGATAAGGTCTCTGTCAAGGTACAGTTCGATTTTTGTCCAAAGACTACTAACAAGGTCAGACAATTGATTGTTTTTGCTTAGATTTCCAAAACAAACCATCCTCAACCATAGACAAGATCTGGAAAATAGTACTTCCAAAAGATACATTTTAACAAAGGAAGGGAAAAAAGTCCTTAGAATAAAATTCTTGGGAAAGCTTAGATAAAGATTTTGCTGTACGACTCATAGGAAAAATATATTGGGAAGATAACGAGTAGTGTAAGCAGATACACATCCTGATTTACACACCTCAGGTAGCTAAAACTCTCATTATTTCATTGGCAGAAAGAAAATTAAATATCTAGAATATTTTCATATCTCAATGTATTAACATGTGTGCATCGAACGCATTGCAATGCTATTTACTGGCAATGATTTGCATCACTTTGTAAATTCTAAATTAAAGCCAAAACAAAAAGGATAAAATTAAAATATCATTCCTGTCCTCAAAGATCAATTGTTTGGCCTTTTTTAAACTTCCTGTTTTGCTGTATAGGAACTCTTCTTTATCACACTCGATTCACGGAACATGCTATTATTGTTTTGCTTTGCTTTACTCCCCATCAGCAAAAAACTACTGCACCTGAACAAGACACTAAACCCCTTTTCCATGCATGTTTTCTCACAGAATAAACTGACATCAGTAGATTGTTTGCTTTTAACCCTGACACCCCCCTGACCTATTTTTGAAACAAATTTTATTTTAGGACGTCCTGACTCTGATACTAAATTGGAAACCCTGGTGTGAATTTTATAGAACACTATTTCCTTTTATAGAGGATGTTCACAGCTAATCTGTCATCTACGGGGCAGACAGAGGCCAGAAGGCTAGGAAACCAAGACAGGTGGCCTAGCAGAAGCCTGAAACCTAAACTTCTTTGGCATTTTGTGCTAAATTAAATTGCAGGGAATCTGAGTATTTTCTCACTGTACCTCGTTTTATCAACACTACAAAAAGACAGCTCTGTAACAAAATAAGCAAACGCTGATCAGAAAAAATTTCTTGCAGAACAGCTCTTCCCCCCAGATAAAAATGGGCAGCAAATTCCCCGTTTCTCACAGATCTTTTCCCAAGAAGTTATGCCAGGAAATGAAGAATCTGGGTTTGTTCAGGCTCCCCGCCCCCAGCCCTGCAAACACCCACTTGTGCTTCTATGTTTTCACCATGCTTTCAAAAAACGTATTTACATAAAGTCAGCAAGTGATGCCAATCCCCCCTCATTCTATTATTATTAATAACGTAGTTGAATGAAATTATTATTCTATTAGGTATCACTTTTTAATCATTAAGAACTTGTTAACTATTAGTTATGTACATTGCCATCTGACTCAATGTAACTGCAGTGCATGGCAGCATTGTCACCAAAGCAGCCATAAACGGCAGGTCTTTGACTCCTCCCTTTCCACAGCACATCAGCCGTCTCCAGAAGACACACCGTATGTAGTACCACACTCCTTATATCCTGATAAGACAGAGTGATTCTGAAAAACAAAGCATAGTTTGTCCTTGTGCAGACAAGCTGGCCTGGCGATACGGGACCTAAGTCTGTAGGAGCGATCTTGAGTCGAGAGCAGCAGCAGAAATAAATGGGTTACGTTAGTCCACGTGGAGCTACTGTGCCAAGGTTGCGCTTAACTCCCTGAGCTACTTCATTTAGGCAGTAATCAGGAACGGGACTTCTACTGAGCCCCACGATGTGCAATGTACGTATCACCCAAATTATGCAGGGGACACCTTCTCTTGCTCCCAACTTTAACAAAAAGATGTGGAGCAGCAGCAAGTCCTACTTTGGACTTACAATGACACATGAGCTACTCAGCTCAACGCTTGCAAATCTACTGCATCCACGGCCTCAAACACCAGTTCAATAAGGAGCGTGGGGTTTCCCCACAACCCATCAGAACAGTATAGAACACCTAAATAAATATGCTCCAACAGCACATTTGCTCCTCTTTCACACCAACCTTCCATTATATTGAAGGTCTTTATTTGGACGCCCAATTTGACTTTGAAGGCATCAGTTAGCAAGTCTTCACAGAAACATTCCTCCTGAAGGCAGTGCTTTACAGACCAGCAGCAGACTTTAACTTGCTTAACAGCTGTGCTGAACTCAAACCTAAAGAAAGAAATGCTGCTAAAGATACAACCCGGAGTAGTTAACTTCCTGAAAAAATTCCCATTTCGAACACAGTAATACTGTTTTCTACTGTTATCATACAGGCAGACACCAATCTAGTATTTGGGGAAGGGGCTTGCAAAGCACAGAAAGAAAATATATATGTCTATGTTTATATGAATGTCTGCAAATGGGATGGAAGTATCTGTGTCAGTAAAAATAATTGCCACTACACAAAATAACTGTTCAGCTGCATTACAGTGTTTCCATTTATTATCTACAATATATAAACTATTTTACTAAAAAGGATACACACTGCAGAAAAAGCACAGAAAAACGAGATAGTATGTACATTTTGAGAAAATTCCTGGCTTTGTCTTCCTGGCAATTTCTGTCTTTTCAGACATGTAAAATAAACACAGCTAGACTGACTTCAGCTTTCTTATGGTTTATAGCCCCCAGTCCCAAAATCTGCCAAAATCTGCATGTACAGAGAAAAGATCAAGAATGAAACAAACAAAAAACTTATTTCCTCTACTGCATTTTGCTACACTATCCCACCTGTTAGCAGTTTCTCACAGGAGTATCTTTTATTCTTAGAAGGATTACATTATTTAACTTTTCATTTTGGACTTCTGCTAATAACACCAAATGAAATATTTTGTCTATCTAAAAAATGCTGCAGCATTCTGAAAATGCATCTTCTTAGTCAATAGTTTTTCAACACTGAGTTAACTTCTGCTTTTAACGTGGGAGGTTTCTGAATACAAGAATAGGATGTCTGGCAGAGGTGGAAGACAAACTCTATGAACTTCAGAATCATGATACTTGATCCATAAATGCTGAACTAATAGGCTTTTTGACCGTCCCTCCTCCCAGTGGCCCTATACTCATTTTCTGCACAAACTTTCTCTTCTTTAAGGTAAAAGTAACAGTTCGACTGATTAAAAAGGTTCTGCAGTGATTCTAGATTTTCTATTTGCTGCATTGGCGGCATCCTATTTTATATGTTATATATGTTACCTTGAAACATGGTTTTAAACCAGTTAAATATAATTTGTCAGCAATTACGCCCTTGTTTTGGATTAGCATGTCCTTTGTTAATTAGAATAGTCCCCTCGTACAATCTTGCCAAGTATTTTAGCTCTGGAGCTTGTGAGCCCCTAAGCTATCATCAACTCCACAAGTTTCTTGATTTACACCTGCTGAGATAGGATCAGCAGACTTGGGTTTGTTTAAATGGAAACTTCTGTTTGGATTCCAGACTGAAGCTGCCTACCCATGGGTGTACACATCAGGATAAACAGCCACCATAGGTGGCCACTCTCCAAATGAAAAACATTACAGAAAGTGGGCTGTACAGATAAAAGAAAATAAATGAAGGCACACTACCAGACAAGCAGTTGCATTGACTGTGTTTCAAACAATACAAAACTAATTTTGTTAAATTCAGACTTACACTCCTGTAAGCATTATAAAGCTCTTTAAAGATAAGGTATTGTAATGATGTGTGTGTGTCTATGTGAGAACAGTTATACATAGACCAAAGCTTTCAAAACTGACTAGCAGTTAACCTATTTGTATCAATGTAATGCCTTACTTTCAGGAGGCCAAGTGTTCATTGTTGAGAAAAATTAATCAGACAAAATCATTTCCACACATATAGCATAAATGCAGCTAAGACTATTTTAATATTAATAGGAACTTTATTTTCAGGTTTCTTGTTAATAAGCTTTAGCTCGAAGGTTAGTTTTCAGTGAATCTTTCTAGTAGGAAGAATCAAGAAGTCTGTTATTCATGAAACATGAAAAAAAAAAAAAGTAATTTCCAGAAAATACCCTAATGCTGGTTTTAAAAAAATAAAACCATCAAGAAAAAAAAATCAGAAAATAGCTTTGTTTTGTAAATGAAAGCAGGAGTCAAGTATTATAAAGTCAGGTTTCCAACTAAAGAAATCTGCATTAAGTAAAATTTTACATGATATCATCACCTTTTCTGCAAATGCATTTATGATGAAAACAACTAAATTAATCCAATCTGTAATGTTTGGATTACTCTTAAGAAAATGTACTCCTGACTTACACTGCCTCCAGATTTAAATATTTCATTACAACTGGCTATGTCAGATACCTGATTATATCATTGGTTTTTCTAATATGAATCAACTACCGTGTTTGATTTAGAGATTTGCTCCCTACTGCAATGTATTTAAGCAAAGTTGGCAACTAGGAACATAACATGATAACTTGTCCATGCAAAAGGTTAAAATCAACAATTGCAAAGCTTTTAGTTCTGAAAACAACCAGTAAATCTTGAGGCAAGCCAATAACATTTTCTTCTATTTTCTCACCAATTAAGTGAGATCCTCTTTCCTAGTCTGAGGTGCATGTAGGTTATCAGGTGTGTGTGTGCTTTTAGGATTAGCCGTGTTCATGGCAATACAATTACCGTGAGGAACTGGGAGGAGTTTGCACAGTCCAAGTCCAGCTTTTCCATGTTCCATTTCTCATGTCACAAAATACTACACAGCCATTTGATTTCCACTGACTGCTGCCTGAACATTCACCTACAGCAATAATTATGATTTATGGCTGGAGCGTATCAGACAAGGTCAGTGTCTCTGGCTCTAATATATATTAAATTGAATGACTTACCAAAAGTCATCTCCGTTTCTCAATCTATTCACTAGACAAGACTATGGAAAAATTCACAGACACATGGGGGTAGAGTCAAGAAAAACATCCACAATGGACAGGCTTTATCAGCAGTGGAAAACAGTTCTACGACCATCATATTTTTTCCTGCAATTCACTAGTTATTTTTCTTTATAAAGAACTGTTACTGCAGTAGTCCTATAACCACAAGAAATAGTGTGGCCAGCAGGAGTAGGGAAGTGATTATCCCCCCGCACTCGGCACTGGCGAGGCCGTACATCAAATACTGTGTTCAGTTTGGGGCCCCTCACTACAAGAAGGACATTGAGGTGCTGGAGCATGTCCAGAGAAGGGCAGCGAAGCTCGTGAGGGGTCTGGAGAACAAGTCTTATGAGGAGCGGCTGAGGGAACTGGGACTGTTTAGCCTGGAGAAAAGGAGGCTGAGGGGAGACCTCATCTCCCAACTAACAAGTGATAGGACAAAAAGAAATGGCCTCAAGTTGCACCAGGGGAGGTTTAGATTGGATATTAGGAAAAACTTGTACACCAAAAGGGTTGTCAAGCATTGGAAGAGGCTGCCCAGGGAAGAGGTTGAGTCACCATCCCTGGAGGTATTTAAAAGTCATGTAGATGTGGTGCTTAGGGACATGGTTTAGTGGTGGACTTGGCAGTGCTAGGTTAACGGCTGGACTTGATGATCTTAGAGGTCTTTTCCAACCTAAATGATTCTGATTCTATGATTCTAAGGACATGCCCTTCTCTGTTCAACAGCTAGCACTTTGCTATTAAGGAACTCTCTACAAGAGACTAACAGCTAACAGAGGTACCAAGTACTTCATTTAATAGGCATTAAATCATGGAAAATAATTATCCAATAAATTTTCCAGGTAGGCTGCAGTGGAAAAAAGTATGAAAGGTGATTTTTTTATATTTTTATACACATACATACACACTCCTTTCCACTGTAATGTATGCAGAAAACTGCACTTTTGTGATACTTAGTTTTGCTCCCTAAATGTTTCCAAATATCCGAAACTCCTCTAACTAGTTATGAATTGAATATTATTCTACCTTCACTTAAACCCCTGACTTTCATTTACAGGCTTATTCCAGTCACCTGTTATGGCTGGTCTCTTAATTGCAATCTTTCTGAGGTGGGGGACCTTTATATTGTGTTTGATTATACAGTATCTAGTGCGGGGCTGTCATCTGGTTGTCCTCTATCACAATGCAGATTGATAATCTTAAAACACTTAGTCATGTTATATAAGTAAAATATAAAATCCAAGCCAATTTTGTTCAGACAATTTCCCATTTGCTGTACAAGACCAAGTGTAAATTCAGAGTCTGATCTTTGCTTCAGAAAAGTTTTCACTTTAAATTTGCAGAAACAACCATGCAGTAGATGACCCTGACACATTAGAGATTGGTGAGTTCAGGTACGCTCTAAGGACAAGGTGTGGCCCTGAATGTATGAATCTTCACATTAATGAAAATATTAATATAAAAATATTAATAAAAATGAAAACACTATTATAAAATGGAGTCATATGGAGCATAAGTAGCAGGAACAGATGATGGTGATTCAGCAGCATGTGGCGCTCCCTGAGAAATACTATGATGTGAACTAGTTAATAAGCTAATTTCCATTAAATTACACATCATCTCATGAATGACACAGTACATTCTCTACCATTGCCAAGGGTAGGTGCCTGCTCCTGTACAAATGTTCTCAGGATGGGGAAGAGTGTGTGAGGTTACTGACGGTTACCAATGGATGAAACATGGAATATGTCTGAGGGGGCTGAGTACCTGGGATTAATTTAGAGGAGAAAGTGAAAAGGGAGGTGGTGGAGTCGTTTGCGGTACAGCTGGGTGAGGGGGATGCCTGTGAGGAGCCAACAGATAGGAATTCCATGTGGTGTTTAGGTGCTGCACCTAGTTCCATTCTTTTCCTGCACAGTCTGTTGCTAACCGTTCCCTCACTGCTGGGATCCAACTCAAGAGAGAGCAAGTCTACTGTCATACCCTGATTCCCTCACTGCTGGGATCCAACTCAAGAAAAGAGAGAGCAAGTCTACTGTCATACCCTGTTAACGTGTTTTGAGAATGTCATGCTGTTTTGTTGATAAAGGAAAATATCAACATGCATGTTATGACAACCTCCGAAATACTGTTTGTTCACACTTACCATATTTTATATTGTGAAAGCAATTGCTTACGTCTAGTACAATTCCAGTTGCATTGAAAACACTACTAAAGTGCTTTTTAATGGTACTTTATGTTGGGGGGAAATAAATTGAGATAAATCATTTTGCCTTGTGGCCAAGGAGAACAGCTGATCACCATCCTTTCACTTGTGAGTAGACACTGAGCCTTCAATCTCTACTCCCAAATCATGTTTTCAAACCTCTGCCGCCACCCCTAGCTTATCTCTATCTTTCTTCAAGTGTGGTGTGCAAACATAGATGCAGTACTCACCTGAGGTCTCATAGCTACTTCATATAGTGAAATAATTAACTCTTGGGTGTCACACATGTTCTTCTTCGTGCTTGCCAAGATGACCTCTGTTTTTGTTCACAGCAGCTTTGTTGACCCAGATCATTAGGAATGTGATGAGAAAAGAAAGAGATTAAGGTAATGTATTTTATTTTACACTGCAGGGGACTAGGAATGTAACTGCAGTCAGTTATTATGTCTCAGCTGAGGTGCAGTAACTCCCCACCAGGGAACAGCAACTGCTCAAACTGTTCTGACCGAATCATTCATAACCCCCAGTATTCTGTTAGATAAGTGGCTTGGTTCACATGCCACTGTTGCCTTAAGATTCTCCCCCTTCTCTTTTTTAACAGCATTCATAAAGTCAGTTATTCTTTTCTTTATATTTGCACATTTATTAATTGTGCTTTTCTTAACTGAATTTATTCTTGTTGATCTCAGGTTATTTCTCCAAATTACCAGGATAATTTTAACTTCTAGTTTTATCCTTTATAATGCTTGCAGCCCTTCCCAGGTTGATAAAATCCAGAAATTTTGTTAAGTTTATATTCATCTGACTCATTAGTAGAAGTACAAAATAAAGACATGGGCCTGTATAAGGATTCCATCTAAAATAACTTTTCAATTTATAAGTGAAGGCACTGATAACTATTCTGAACTGTGATTTAATCTGGACCACACCTCCTCAATTTTACAGAAAGTAGCTGTCTTCCCCAGCGTATTTTTTACATGCACTACAGGGACTAAAGTCCCCACTACAGGGACTTTATCCCCTTCTACAGTAGGTAAAAGTTTTGACTGGGCAGGGCCAGCTCGATTGGCAGATCCCCTCATGTTGACTAACCAGGTGGCTTTTGCTAAATGTGTATCCCAATGTTTGAACGTCCCAGCACCCATTGCTCTC
>NW_008794414.1:3017364-3026788 GCF_000699145.1 Aptenodytes forsteri
GTGCACAAGGAGCTGGGAGGGGGCACAGCCAGGACAGCTGACCCAAACTGTCCAAAGGGATATTCCATACCGTATGACATCATACTGAACAAAAAAACTGGGGGAAGGTTGGCTGGGGGGTGGGACTGCTGCTCGGGGACTGGCTGGGAATTGGTCGGCGGGTGGTGAGCAATTGCATTGTGCATCCGTTGTTTTGTATATTCTTTTATTATTAATATTATTATCATTATTATTATTATTTTCCCTTCCTTTTCTGCCCTATTAAACTGTCTTTATCTCAACCCACGAATTTTACTTTTTTTGTGATTCTCTCCCCGTCCCACTGCAGGGGAGTGAGCAAACAGCTGTGTGGTGTTTAGCTGCCTGCCGGGTTAAACCACAATACATCAAAAGTTCTACTATCATCAAGCTATATCTACTGCTTCTCCCTAAAACACTCAGCCACTTACTCTGCTAACGTAGGAAATCATGTTGAATTGACAAAATTTGTTCTTGAAAAATCTGTTTGCTTTTAGTTTCGTTATCCTCTCACTACTTGTAATGTGTTAATTGTTTGTTTTAATATCTTTCTGGTTATCAAAGTTAGGCCAAATGATTTGCAACCCTTCAGGTCGGGCTTTCCTTAAGAAAAATACTGTTTGTCCTTTTTCATTCCAGGGAATCTTCCTCAGGACTGTGAAATAGAATGTCATGATTACTCTCACTAAGTTACCTCCGATTTGTAGATTTTCCACCATCAGCTTCCACTAGTTCCAACATCATTATTTTTAGAAAATTGGAGATTGCATAACTATCGCTTTTGAAAATTTTACTACGCCTAGCAGTATAAAACTATTGATTTAAAGGCCTAGTACAGACAAAAGCCAATTACCTTCCCATTTGAATCATTTTTCCCCTCAGTTCTTGACTACTGTTATTTTTTCCATTAATAGTCTTTCCTCAGTGCTTTGTATTTAAGATGCTATAAATACAGCGTAGTGTTTCAGAGGATGGTCTCCTTGCTCATGCTGCAAGAGGAGGGAAAACTTGTTTGACAAATGAGCTTTCCAAGCTGTGACAGTCACAGTTAAAACTGACACTGTTTACCTTCCTGTTATCAAGGATAACGGAGGTAAACTTTGGAAATCAGTTAGTTTCTCTTGCTTTAAAGTAAACCATGAGAACTCACGGAGGTTACAGATATTGGAAAATATCTGTAATTCCTGGATATTACTGTAGTTCTAATTTAGGAAGTATGAAGAGTCAAGTTAACGTGGTTTGTTTATATGGGACGTCACAACACTGTTATTGTTATTCATCACTTGGCACAAAGGGAAGCTTGGAGTATTTCCAGACAATCTACAAACTGGAGTAATTTCATGTAACACTTGAGACAGCTGAAGAGGTAGCACCAGAAATGGGGTTTTATCTAGCTCAGTCACTGAGATTCACTCCCAGGTGTCAACTTAAGAACACTTCAGGTCTATGATAAATTCAGCTCCAAAAGGAGCTACTTATACTGTATGAGCAATCGCATATTCCAACCAAAACTCTGCTCTCAACCAAGGTGCTGCTCCACAAGGATGCAGGTCTTCAACAGGTCCTATGTCATATCTGCCAGTCTTGTGTTACTGTCTTGAATACCCCTAGGATGTCCCAAATGGCGTCAGACCCTGAAGTTTAGGCAAGCATAGCATTATTTGGAAGGTACTCGGGTCACAAAATCCATTGATGAAGAATACATTGAAAACCTTGAAAGAATATTTCTCAGGCTGCAGATGAGACCATAGCACACAAGAATGATTACAAACTTTTCCAAAACTCAGGGATATGCTATGGCCTTATTGCTGATGTAAATTCAAAGACAAAGTTAAAGGCAATCTTACTATCACCTAGCTACAAAACGTTTAAAAATTCTCTTCCTTTTTTGAGATGTTCAGTTATTTTGTCCTTAGCAGAGATAAAGATTCTCTAAACCATCAATAAAAGTGAATAGAATATTGTAATATTCTTGATTAGGCCAAAAGTCTGAAAAAGCACCTGAAAAGATTAGTACATACCACAATATGTATTTGTCTCTAAAGTCAGTTTGTTAAACTTCTCTCTATGAAACAGGAATACAATTTTACATGTGATAGGAGATCATAATGAAAAGTCTGTCGGCTTTTCTTTCAGATCTCTAACCAGTAAAATACAAAAATGTACACATTGACAGAAAGAGATCTGGTAAGTTAAAAAGGTTCTCTAATAACTTCATGAAAATGGATTTATTGTGGCTACAGATCACCAACATCCTGTTTCAGACGCTAACCCAAAAAGGAGTGTCATTAACGGCAGCACCACTGTTACAGAGATGAGCAATAATCTTGTTATGATAGTTGAAAACCAAAATGAAAGGCAGATTGCTTGTCATTACCAAGAGCAACTGGCAACATTTTCTGAAAGTATTGAATGGAAAAGTGAGTAATGCAGGAAACAGAGCAGTGAAGGAGTCAAATCTTTCCCCGAGGAAGAGGAGACTGCCTAGTTGCCAGGCTGCAGAGGTGGGGAACAGTGTAGGTTACACTGCAGAAGGAATCCCGGGAATTTCTAATATTTCACTTAAGGGAAAATTCTCATCTTGGATGCACTGCCAACCACGCTTGCCATCAGCAGATCACAACCAAAGGAGACTAAAAGCAGCCAACACTTTTCCTATGTAAAATAAATTCTTAGCAGTAGTATTATAGTGTTGTGTAAAGTGAAAAGTTATGGTATTACGTAAATCCAAACTAAAGTACAATAAAATAACTGATTCTGGATTACGAAGGGCACCTACCTGCCCTGCTAAAGTTTAGGATTTGTGTAGTTATTTCTGCAATACCCAGGTCATGCACGCACAGCAAATTATATGAAGGCCATTTGGGAACAGTAAAATGAAAATTCTTGCCCAAGGATGTGTGTTGTGGCCAGGGACTGTTACACAAATAGAGGAAATAGCACAATTATGTCAAGGTTGTCAGCCAACAGAACAAGCCTGAACATGCTATGTTGTGTTACCGAAGTAGGCAGCTTCTCTACAGCAGTAAGCCCATATTGACTGAACTATTAACAGGACGTATATTTTGATAGCAATAAGTAGTCATTCTGAATTACTTTATGTATACTGAGTCAATGCAAAGAGCTCATCCTGATGGCAGAAGCATTAAGGTTGTTAGGAAGGCAAGAATATTCATGTCCAATTTACCCCTAAAGAGTTTTGGTTGTCTGTCACATCAGATTTTTCAAATTCTGCTAAAACTAGAGAATTATAAATACAAGCAAGTGATTTGCTTTCTGCTTCTAAACGTAGATTACATACAACACATTGCAATTTTTTTCATAAAGTACAGAAATGAAGATTACGTTACTACAAATTGTTATCGAGTGTTATTTATCCTTTCTCAGCCATCTAGTGGTCATGTTCCCTGGTGAGACTTCCCCTGAAGGCAGGCAGCATGGCTGTTTGCATCAACCTAACTACATTCTCAGCGTGAAGCTTATTGAGGGAAGGCAGTTATTCAGGCTCCATTGTGCATATTTGATTTTTTCTTGTTATGAAAAAGATACGATAGATGAGTTGTGAACTCTGCTCTACATTTTTAAGAGGAGCAAACTTTGAAGCCAAATTAGTAACAGCAATTGTTGCCCTAGAAAAAGTTATAAAGTGCTGCAGTTTTGCTATACTGGGATTACAAACAGAGGGAAGCGCTGTGTAGACCCAAACCCTCAACGGCACTTAGCTGCTTCTCTGATGGTTCAGTTAGCAACGATGTGCTGAACTGGCACTGGTGAGGCCGCACCTCGAATACTGTGTTCAGTTTTGGGCCCCTCACTACAAGAAGGACATCGAGGTGCTGGAGCATGTCCAGAGAAGGGCAACGAGGCTGGTGAGGGGTCTGGAGAACAAGTCTTATGAGGAGCGGCTGAGGGAACTGGGGTTGTTTAGCCTGGAGAAAAGGAGGCTGAGGGGAGACCTCATCGCTCTCTACCACTACCTGAAAGGAGGTTGTGGTGAGGTGGGTGTCGGTCTCTTCTCCCAAGTAACTGGCGATAGGATGAGAGGAAATGGCCTCAAGTTGTGCCAGAGGAGGTTTAGATTGGACATGAGGAAAAATGTCTTTACTGAAAGAGTGGTGAAACATTGGACCAGGCTGCCCAGGGCAGTGGTTGAGTCACCATCCCTGGAGGTATTTAAAAGACGTGTAGATGAGGTGCTTAGGGACATGGTTTAGTGGGCATGGTGGTGTTGGGTTGACGGTTGGACTCGATGATCTTAGAGGTCTTTTCCAACCTTAATGATTCTATGATTCTGTGAAAGCTACAACTCTCATGCCACCTGAAGCGTTAGGCACTTGCATGTCTACCACGAGCCACAAAGCTCCCAGTGCTGATATAAACTCAAAGCAGATATGTTGTTCCAGCTACAGTTCCATGCACACTGCTCTCACACCAAAACTGGACTAAACCCAAAACCTAATAATTTAACTTGGATCAGTGTTACTGGTTTTGTCACCATGAAGAAGTTTGTGGAACTACAACCTCAGATTTGTCACTTAAGGTGACACAGCTCTGGCACAGGATTTTCAAACTGAGTGTTTTCCTCTTTTAACAGTGGTGCTCTGAGCTTGATCTCCTTGATGCAAACTTTTGTTTAGATCTTTTACTTTCTATCTTGTCAAGGCTCTCAAATTTCTAAAGAAAGTGTTTCACTCAGTGACAGGCTGTTTGGAAATTTGCCTGTCCTCAGATTAAATTCATTGGATGAAATTTTTGTGAGTTTTGAAAAGACAAAGCCTATTTCTCTACATCTTCCAACCAGAACAGACTGTAAATAACTACAGAACAGACTATACTGAACAGACTGTAAGTGACTACATAAGCTTACTTACATAAATATGCCAACCCACTCAGTACAACGAACCCATCCGGATTGAGGTAGCTGTCCCCCACACTAATGACACAGAGTATAGGTGGTGCTACACTTGCTGGGAAGTTAGTAAGGAATGCTTTAGGTGCTGTAATTGGAAATCAGACTCTTTTTTTACGTGGATGAAACACTTGTCTCTGTGAGACTCCTTGCAGAACACTAAGAAAAGACTGAAGGAGTAGATCAGGCATTTCAATTTATGGCAACAAAATAACAGCCTTGTTATTTTTCACATCTCCTGTGGGGATTTCCAGACTATATATGAGTAGGTATAAAATGGCGGGTTATTCCGCCAGACATTGCCCTCACCTATTCAGGAACAGCAGAACAGATCTTCTCTTTTTTGCCTCAGCTTTGCATGTGGGTTTCTCATTCTGCTTTCCAAGAATACCTGTAGTGAAATAACATAGGAAATTTTGGCTGAGAATAGCAGCTCTCTACAGGTTTTAACCCATAATTCCAAATCGATGGTGAATTAAGTCCAGTCTTTTTAAAGCAAGCCAAGGACATTGTGAATCAAGGTTCTTACATCAATATTAGTGAGTACTTTTGTAATATTACCCTTTCAGACATCATACCCGATTCAAAAGTATGAAAAAATGATACATATTGCATTCCTCTGATGCCAAATCTGCTTCACTTTGCTTATGGAAACCATTCACTGTTTTCACTGTTGATTTTAAACAAGCAAAATGATCATACATTGACATCTTGAAAGAATATGCATGTAATCAAGGAAATATATGTAGTCTAGCTCACAGTAACCTACAGAAGCGATACTTTTCATTAAAATAATCAAAGCATGAAACAAAATCAAGACTACATAACCTGACTATACCTTAGACTGTTCTCCAGTAAGTAATACTAATATGTGCATTTGAAACCAGAATTTATATTGTATCAATCAATCCAAGTCCATGAATTCACAAGTATTGGTTTACCTTTCCAGTTAATTCGAACACAACCTTTAGCCGTAAAAACATATTCTAATATTCTTTATCTTTGCTCAACAGGGGACAAATTTTTGTTTTAAACAGGATGTGTGCAGGATAAATTTTGTTTCTAAACGGCAATAACAAGAAGCTTTAAAGTAAATCAGACACCATAAAGCAATTCCACAATGCCTTGGAAAGAACCCAAGACTCGCTGGTACCTAAATATATTCTCTATGGGTAAATGGAGCGGCCACCCTCAATGTGAACAATAACTATATTCCCCTGATAACTCCATGGAATACTCCATGAAATGAGTTTTCTCTCTGATAAGGAAAAGGATGGAAATTGGTTTTCTCTGAATAGTTGCTTATTAAAAATGCAGAAGATGCTAGAATCCTACTTTAAACAACTACATGGTGAAATTTGATTTTAGTGAAGAACTTTGTTTCTAAAACCTTACTTCAGCATTTTTCAATGTCAGGTACATGGAATTATTTTCTATCACAGTACAGCTGTGATACATAAATGATTTATTTAATAATGAGAGGAGATATCCATAACAAAAGAGCCTCAGCAGCTCAAACATTTTTACTTTGCTTGTTACTATTTCACTATAGGTGAAATACATTCCTCTAACAAGTGTTCTGAAATAGTCTGAAAACAGCTGGAAACAGAAACTTAAAATTTATTTAATTGTGAAATTCCTGGAGACTGCATCAAGTTTCAGGACAATTGGTGTTTTAAATTTATTAATATCTCCAATGGCATTTCTACACGTGCATTAAAATTTTTCCTGGTGCTCTTCACTTTAAGATTCTTTTTACTAAAGGACTCATGAGATCATGATTAGCGTTTCAGTTTTATCTGTGTCAGGTGACATGTACCATAAACTTTGGGTGTTTCAGTTTCTTTTTCTCAGAAGTTTGAAACTTATGTCATTAATACTCTAAGAACTGTGACACTTTCAAATTGTGGAGATACATATAAGTTATATTCATGCTTTAATTAAATCTAAGACAGACATCTTAGAACTACATTTAGTCTCAAAAAATACAAAAGATGAAAGAAATAATGAGAGTATGCTACAATGTACTACCTGTTTTTCAGTTGCAAGGTCTTCCATGGACAGTAAGACACACAGTGAGAAATCCCCTGTCTCTACACAATCATGTATCCATTTAATTAAATATGTTTTTAAATCATTGGGGTAAGCCAAGGTCCTTATTCATAATTTACCTGACAAGAAGTATAAATTAGCCATTATTTAGGACTATGCTGCCATAGTTAAATTGGTTATGCTCCACTAACTATCCTAGGCTTCTCCACTTTTTACTGCCATCTGTAACCCAGAATTTAAAATCTATATATCAACGTGCATTAATGTAGTAATCATTCCACATACAGCCATAAATGTATTGGTTGCTAAAACAATATATTTCCCTTGTCTGAAAATCTATATTCATTTAAGAAAGATGAAGTTTTTCAATAAGTAAATCAATAGTTTTAAGAATATCTGCAAAGGGAACAATATCACTCTCACTATATTAATATGGAAACTAATCAAAGCAATGTGGCCTCTGTAGAACAGCTCTAAGGAATAAAATAAGTAATAAAATCTAACAAAATTATTTATGTATATGATTAAAATATCTAAGAGCATCCACACCCTGATTTCCAACTTACGATACTGGTGGCCTTGGATGTACGATGACCCTTGATTTATCATGACAGAAGACAGTCCCTTTAAGAGCTCCAGAAATGTGCTCTGATAACCTGAGTTGATCAGGACAGCCAGAACCACCAGAGATTGACACGTGCAACACTTACCAGCCCATAAACTCCTCATGCAGCAGCTCCAGGAAACCAACAATGAATCAGGTCGAGGAATCCTACTTCAGTCTGCACTGCCCACACTTTAACATCATCAGTGTTAAAGTAGGCGCTACACAGGCAAGCCCCAGCCACCCAACAAGGAGCCAGGCAGCCACGCAAACCAGCTCGGCACCCAGAGCGCCCAAGGGAAGCCGTTAACCACACTACACATCAACTGAGAAAGTGTTCGGTGTAGCCTGCAAATAGAGGACAAATTAGAAAATCCCTACGTAGGATTTTTCGAAAACTATTTATCTTATGCTTGAACCAATACAGCAGTTAAATTATGTTCCTAAATTAGTGCCCACCTCTGGTAAATAGCCCAAATGCCTGAGTAGTATACTTAGATGATGTTGAATGTGGTACAGATAGTGATGCCTGCAACTAAAGTAACCTCAGACTTTCCATTTGGTTGTTAGCTTTATGCTTACCTGACTGTGATGACGAGAATGAGATGTAGTTGCATTCTTGCACTGACAAAAATGTCACAGAGCAGTACAGCTGAACATGCTGAAAAAAACCCTGTTTTAATGGCTAATTGGTACTGGCAGTTGATTGAGAGCAATTGAGATGAGCATTTGGGCTAATTTGTTTTTTCTCCGTACTGATATAAGCCTGAACCCCGTGACACAAAATGGCCTAAACCTACTTGAAGGTAGGTGGCAGAAAGTAAAAGAATTTCTAAATACAGTACCAATGCTATTTGTGAATCATCTGGTTCAAACAGAAATCACTACGTAAGGCAAAAATCACCTTCACGTCTACAAGTACCCAAATCCAATGGGCTTCCAGGCACACTTTAAAATTAGTATCTCAAACTTACCTAGCTTCTTTTATTATAGAGACTGTAGTTTCGGCGAGGAGGTTTTTCCCAATGCATTCATGACAAATGCAAATTCCAGTTGGCACTTAAAAACCAGAAAAACTCTACAAAAACGCAGTTAAGTACAGTCACATGTTCTGTACTCCAAGAGACAGACAGCAGCACAGGTCTAGCCATTCAGCTATGTAACCGGAATACAGCCACACCTGGGAACAAAACTTGTTTGGTGCTGGAGACTGTTTTAGAGCCATTGTCATGGTGAAAGAAAGTGCCACATAGTATCTGCACACGCTTTACTCCACATTAGGGCATGATTGATTTAACTTTAGATTAGTCTCAAAAGGGCCGTATGGCCAAGAAGAATGACAGAAACAACTGTACATACATTTATTTTCCTGAAGTACAAAAAAGGATAAATATAGTTAAAAACAGCTAATTAAAACGTGTTCTGGGCAAACAATTAACGGTGCTGATGTTGCAAGAATGACAATAGTTTTGGGCATGGATGTAAAAAAGATGTAAACATGCTGCACACCAGTCGAAAAAATAGTTTGAACCATGCTTTTAATCTGCACGATAGTAGCATACTTCCGCCCAGAAGGGGTCTGCAAAACTCTCCCGGTAAGATTCAAATAAATTACATAAATAGGAGCGTCGAAAAAATAGTTTGAACCATGCTTTTAATCTGCACGATAGTAGCATACCCGCCCAGAAGGGGTCTGCAAAACTCTCCCGGTAAGATTCAAATAAATTACATAAATAGGGGCGGCCGGGCGCCTCCCTGCCAGTCCGTGGCGCGCCCCCGAGCGAGTCCCTCACACGTCGGGGGGGCCGCAGTAGTAGACGGCGGGGCTGGCGTCCGACCCG
>NW_008794414.1:3028568-3030025 GCF_000699145.1 Aptenodytes forsteri
CGGCGGCGTAGCACCGCGGCCAGGAAGAGATTTCTTCCCACCTGGCTGTCAGCGTCGCTGCTCCGCGGGATGCTCTCTTGCCTTTACCCTGTGCTTGGCCTCCTTGGCAAGTTGGACTCATTAAATCACGGCGTGTTCAAAATGAAGCCGGCCCTCGGAAGTTCACCGGAATATTTAGAAAGGCTGTGAAGACAATACCGTTTGTTTTCCCTAAAAAGGTCTTTTGGGGTTTTTTGCGAATTATTTTTATTACTGTCCGACTGCCGCCGTTGTGAGCGTGGTCCTGCTAAACGGGACGTGCTCATCAGCTGTAATAAATCTTCCATTTTAAGTTTTCTAGTATTTGATCGCATTTTCAATCGTACCCATAACCCTATTTTTCATTGCGTACCACGGACGGTATTTTATTAGTGCCATATTTCATGCAGGGTGAACGCATAACAAGGTTGCCCATAAACGCGCAGCCGAACGATCCGCAGCCTTGGCGTGACCTGCAGTGTATTTGTTGGACCGTTTTGTTACGCGGCGTAGCTGCAGCAGCCGAAAAAATCCGTGCCTTTATACGTGAAATTACAGCTTCTTATTTAAATAAAAAGGCTGTGAAGTTACGGGGCGGGGGGGGAATACTGACTAAGCCGTGCCCTCATTACTCAAGTTTGCCGGCCGTTAAGGATAACGCCTTTTTTTCCTCCAGCAAGGCGCGTTTTTCCGTGTCAGCCTCTCTCTGCCGGGCGGGCGGTGCTCCCGCCGGGGCGGTGCGGTGACTCCCGGGCGGGGAGCGGGGATGGGAGCACCCCCGGCAGCTCGCTGCCCTCGGGGAACCCCCTGCCTTCTCTCCGCCGACCGACACGGGCATTTTTTAAGGCATCTTACAGTTTCTTGCCCGGTACCTCTGTGTTCGTGCTTGGCTTGAAGTCGAGACTAAATAACTTGGTGTTAGTTCTTAACGAAGACCAGCGCTGGCGTGAGGTGTTTAGTCTCGTCTTTCACATGAAGTATGGAACTGGGAACCCGGGAAAGCGAATATGAATGCCTGCAGGCTGGGAAGGGGCCGGCGGGCGGAATACGTACTCGAGGAACGATCAAGCGGCCATTTAAGGATAATGACGATAATGGTGTCAACTTGAGTTTGACAGAAATCCCTTCAGACAGAAATTAGCATTTATATTAAAACCCCTTAAACTGCAGGAAAGAATAGCTTCTCCCCTCTAGTTTTTGACACACACAAAAATCTTTAGATACGTGTTGTAAATTTCCCCAGTATAGAAATATGCAGCCGCCCCGTTCCCTGCTCTAACTGGGAGTCGATTTTTAGGGAAAAATTTTACATCCTCGAGGACGAGGCGGGGACGACAGGACCTGTCTTGCAACTCCGTCTTGCTTTCAGCCGGCTGCCTTCGAGCCTGAAGCCGCACCGCTGCTCTTCTCGGACGCCTACGCGGCGGCCCCCTCCCCTT
>NW_008794414.1:3030131-3031596 GCF_000699145.1 Aptenodytes forsteri
GTCCGTTAGCCCCCCGGTTAGCCGGGGAACTGGCGCCCGCTGTCCCTGCCTGGAGCGTGCTGGAGAGATGGGTGCCGAATATTTGGGCGGGAGACACGCAATCTCGCGAGCGTGCCGCGGGGTTTTCTTCGGCAGACACGAAATGGGTCGGCCGGGTCAAATCATAGCTGACCGGGTCGAAGCGCCGTCCGGCGAGCTGGGGTCACATCACGCAACTCATTCACAACGCGTCAAAACTTGACAGCATGTCAAAACTTGACAGCATGGGTTTATAGGGCTTGTCGCACAAAGCCGCTCTGCTGATCACCATCGCCATCAGCAGCTCCCCCGAGTGCTAATGCCTTCCGAGCGCCAAAAGTAGAGATTCAGCAGCACAAAGAAAGGGCATCAGGAGAGGCGGCAAATAAATCACATGCTACTCAAAGTAAGTGTGGCTTTGAAACGAGTTTCAGATGTAATATGTTGCAAACGTGAAATTCCGCCCGGTCTTCAGTCTTGGGACGCCACAAGCGCCCGTGGGACACGGCGGTCCGGAGTGAGAACAGACCGTCGGTGTCGACAGCAGCGGGGTCCGGGTAGCTCTGCACCGCTCTCTGAGCAGGCGGAGGAAACAAGTAACTTACCCTTTTCCTACACGAGTGCCAACGCCTTCATAACCTGTCGGTTTACAGTGTAGAAACTGCTTATTCCCGCTGACAGCCATTTTCTTGTTTTTCGCCAGAAGGTGTGGGCTTTGGGATTTTTTTCCAGCCCAAGGGGTAAAACCGAGGGTAGATTCAGCAGCATCCAGACTGGAGAGAAGTCTCTCAGCTGCCACTACAGGAGCAAGGAAAATTACATAGCTGCTCTCGCTCCGGGCCAGGACTGACATCTTAGTTGAAATCTCTTTATGCCACGGACCTCCTGTGAGCTCCTGAGTAAATCATTCGGGGTGAAATACGTACACTTAAAGTATCAAAAAGTAGCAGCCCGCGAGAAGCCCTGACTGGCCAGATGAAGAGGAGGTTGCCGCATTTTAAAAGCCTCTGTTCAAACACACAGAAGGCGAAAGAAACTGTCCCCTTGTCGTAGACAGGAAGCTGAAGCAGGGCGACTGAGCTCTGATCTTGCAGGCATTTAATTAGTCAAACACATTAATCCTCTGTTTAACGTTAAGCATATGTGGGTATGTAAGTACTGGAATTTACAGTCCTGTCCATAACACAAGCTACTCGGTGCAGCCCTACAGAGAGAGTTAGCCGCTGTCAGGCCCTGATGCACTAAGATCTAACTGAAGAACCCGAGGAGATATTTGCACCGGTTTTCTGTCCTGTTCGAATCGTTGGGCAATTAAAACCGAATTTGGCAGCGGGTCTCAAGGGAAAGCAAAGCCCGGAGGACTGTGGGAGGCTCACAGCGGTGAGGCCCCGGCCCCGCAGCCGGCTCTCACCGCGGGCTGCGGACCGCCGGTCCCGCCCCGCTGTCG
>NW_008794414.1:3031675-3036169 GCF_000699145.1 Aptenodytes forsteri
CAGGGCCGCGGGGGGCAGGGGCGGGGGGTCCCGGGAGGGGAAGGACGGTAATCCGTCGGTTGTTGTAACGCCGGGGACCCTAGCAGCCCCCTCCGGCCCCTCCTGGCCCCTTCGGCACCGTGCTGCTCTCATCGAGGCTCGTCACGAGGTTGCAAACGACCCGTGGCTGTCGTCCCCCCTAGGTGTCCCCGTGCTGTTTGCACCGGTGTCACTTACCCACTCCGGTGTGGCTGGCTGCGGTTTGCAGCACACCTTTCCCTGTGGGCATGCTAAAAGCAGGATTTTTTTACGTCCTTCACAGGCAATGTAAACAGAGGGGGGAGACGGGGGAGGTATTTATTCCAAAACAAGAGTAGGGTCGCCACGTGAATAAATAAAACTTGTCTACAAGGAGAAATTCTGCAGCAGTATTGCTGCTGATGTCTTCTATGGATTATTCTCTTTCTAATTTGAAAAGCATGCAGCTACCAGAAACGGGCAGAAATCCACTAAGTTAAGGTTGTTTTTTCAGAGCAGAAGACCTCTGCTTCCTGACCATTTCCAGTCCCAGCTACTCTCCACTAGCGAGCGTGTTTTTATTCTCCATTCCTGGCTTTTCCTCGCCACCTGCCCTGTATAGACAAACCCTGAGCTGGTTTTAATTCAGCAACTTTGTCTGAAACCTCTTTCTCTCAGACTAGGCCTACTTACTTTTCTACCGATTTACCTAAGGAATAGAGAGCACACACATGCACACAAACAAAACAAAACAAAACAAAACAAGAAGAAAACTCCTCTGATTCCACTGCGACACCCACATAAGAAGCTTGGCTGGGCTAGGAAAAATCGAGATCCGACTACAGACCTCTTGAAACATGACGAATTGGTAAGAAAGGGACAAAAAAAGAAGAGCTGAATACCTTTCAGGCACAAGTGGCCTGAGCGAGCTGCACAGAGCACTCACCGTCCCCGTGGGAAGGGGCCTGAAGGCGCTGCCCCGCTCATGCCGTTGTTTAACTGGAGAGCAGCTGTTTTGGCAAGGTCAGAGAGGCGTTTAAAGGTGTCACCCTGTCTTTTTGGTGAAGGGAGGAGCAAACCAGAACCGCTAAGGGAAGAGCAGATGCGGTTTCCAGGGAGCGAATTGCCCAGGGTGCAGTGCCGGGACGGGGGTGGCAGTGGCAGACCCCGACTCTGCAGACCCCGACCGAGTGAAGAGGCCATGAGGCACCTCGGTCTGTGGCACATACTTGCAGCCTCCTCCTGCTCCCGAGGCAGGCAGCAACCGCTTCCACCGCCTGACCGCCAGAACCGTGCCATGGAAAATACCTGCGAAAGATAATTAATCAGTTTTGGGTGTTTCTTTTAATACCCGATTGTCATGGGCACTCATGGGATGTGAGGAAGGTTGAAGTTTTTAAAAGGCTTACAGGACAGATTTGGGTGTGTATCATTTAGAATCGGAAAGTCAAGACATGCTCTGTGGAACACAGGGCTTGGACGGAGCTTCAGAAAATTTTGCTCCAAGTATATTGGCAGGGGATAAAACCGCCACATTTTAGAAAGCCTCCTCCTGCTCCCGAGGCAGGCAGCAACCGCTTCCACCGCCTGACCGCCAGAACCGTGCCATGGAAAATACCTGCGAAAGATAATTAATCAGTTTTGGGTGTTTCTTTTAATACCCGATTGTCATGGGCACTCATGGGATGTGAGGAAGGTTGAAGTTTTTAAAAGGCTTACAGGACAGATTTGGGTGTGTATCATTTAGAATCGGAAAGTCAAGACATGCTCTGTGGAACACAGGGCTTGGACGGAGCTTCAGAAAATTTTGCTCCAAGTATATTGGCAGTGCATAAACCTGCCACATTTTAGACACGTTAAAGAAGATTCAGACAGTTCTTCTCACAGGAAGGGGAAAAAAAAGCTACACATCTGGGTACATACAGGAAAATACTGCTCCTTAGATTTGAGTCTGCCGAAGCTCTGTGCAAAGGGCTGTTGTAAGATCTGCCTATACATTGTCACCACACACTGTTTGGCACCCAGGACTGCTATGCTGGCCAACCCTTTTTGCAAACCCTATGTATTTATTTAATACAATTTATTGTCAATCACTTCCGGTATTATTAGAAAAAATAAGTAGGTTTCCAACCTTCGTCATGAACCCACTTACAGTTTCAAGTTTGCTTCAGCTTTCAGCTGTCCAACAAGTTGGGGTGAAGGAAGGAGGAGGGGAGCAAAACCTGCACCTAATTGAAAAATGACAAGAAACGGTGGCCAAACTTATCAAAAACATAATAATGATTTATTCCCAAAAACAACCGAAGTGATTTTCCTCCAGAAAGCCGTGAACGTGTGCGAAAAGGGCAAAACGAATTTAATTTAACCCTGAGGGTTAAAACCATATAATAAAAGGAAAACTCAACCAATACAAACCCATCATTCCTCATGCACATTTCTTTACCGGGTTTACGTATCTATGCTTAGGAACACGTTATAAATTTTTCCAAATTAAAGTATCAGGAAGACATCTAATGAACTTGTCCTGAGGCACCACCTCATTCAGGAATACATCATTTTTCTCGTGTACACGTGGAAGAGGAATGAAGAGAGTGGCAGGGTGAGTATTTTAGGTACACCTCAGAGAATTGAAGACTGTTTGAAAAGTAAAATGGGAAGATTAAGAAACTAGAGGGTAGACTATTTTACAGAATACTAAGGGTTTGAACGCATTTTAATTCAAGACACACTAATAGTATGCAATTACATAGTCAATTTTTGCCAACGAGACTATGCTCGAAACTCACTGACCAAGGCAGCTTGCATCTGGGTCTGTGTACGCTATTTTATCTTTCACCGGTATAAACATAAGCCTCTTAAAATGTAATTTGAAAATGCACCCAATTTAATTTCCCGTCCTCGTGGAAGACAGGTTAATCAGGGGGCAAGTCTGCCACTTCGGCCTCGGTCCCCTCCTCCCCAGGGCTCAGTTCCACAGCTTTATCTTAGGAAGCAAACGACCCAGATGACTGTTCCCCCCTCCCCCCGATTTAAGTAATAAACATAATGACTTTATCAGTCCCACCCCACAGCTGGACTCAGTCCTACCATCTAGATGCAAACACCTTTTTTCCACGGAAGTTTAATTGCAGAGCGCATATTTGTCAATCACAAAGATATTTCTATCTATTGTCGCGATGGCATAGTATAAGGAATCTCTAGGAAAGAGAAGGTAAGATTCTTTGACGTACGGTTGAAGGTGCCGCCGTGGTTGGGTGCCCGAGCAGGCTGCTCCTAGCCGGCCTCCCCCTTTAGAGGCTCCCGTCGAAATGTTTCACCTGCTTTGAACCTCGATTTACCTGCTCTCGTTCTCCGCAGCGGAGATCTGGTATCCCCCGCTGCCACCCCCTTCGCCGGAGCAGCAAGGGCAGCTACCGGGACACGAAAGACATTCTCTCCGGGGAGGTGCTTTAACCAGCGCTTATCCGGCCATTTCAGCAAGGCGCTAGTCTTAATGGCATCCAGTGTGTCCACGATTACGTTAAAACCAGACCCAAACCCTAACCTACTTCGGCAAGAGCTTTCTTACAGTCTTTTTACACTTTAAACATAAAATAGGTCGCCCCCTTTTTTTTTTTTTTTTAATTCAGTCATACTCATCAACCGTCTAAGAAACCACCAATGAAGTTTAAAAAAAAACCCAAACTGTAAAGAACAGCGTAGAGTAGACAGTTTCTGAAGGCTTAAAGTTTTCTTTATAATTTGAGCAAGAGAGATGGAAGAAGACTATGTCTACGGAAAGGGTGACAGGACCTAACGCTTAGTGCAAGGGACATTAGTAAAAGAAGTTTAAAAAGCAATAATAATCGATTACACAGGACGATAACATCTCTTTGAGGAGATATCAGCGACCAGTTTTATTATTTTCCCTTTATTTGTAAAAGTGCAAAATTATTCTGTACAAATCCAACATATAAAACCCAGCACTCTGTACAACATTACAAAAGCATATGGATCTCTAACAAGATCTCAGAAATTGTATTCCACGTGTGTAACTAGTATCACGATTCCACAGCAGGAACAGTTTTACATGTCACTCTCGGACAGCGATGGTAAGACCTGCACCACCTGGACAGCGAGACGGCACGTCGCCTTTTAAACCTCGAGCAGGTCACGGGTACCCTGTCAGTTCTCAAGATTCAAATAAATTACATAAATAGGAGCGGGGCCGGGCGCCTCCCTGCCAGTCCGTGGCGCGCCCCCGAGCGAGTCCCTCACACGTCGGGGTAGCCGCAGTAGTAGACGGCGGTGCTGGCGTCCGACACGGCCGAGGAGATGGGCCCCGCGCCCTCGGGCGCCGGCAGCCCGGCGGCGTCGTGGCCCGCGAAGGGCAGCCCCAGCTCGGGCTTGCAGGCGAAGCGCAGGTACTGCTCGAACTCGGTGCGGTCCACCTCGCCCAGCAGCTCCTCCTGCGGCAAGTGCTCCAGCTGCTCCCGGCACGGCGCCGCCTCCGGCGGC
>NW_008794414.1:3037486-3041303 GCF_000699145.1 Aptenodytes forsteri
CCGGGGGGGTCGTTCGGGGGAACCGACAGCGCAATCGTAAGCGGCCCTCGGAGTTCAGCCCTGCTCCCCGCAACGGCGGCAGAGACCGGCCCACCGAGGCCGTGCGCTGCCGTGCTGTCATCAGGCAAATACCCACCCGTCACCGGCCCGGCCAGAAACGGACGACCGTGACCAGAGGAGACACGAAAGAGGTGGAAGGGACATATAATTTCCAACCGTACCTTGATACCCCTTACACCCGGAGAGACACAAGGGGCTTCTTTTGTAGGCAGACTTGGAAAGTAACTTGGGAAGAACAAGCCAAGTCATCACCTGTATCTCACACTTCAGCTTCCTACCTTCTAGTGCTGCCTTAGCGCGTTTTACCTCGCAAGCCCGTGAAATATGTAAACTGCGAGGGACAGCAGGATACTGAATCCACAGTAAAGCCTATGGAATATGTCCTAGCCCACTTTTTCATACTTCGTAATAAAGCTATTCAGTGTCTGCCAAAAGCGCAAGTACTTACTGTATGTAGCGTAAGTTGACTTAGTTACTACTGAAGTTTGAGCTTTGCAGTGCGTATTGCTTGCTGCATTGCCCTGTTCAGGATTCTCTGCTTTGCCTGAATAAAGAAACTGTAAATACAAACAGATGTTTGTAAAAAGTCCGTCACTTCAGAGTAAACACAAATTCTATCTCGCTACCATTTATGTTCTTTTTTGGCGTACAAACTATACATGTATATACAAACTATGCCCGTTTTCACGGGCGCTCTGATTAATATTTGCATTGTTACGTGGTGCTATTAGATGCATCAATGCTTATTTGAGAAGCCGCTGAGCTTTAAACTGAAGATCAAAGAGGTTTATTTGGTTAAGGACACCTTTGTTTGGGTAGCCACTTCGATCAAATAAACCGATATTGTAAGAATTCTCACTGAAATTAAATGAATGAAGCCAGCATCACCGTTAACTTATTCTAACATTGAATCTCCTGTTTCGTGCAACGCAAAACCTGCTCCTTTACACCTGACAGCCCGCAGGTATTCTAAAAAGAAGAAAAACGCAGTGGCGAACGGTAGCTGCCGAGGACTAACACCGGCGAGGATAATTCTCGAAGCACTTCTGCATTCGTGCTTTCTGCTCCCCTCTGTTTGTTAGAGATTATAAACAAGCGATATGTTTCCAGACTAATGGTATCCTGTATTTATCCCTGTTGCGGGGAGTCGAAACCATTGCCAAAAGACTGGCAGCTGCTTAAACCCAAGCAAAGAGAGGGTTTGAGGGTTTTTTCCCCCCGTTCAAACACGCGCGCTAGTCCAACACAACGAGCGGCAGCGATTCAAACAGCTCTGCTTTTCTTCCTCATATCAGATGCTGGAAAAAGCAGCGGAGGCGAAAACAATGTTCCTGCACATATGTACGTGTAAATTGATCTCATACTACTATACAAGAACACCATTCTTGCAGAAGTATAATGCATTTGAAATTGATCGGAGAAGAAGTTCATGGGGACATACTCCGCTCGCAAAGCCGACCGTCACCGCGGAACCGGCGATAAAACCCGGGAACGCTCGTGAGGAATTAAGTGTTTTTTCAATCGTTTTTAGCCCAACGCCTTTGGGACACTGCCTCAGGGCGTACCTTTGTAAGGCTGGTGTGCCAGTGACTTTAGTGTTACGGCTGAGGTTGTGACATCTCCCGACCCGACGTGCTAGGACGCAGAGCCCTTAGTCCTAGGCCAGCTGCCCGAGGGCAGGTCACGCACCGAAGCGTGGCTGATACCCAGAGAAAATTAAACAGAATCCGAACCGTGAACCGTGGGACACTGCCTCAGGGCGTACCTTTGTAAGGCTGGTGTGCCAGTGACTTTAGTGTTACGGCTGAGGTTGTGACATCTCCCGACCCGACGTGCTAGGACGCAGAGCCCTTAGTCCTAGGCCAGCTGCCCGAGGGCAGGTCACGCACCGAAGCGTGCCTGATACCCAGAGAAAATTCCGACTTAAACAGAATCCGAACCGTGTCTGAAGCGAACTGGTGCAGGAGGAAAGAGTGCGTATTCTTCCCTGCAGAGAACAGAATACTCAGCTGAGGGGAGAAAGCAAGGTAGCTTCCAAGCACAACAAAAATCAGGACGGCAACAAGGCGCTGCGAACGACGTCGGTGCCTTTCCAGGGACTTCCAGATCAGCTCCCAGCGCACGCCGTATTACTGACTCGGACAAAACTGACCGCCTGGGAGTTTAACGCGCAGAAGAGAGCATTACCTTTTTTACGAGCCGCTCTTGTTAAAACGCCAAACCGTCCCTTTCACTCTATTTAGCAGAAACATTCTCGTGAGCCAAGGGAACAAATCCCGCAAGAGCTTGCATTGCAAAAGTTCAGCGAGTAGAGGGACTGCTTACAAATACACTTTACGGCAATTTTGGGGCTGTCACTTCTAGCAGAAAAGAAAATGTTTTTCTGTATAATGAACATGAGGTAATAAACTAAGCAAACTGCCGCTGACTTTGTTGGGGAGATTTGTGCAAACTGTTTCTACAGCTCATTGATCTGGGATCAAAGAAAGAAAGGTGTGTTTTGAATCTAAGCCGAGAAAGTAAAAGCTCCCTGGTTTGTACAGAAAATGTTGGCAGTTTGTGACCCTTTCAGTGCCCCTGGTGTCATAAATAGATTATCGCACCGCTTTTCTCGCTTTCTGCTTTGACTGTTCAGGTATTTTGAACTGTAACTTTAAAGCACGCCGCGCAGCACTGATCCTGGACTCAAGTTGCGCGCTCCGCTTACACCTCACTTCCCTGAAGCGCTTAGTAAAGAGCTGCTTCTGACGCTCCTGAAACCGTCGTGGTCGCACGACTCCTGGGGTCATTCGTTAACTTTCCCAACCTAACAATGCCGCCGAGAGTTCATCCTCCTGATTTATTGACCTTTTAAACCCGCCGGTACACAGCGCAGGGGCGCGGAGCGGGGATCCTCCGGCGAGAGATGTGTTTCTATTTCAGGTCCATTACAGAATGCGGTGTTGGAAGTGGTGCTCCCAGCGTTATCAGAGCCGACCACAAATGCCACATGAAAAGCAGCAAACATCCGGAGGGTTTCCTGCAAATCGAGCAGTTTCTCAAGAAAGAGCCTTTTTTTAAAACGTGTATTTAAAGGCAACACGCTTTGCCTCTTTACAGCAGCTCAAAACCACTAAATGAAAGCAGCCCAGCCCGACAACGCTGCATGGTGCGAGAAATCTCCCCGAATTAAGACTTTTCGGGACTTTGCGTCGGGAAAGTGCGTGGATCAGAGAGGCCCTGGTCAGGAATGACCCACTATTGAAAGGAAAACAATCAAAACCCCAAAAGTTAAAAATGTCCCTTTCAGAAACTCTGTAACTATCGAAGCGACGTTAACTACTTTACAACAAAGTAATGGTCCCCAACATTTAAAAAGTTACTGGTTCGCCTGCGTCCGTTTAATCTGCAAATTGCTTTCTAGCAAACGCACCCAAACACCCACACCCGCGAAAAGCTTGCTGCTCATAACTGCACGCAGCACCCAGAGCGAAGCCTCCTCGGTGGAGACACGTACCACCGCCCCGGGCTGGGCAGCTGCGGGGGACAGGCAACAGGCGGGGGGAACAGCGCCGTTCCGCGCAGTAAGCTGCCTGCAGCTGTGCGCGGCTGCTTTGGGGTGTGTGAAGCAACGGTGTCCCCGCATTTTAGGACCGAAGGGCGTCCGGCGGGGGGAGAGGGACGCGCGCGACTCCCACTCCGAGGTAAGAGCGCTTTCGCCTCCCGGTGGACACGAGTGGGGCCCCCCGCCGCAGGCTGGGGGCGAGGCCCGAGGCCC
>NW_008794414.1:3041393-3117323 GCF_000699145.1 Aptenodytes forsteri
CCCGCCGTCTCCCCGCGCCCTGCCCCTCAAGCTGCCCGCTCGGTCCCTTCCCCCGGCGCTCCCGCTGGCGTCCTCGGGGGGCGGCCCGCTTTCCCGCAGCGCTCTCTGGAGGACCTGCGGTGCGGGGGAGAGCCTCCACCGTGCCTTCTCCTAGGAAGGAGTTAACTCTGCCGCCGAAGGGACTGCTTGTGCTTGGCTTTAGTGTGGCTGTAACGCCTTCCCTACCCCCGGCTGAAGACATAAATCAAATGCATGGGAATCAGCGGGAAATGACATGCTTCGCTGACACG
Source organism: Aptenodytes forsteri (assembly GCF_000699145.1). Classification (NCBI taxonomy): domain Eukaryota; kingdom Metazoa; phylum Chordata; class Aves; order Sphenisciformes; family Spheniscidae; genus Aptenodytes; species Aptenodytes forsteri. Next base: position 3,041,684 of record NW_008794414.1, read on the forward strand.
AGTGCTGGGTACCTCTGTAATATCTATTCCAGACAGATAATACGTGGACCCAAACAAATTCCAGTAAAGTCAATGGCGAATGCTACTCAGTTTAAATGACATTGAAAGGAAGCCTAGAAATGGCACTTTCCTCAAAAAAACCCGTAATCTAGATCCAAGGTTCACGACCCATTATACTCATAAATTTATCTACTCCTTTAATATAAAGATTAATTCATGAGACTAAGATCACAGACCTGTTGCATTTTTCTCTATAAAATAAATTGACAACAGTTTGATTACATGGGGAGTTCCCAACTTCATTACGGCGTCGGTGCCCTTCGGTTTGAGACTGAGTTGCGTAGGACCACGAAGCAGTACAATAGCTGGGGCCAGGTAGAACCCCCCTACATTTGAATTTCCAAGAACAGAAATCCTGTTAGTTTTCACACTTAGGTACATACAATCGTAAAAAAAAAAAAGAATGCTTTATACAATGCTGGAGCCGCTCCAAAAGATCAGGGATCTGAACTGAACTAAACAATTTGGCCTAGCCTCTCTATTTATGCTGGTTTTATGTCAGCGGAGCTACTGCAATCTTGTACTAATGTAAGAAAGATTTATTCTGACATGCTAGATGCAAGTCATGTAACCGTACGATTCAAAAGCTGATCCCAGTTGCACAGGAGTGAAATGAATTTCTTCTTTGGCATCACTCAGCTCCCAGATTATCCTTATTAGGGCCAGAAGAATGAATGTAATAAGATACTCTCTAGAAGGTGGGCTATGCTACCATATGTTATGCTACTGTAGTCTTGTGGTGTATATTTATATATTGCTTTCTTTAGCAGGCAGCAATATTTCACAGTAATTTCTAAGTGTAAAGTTCTTTGTCTTTGGCCAGAATAAAATTGGTACATTATACAAATGAGAAAGTAGCTAGGCCTGGAGCTGGGCAGTTACTGTTCCATCATGCCAATTACTTACAGAGATGGCATGTAAGTAATGCCAAAGATGGCATTACTTACAGAAGAGATGATCTGGCGTTTTAGCATATGGAAATAACCCTATGCTAATTGTGTAGCAGAAGTATGTTAGTGATACTAACAAAACTATTAAATGATAATGACTAAATCCAAATGTCAACGGCTTGCCATCTGCAGTTCTGATGAATCAGCAGTGATGAACAAGTAAGACCAGACAGAAACTAAGAATGGATTTAAACCCTCAACAACACTAAAGCTGAATAAAACCTTTTCCCAAGGTAGACAATACGATACACTTATTTTTCAGAAAAAAGTCACTGCTGTCCTTTCCTTCCCTGATATTAGATACAGTGGTAATGTTGTTAAAAAATATCTGTTCTTACATGACCAAAAAGGGCATTGTTTATAACCAAGACATATGAATACAAAATTTGACGCTGTTTTTGCAAATCAAAATATCAAATTGTTTAAGGTTGTAATTTTAAAATTTGCCCAGTGGAAATGCTCTGGATTTTCACTGTATCTTCACAGTTACATTCAGTGATTAAGTACACTACAACTTTTGACATCCGACATTTATCTAGATAAATAAACTACAAAAAGAAAAAAATTGGGCAGTGTTCGGTTTTCTGATATTTATGTTCCTTGATTACTCTTAATACACAAAGCAATTTTAAATTTTAATATTAATTACTTTAATATTATTTTATTATTATTTTATTATTTTAATGTTAATTAAGATTCCAATAATGTTCCATTGAAACATCATATAAAGTTGTAGATGATACAAAAAAGACACCTGCACATCTTCCAAATCCAAAGCAGTCAATATGATCATGTTTCTAATACTATTTACCAAACTTGCAGCACTTTCAGTGGCAGACATCTGTTTGTTTTACAGGGCACAATGAAGTCTATAATTTCTCTGCCTAGAATCCACTAGTATTCAATGTTCTGAACACCTTTGACTTTCACTGAGCAGCGAGAGAAGGGAACTCAACCCTTCATGGGATCATGCCTGATATGGCCAGCAACTTTAAACAAAAAAGACAACTAAGCTGCAAAAACCTCCAAGTTAAATTGAACAATACAGGTTTTTTTGATTCAGCCGTTATTACTTGGGCTTGAATATGTTTAGAATTATCTAGCCTGTGATTCAGCAGTCACACCTATTTTACTTGCGTGGCCTATTTCTGTTTGAATAAAACCTAAGAACCGAAAGTCCCCTTTCCTCCTCCTTTGTCCCCTTAACATCACCTTTTTATCTTCACAACACCCTTTGAAGGGTATTTACTGAAAGGATGAGAGAGCAGTTATCACACAGAACTGAAAACTTAAAAAAAAAAAAAAGACCCAGGAATTTCAATAAACCTACTCTGGAGCTAGATCAAGAACTAGACATCCTCACTCCTACTGCAAACAACCTGCAAGATCTAAGACAATTTCTACCCAGCTATCTCCAGTTTACCAGTTCCATTAAGATAGAATGCCTGTTTAACGGGGCTCTGGATCTAAATGTTGTGAGAGCATTCAATTTAGAAACCTTGCTTCAATGATAAATCTAATGACCTTTTCAGCTTTTAAAAATTCAGTCAGATCTTCTTTAGGAGACAGTTTATATAGTACCTATAGTACCGTGTTGACTACCTTCTACCGTTAAAGCCCGGAGAGGTTTGAATTAATGAAGCAAGGTGGATGACTACAGAGCTTTAGTTTCTGGGTTTACATGTGTATAAATATACTTGTTACGAAAGCAAAGCATATTCGTGCTTTTTTGGTTCAGACCAGCATCCTGCAAAAAGTAAAGGTAGTAAGTCGCTCAGCACAGGATAAACTGAAAAATGCCTAAGGAATATTAACCAACTACACTGGTGATTTACTAAGGCCATAGTTAGAACTGAAGCACACGAAATTATCTTACACAAATGTAATACCTAACTTTCCATAAGCATCTGTTTCCAGCAGTCAGTCTCCTAGCCTTCCCTCCCAGTTAGCGAAAAATTGCAAGATTTACTATTGCAAGACCTATGCCATTTCAGGAAATAAAGACAACGAGTGTTGACAGTTGCTAGCAGCACTTTATATGCTAGCGCACGTGGGTGCTCAAGTGCTGTGATAGTCCATTTAAAAATAAAATCTGAACTAAGACAAGCCAAAACACCTAGGCAGCTCAGTTGACAACCACTCAACCACTCACCAGAGGGAGCCCATTTTCCCCAAAAGCCAACATCTGTCGTACGGCCAACCTGCTACCTGCCGGGACCTCGGAACTACCCCTCTAAAAACCCTACAGCTGCTGGGAGGAGCGGCTGCCAGCTAAGGGAGCCACACAGACATGCCGTGAACAGGAAAGTACAGAGCTGTAAAGGATTCCGTAGCTGCTTGATTAATACTTTCTGCAGCACAAAAGGTACTTTGATGAAGAAAATGCTGCATTTGCCTTTCAAATGGAACATTTCTGAAGGAAACCAGTCATGTATCTGCAGCATGGCACTGACAGATGTAAACATTTTATATTTTCCTATGTAGCCTTCTCGTTAGTTTTTTAGACTATATTTGTGGTATATTGCCATTGAATACTTTAAGCTAGATTCTTGCAAGAAAAGTATTACTTTTTCAATAGAAAAATAAAAACTTTTCAAAGACTCTTCTCACTTTATCTTTCCTCAAGGGGAAGAACCAGCCTTCTAATGTATTAGTAATTCTCATATATTCTTTAAAGTCCAACTGAAAAACTTTAGTAATCTAACTTGCATTGCAACTAAGCACAGAAAAAAGTCTGAACTCATAGCTAACACTGGAACACGTCCTGTTCAGGAAGGACCTGCAGCTCCTTCCAGGGCCAGATCGTGTGTGCATGATGGATGTTTGGAACAGGGCGTAATATAGAGATTTCTTGGCAGCTTTCAGAACCCAACAGAGCTGCAAAAATTGGTGGGTTTTTTTTGTTGTTTTTTTTTTTTTTTAAATCTTAGGCCAGCTAAACACAAGATCCATTTAGCAGTAAAACTATCCTGCTGCCTGTCTAAACAGGAAAACCTTGCTAGTGAAGATGTAGTTACATCAGCAAGCGTGTGTTTCTGGCACTAAAAAATTACCTACGGTTGCATACCTCCTGGTATCTGTCCTTTTTTTCCTTCAATATCACGAAATATTATTAAGTTACTACTTCTGCTTTTAGTGTCTTCTTTGTTCTTCACATGCTTGTTTCTTAATTACTGATTAATACATTTCATCAGCATTTTTCTTTTTGCAGCTACTCCTAGCCAGCGGTCAGTAGATGCCACAGCACAGACCTGAACTACTGAGAAGTAAAATTCAAGCTGCACTGATTATCTCCTTTCCATAAAAAGCAAATCTATTGGTGCAACCAGTTTTTATTGGGAGGGGGATTTTTAAATCTCCTTTTCAGGTTTGCAACAGTGCAGTCACATATTTTTTGCTACTTGTCAGATTAATTCAATAGCAAAATCCAAGCAACAAAGATTTGATCTGGGTAAGTAATAGTTGTACATAAGTTGGTAATTAATAGTTGTACGAATGATTTCAAACTAATTCTTAGGATTTTCTTTGCAGCCTGTAGCTTCAGAAACATTCTGAAATACAGTCAACTCATTTTTATTTAAATATGTGATTACAGAACTAAGGCTGGATATATCACCTGTCTTTGGCAGGGTTCCACATTAATGGAGACTCGCTGGTCCGTCAACTTTCCCTAACTAGATACTGAATCTTAACACAGCACTGGCTACACACTAGCCTATCAGAACTTCACTTGACAGGAGCACCAAATTAATCTGAAATTGAAATAAGAAGATAAGATAAAGTTAATCAGTTACTAAATTACATACAGGCATGAGTATAGAACCTGGGGAATCCCTTTGACAGATGCACGGGGGGTTTATGTTTATGTCTCAAGAGAGCTCTTACTGTTAAGCACACAAAATGGTGAAATAGTAGGTATTTTTTCCACTTTAAATTTAAGTTACAGAACATTTGATAGTATGCTTATTGGTTTTATGCATGTGTTTATAAACCACAGCCTTTTATGTCATTGGCTCAGCCTGAAATTCCAAATTTCATGTTTCAAAACTTCCTTAAACAAAAGCAACCACTGCTGTTCAGTTACCTGCAAGTGGTTAGTAAACATGCATTATCATTTTCTTATTCAAAGAAAAAAATTACTCAAAGCTATTTTTCCCTTTGCTAGAGATTTTCAATAAAATAGAAATTTAAGAAATTTGTATTTGAAAACTAGTAGATTGTGATATGTGTTCAGACGCTGTCCCAAACAGAAGCAGATTACTTGCACAGCCCTTGCAGAAATACTTTCCCAGCTTGCTACATGTGTACTTGCACAGGTTGAGTTTATTGGATTAAAACCATAGTGACGAGAAGAGGTATACGACACTTATTTCTTCTTATAGTACTACAATTGAAAATTAGTAGTGTTGCAGCAGTGAGTGATTAGACAGCTGCAATGGCACTGCTTACAAAAACTTTAAATAACATGTAATACTGAAGTACGTAGTTGCCTAAGATGTATACTTACTTAGGATTAAAAAAACATTATGATAAAGATTAGGGACACAGACTGCTGATTATTGCCTGCTTTTACAAAGCACAGATTATTATTCATCTTTACCCACATAAGAACAGTTTATAGGTTCACATATATTTAATGTGATTTCAGACACAGAATAGCCATATGTTACAGTCATTGATTATATAGGTGTAGGTCAAAATCTATCCTGCAATATTGAAATAAGAGGTGAGTAGAAAGACATATCTGTATGACAGAATTTGATAGCAAATATTGTGAATAAATTACTTTTTCAGCTCTGTAAATTTCAGTAATATATCTTACTAAATAACTTAGTTAAATATATTTTTACAGAAAGAATTTAAATAGTAATGTGAATTAAATACAATAGATGGCACCAGAAGTACTTTGGACATATCACTGGGAAGATCACAAAACGTTCAAGGTTATGTTTTAAATTTCTAGCCAGAATGAATAAATCTATCCTAGTTACTTTACAAGCATGATAAATTCACTAGGGAAAGTTTTCTTTCAAGAACCAATTATTATCCACTGCTCTGTTAAAAATAATTAAAAAATGGCTGACCAGCTTGAATCTCAGAAGAAGGGTTGGATGCAATGTTAATAGTATTAAGACAATTTTCCAGAAAGTAAACAGTTCAAAATCAATTGTATAAATTCCACAGCAACAAATTATTAAAAAAACAAAGTTCTCAATCTGAAGTGTTTAATCACCTTTTTGGGTAAATCTGAGAGGAGGAGCTCTGACCAGACCCGAGTTCATTGGAGTAACTGCATGTCTAAGCAGAAGAGTGGTCCAGGAAGGAAGAAGACTCTGAAGATGAGAACTGAGACAGTCAATCAAGATCACAGAAGTAGCTGCAGCTTCACCTCTTTGTAGCAAGCTAACCTGGACATTATTTTGAACAGCCATTGTACCAAGAACTAAAGCAAGACAGCAAGGGGATATAGCACTCCTTGAGAGTTCCGATGTGATTGCAACACTAGATGATCAACTAAAAGTCTTGTTTATCAGGCCTCTACCTGCTGCTCTTACCTTGTAATTGAGGACATTCTGAAAAAAAGAATTCATACTTTTTCCAAACCCAGCTTTTGTATACCATCTCACTACAAAGGGCATTTATATGCTATTTTTCATCCAATAAATGCTTTACAAAGATACGTTAGTATTACTAACACTGTCCTGGACCTTTGGGAACTCAGGACACACAGATGTTCTAACTAACCAGTCTAAAGTTGCAGCAGAGCAGAAATGTGCCTTTTCCTTTCCCATCTCCAGTTTTAAGTGCAGTTCCATGCTGAACCTAAAGATGCTCATCTCAGGCTCCCTTTCTCCCACGTTCCTGCTAAAACTCTGGGGGAATCAGAGCATCGTTAAGACTCTTTAGCAGATTCGCCTTTGGTAGGATGACTAGTTAGGGATTAGCAATAACAGACTGATTACAGTCAATTGGGAAAAGAGTAAATCAGTGGTCCAAAAGAAAATTAGTAGTGAGGAACCCAAGCCAAATGCAAACCTTCACTTCTACTGTGCATTCTGTGAGCTGTTCTGGAACTGCAGTTTAACTCTCCTTTCTTCTAAGCTTAATTACCTTTTTCCATATTGATCCCAGAAAACTGTAAAGTGGCAAATCATACAGATAGAACAAAAATGGCTGTATTTGTATATAAATCATCACTCACTGTATAGTACAAATGACTACGTAACCAATACTAGTGTACTTGATTTTTTTTCATTATTTTCACTACAAAAAGTGCAATGGCAAACTGAAGTTTGATTTTAAATGAGTACCAACATCTCTGACTACAAGAAAAGCAAACTAGCAAATAGTCAATAGTCAATTGACTTTTTATAGTTACTCTACAAATAAATATGTACCAACATCTGACTACAAGAAAAGCAAACTAGCAAATAGTCAATAGTCAATTGACTTTTTATAGTTACACTAATAAATAAGCGAATGAATCAGATATAATAATTCCTTCTATAAATTCTATTTGATGCCAAAATATACAAGATACAAAACTATTAGGAAAAACAAATATTGAAAAAGATAAGAAATATTGAAAAAATAATTTCTACATCAAAACACTCAAATTTGGATAAAACAAAAAATCTTGGCCATTTGATAAGAAAACATTTTTACCTTTTTATAAAAATAAAGGTATTGATACTGCTGACGAAGTATAAGTCAAATTCCAATTTGGATAATTTCTTTTGACTCTTTATAGTTTTGTTTAAACAGTGATTTCATACTGCCTAATTTCAGGCTCTTAGCTTAGGGGTTGGAGATAGATAGTTTATTAAAGACAAGTAGGAAGAACCCCCTGGAAAAAAATGCTGTATTTTTTTATTTTGCATTTTTAGACTCTGGGTAGTGCCACTTGTGAATTATTAAACTACAGCTATACCCCCTCCAAGCAACAACTACATTTTTGTGATACAGATTCCCTTATATATAATTTGCATAGAAATTTTGAATCCTTCAGGATAAGATCCTCTATAAATATGTATATTCATTAGAGATACACGTTGCTTGCACTAAGTTTCACAGATACCTTTTTTTTCCTTGCAGTAAAACTTACACAGAGAAGAATTTCCACAGTAATTTTTTTCATAAATATTTTATTTGTGAAATGAAAATCAGAGATTGTTTATCAATGGTTCACTATCAAAATGGAAGGACAAATAGACTGGAGTTTTATATGGATCAACCAGCAGTAAAAATAAACTTTTAACCAAGCTGACTGATAGAAGAAGGCATATATTTATTAAACTCGCAAACTTCCAGCAAGTGAGGAGGGCATCAAGGAGTTTCAGGAACAAGACTGTAATTAAAATTATCTTGAAAATTACACAAACTGCTGAAATATAACAGGATAAAATTCAACATGGACAAATGCAAGGTAATTTAGTGAAGTAGGCATAATCTATTTTAAAGATGAGGAACTTAAAAGCAAGAAGCAGTACTGCAGAAAAAGATTTTGGGGGTAATTGTAGATGACAGTTTAAACACCAGTCAACAATGTCATGCTGCTGAGAGGAAAAGAAGAGAAAAAAACCATCACACTGGGCTATGTAGATATACATGTTCTCTGCAGCCTGTGAAGCAACCTTTCCTTTCTCCTCAGGGAAGAGGAGACAAAATAACAGTCTTCACGTTCCTAGGCGGTTGGTGCAGTATACATTAATATCCACAGAGGATAGGACAGAAAATCATGACATACTTAAACTGCATTAAGGAAAATTTAGCTTTAATGATAAGAAAAATAGTCTAAAGAAGGTGAAGACAGTGAAGTGTTGGAATATGTTGCCTATGGAGAATACAAAACCCTCCAGATTTTATAAATAGAGAACAAATATGTTTTAAAAACAGGCTGACAAACACCTGTTAAGAATGGCACACCTACAGCTGATCTTGCATCAGGTCACAGAATGACAGAAGGGTTGAGGCTGGACAGGACCTCTGGGAGGTTATCTGGTCCAACCCTCCTGCTCAAGCAGGGCCACCTAGAGCCAGTTGCCCAGGACCACATCCAAAAGGCTTTTCAATATCTCCACGGATGGAGACTCCACAACCTCCCTGGGCAACCTGTGAGGGGGCAGACTAGTCAGCTCCTGAAGCTCCTTCTATCCTTAGTTTTCTAAACTTTAATGAAAAATTATGCTAATATTTAGGTTTTACTTTAAAACTAACTTGCTGATTTTTCTTCATTCCATACTTAAATCCTTGTTTTACCATTTCAATTTCATAGTATGGCTTTGTTCATTTAGGAATTGCTATTCAGAAACTGCAGACAAGACAAATCATGTCCTTTGTTACACTCAGCCCTCAACAATATTTAATAATTCCCCTCTGTAGATCCCTAAAACAAAATAGTGAATTCACCGAGCTGACCTTAATGTTTCTTGCATGGAATTAAAAAAAGCGTTTCTGAAAAAAAATTCAATAAATAAATCTTATACCCAGGAAGTATGCAAACAAATAATCTCTCAGCAGTGTTCCCCTCAAGACAAAGTTATAACTATGCAATTCTTATTTCATATTGCACACTCAGATTATGCTAATTCTTCACAGTTTAATTTTCAACCTCATGCATAAAGTACATTAGTCCCATTGGTCAGCCTTGTGATGAAGAGAAGGCAGGTGTTCCAGTCATTTTAGAGATCAAATTCCTCATAAGCTATTTAATATTTCCAGTGAACAGGATAGAACAAATCTTCCGCATATACATATCACTCATTGCTCACACAAAGCTGTGAAAAACTAATATTGAAAATTGTAAGGGATATAAAAAGTAACATATGTTGAAAAGCTTATTTTTCAAGCAAGTTTCAAGGAATTCTTTCTAACTCAAATGTTGGAGTTAAAAAAATTAAAATCAATACTCAAGTTTGAAAATCATTACAAAAAGAAAATGACAGAGATATCTTTCAAGGAAGCATACAGTTTCTTCCTCACTTTTTAATAACCCAGAATCATGTATGTTTAGTATTGACCTTGCGATTTATATCTAAGTACGTGACAGATCGCGGGTGATGAACATCTCTGCAAGCATCTCTACCCTACCATGCTTCTGCTTTGAGATATTCTGCTACATCCTAGAATACCTTTCCTAAATAAACTCCAGAAGGTAAATACTTAAGACAATAGCAAATGAGGGGTGAATGAATGTAAGAACATCAAAGGTTCTCTGAGGGAGCTGAACTACAAGAGAAGCTTTGAACCCAGGTTAAAATGTCACAGGGTGCTACCTGAGCACTGTATTTATCAATTTAATTCCTTCAGAATCAACAAATAAACTCTGTGACAAAGATAAAGAAAATTTAAACCCGTATTTCTTTCTCAGAGCTATCTTTGAAGTTACCTTATACCTTAATGTATAACTACCATTTTAGACACACTTTAAAACGTTTTAAAAAATTTTCCAGCAAAGTAATGAAAAGATGCAATCATATTGAGTCACAGACACACCTCTCCCTAAAACCCCAATTATCATCAAATGGCAGAATAACAGTAAAACTATTTTTCATTTTATTAAGAATTTTGGGAAATAAATACCAGTTTTCTACCCAAGTAGTGCATCTCTCTTTCCAAGATGAACAGCAACAGACATTAAATACAGAACTTTATCTAATAAAGTAAATTACATTCCAGAAACTCTATTCATGAGAAATTCACAGCACTAAACAATATGCCCAGATTTATCAGCCAACCTTTTAAAGTAGGAACCTAAAACTGTGCTTGTGAATCTAAGTATTAGTAGCTAAAGCCTGGTTTGCATTCATATCTATACTTTAAACAAGAAGATGTATTTAATTGGTACCAGTTCTGTGTACAGTAGTCCATAACTGAGATGTGTTTCTAAAAGTCTCCCCTCAAAATCCCTCCCTTTACTGAGGTTTCTAAATACTATTTTTTAATTTTTTAAGTCTTGGTACAATCCTATCCCGTGAAAAATGCTGTCTCAAACCCTCCCTGTTCACACAGTGGAAGGATGGGCAGACAACCCCAGTTATTGTTTTTCTTTTTCTTTTTTTTTTTTCCCCTCCACTTTGACATTGTCTGAACTCCAGCAGACAAGAATACTGGCTTCTGTTGTACAATGAAGAGTGTGAGGAAAGGGAAGGTCAGCTTTCTCATGCTTCCCATAATTAGAAGAGTCAAAGAAAAAAAAGTGGCCTATGAAGATGTAACTGTAAATTAGCAAAAGTCATATATTTTTCAGAAGATGGATGCATAGGAATAAATAACATGGAAGAATATATTGGCATTCAGGATGTTGACTATTTAGAAAGGGTACCAACTTGATTTACTGTACAGAAATTTCTAGTGAGAATTTTTAGTTCTCTTAAAAAAAAAAAAAGCGACTTGTGGGGTTTTTTCTCTCCTAGAGCACATCAAGAATGATTCCAAGAACTAGTAAATACAGTAATTTAAAAAAAAAAAATTCTGGTAATAGTCACAGTTTTAATAACTCACTGCTATACTTAGGCATGTAAATTCACAGCATCAACCACTGCTTTTTCCACTTGCTAAAGAGACTGATGCCAAATCCCACATAAAAACATGGCTTCAGCAGAATCCTATGTCTTTATGCATGTAATTCTATTTCAGCCTACTGCCCTCAGGTGTTTGGAATCAAGTCAGTGATGAGTTTAACTGGGAAGAATATGTAAAATACACAACAGTTGTTATTGAAACAGATAGACATGGAATTGACATTGAAACAGTACATTTATGGAATTTTGTTTATTTTATACCAGTATGGGAATAAGGAAACGCATACTGCATCTTTGAAGGAGTGAAGGGAGCTCAGTATCCCAGATGATGAAATGTAGAAGAATAATAGGCAGTGATAGTTCTTAAAGGGCATGGCTAATTTCTCTGAAGTTGTAGGACTTGGAGTACCATGGTGGCCTGGAGTCGGGCACAGATAGTGAGTTTTATTCTATAGTCTGTCATGCTCAAACCCCCTTCCCTGGAGAAGCTGTGTCTATGACCAAGGACAATGTAGAATGTTTCGTAACAGACTTATAAAAAATAGTGTGAAAATGAAACAGCAAAAATCCACAGGATTTATTTTCTCATGGGTATTAATAAAAGAGAAGTTCTTTGAAAATTCCTTTTAAGTAGTAGAAATTGCACAGTTACGCAAACAGTATATATTTTCTGCAAGTATCATGAAACCTGACAAGAGACTTCGCAGAAGTCTGTCAGCCCAGCTTCAATAAATATTATACTCTAACACATACATTGTTATGAAAACCAGCCTCTAAATTGGACCCCCATGTTCAAAAGCTACCTTCTTGAACTCTTAACAAACTTCATTGTTCGGTACGATTTTCTGATAAAAAACTTGTTCCAAGGCTCTTTAGAAGAGACATCACTGAATTTTAATCCAAAGAGTTTATGAACAATATAAGTAGATTCTTGTTTGAGAAATACCTGGCAACAATGCTGTATAGCAATTCCAACCAGACTATCTGTGTAAAAGATAAGCAGATTTAGCCAAACATGCCTTTATCCGGGATTGCAATGCATACAAAGAATCCTGAAAAGCTTCCAACTTCAGAAATTAGCTGTTTATTTTGGAGCACCTATATCAATAACAGCAAAACATACCACAAAGGTACTAACTGCTCATCTGCCTTACAAAATTGAAAAGGAATGTTTTGCTTGTAAATCTGAGAAGGAATAAAATAAAAGGAAATGAAAGTGAACTGTCATATGTAGATCCTCACGATAAGTTTACAAGAAGAATCTAACAGCTAACTTACAGAACCTTTAATTTTTACCACCTCAACAATTCTACCTTAATTTTTACCACCACAACAATTCTAGGATGTTTTAATGTCTGAAAAATTAAACTGTCTCTGCGCTTTTGAAAGGGAAGTTCTGTCAATACCTTTCCACATCTTCTCATATACCCTAACCCTGTCATCTCAACTTCTTAATTTGACTTCAAGGTGATGTTAACATCTTTATGCACTAAATAAAGCAAGGTACCTTTTAAAATGAAGCCACATCTACTAAGCAGGGGCAAAAAAAAAAAGATGCAAAATGTTACATCTGCTTGGCTGATGTCTATAGCTGGCAATGGGCTGATAACCTGCCCCAGCACAGAGCTGAAAATTGCACCCTAGAGAGCAGAGATGGGAGCTGAATACCAAAATTAGAACAAGCATCTTCTTTCCAGGTAAGAAACAGCCTTTCACTAGATATGTTTCTTTGGGTGTCTGTTCCACTATCTATTAATCACTCTTTGGCTGATGCTTTCCTATGACATCCTAACCAGGTCTACATGCACTATTTAGCTTTTTTCCACAATTCTGTTCTTGTATATTAGAAATAGGATGACACATTTCTGATTTTATTTAAACATATGCCCATTCTAGTCACTAACATGACTATTCTGATTTTGCTTTGTTTTACTCACTGTTATTCCAACATCACAGTTTTTCCACTACAGTGTAAAATATGTTTATTTACAAACCACATCTCTTTCCTATCAACCTGGTTTGTTTCCTTTTTTTTTTTTTTCATTATTCTTCAGCTTGGATTGCCTGGGTTTGCAGAAGCCAACTGACTTATGACAACATGAATGGTACCAAAGCTTGAAAAGAGAAATCCAAAGCTGTGCAATATTTAGGCTCAATTCCCCCTTCTACATGCAATATTTTTTCATAAAACAAGATACTGAAAGTAGAGCTCTCCAAATTCCATACACAAAAGCGGCACACTCTCTGTGAAACTTTCATTGTAATACTGCTTTTTACTATCGGCTAGTCAAAAGGGGATGTAGTTGGGATGCTTAAATGGAAATAGCTTGATTGCTATGCCTTATATAATAAAAATGGAGTGTTTCAGAAATGGAACACTAATGAAAAGTTCATAGCTAACGAAAAGTAGGAAACAAAGGATACCTGCTACTGGAACCAGCCAAATGCCACCAATATACTAAATAAAACTTGGAAAAATTTTATTGAGTAGCAAGCTCAGCATGTTGGAATAATAAGGAAGTTTGGAATTTCCTCTCTCATTTGGAGTGTCTTTGCAGAAATATCAGCTGGTAACTACATCAGACCGTGCTATGTATAGCTTTGTTGATTTACAGAGGTCTTTAGAAAGCACACGCCCAATGTTTTGCTTCACATGAATAACCCGTATAGACAAACTGCCTAGCATACCCGAAATTTGGAGAATGAGAGAGAACATTACTTTTTAAAGTTTAGGTCATTAGAAAGGATACTTGTTTAATTTCAGCATTATCAAATTGAGGTGACCTAACAGAATTAATTTCTAGTTATGAAAGCTATTCTCTAGACTCCCAAAGGACAACATCTTGCAACACAAAGAAAGAGTAGTTATGAAGAAAAGGAGGAATGCATTATTTCACTCCAATCCCTACAATTAATGTAATTTATCTGCTTTATTTTTTCAAAATATACTTCCTTTGAGTTTTTCAACAACGTTAATTCATTTTTTTAAACTGTTATTTTTGATAATGCTAAGTGAAAAGCAAATGGAAATACGAAAGCAAATGGAAACATTAAATAAAAAATTGAGTGTTGTTCTTCAATTATTTGCATTACAGCACTACTTTCAGAGACAGGGCATAATGCCTTTCTTTATCAAAACACATCCAGTAACAAAACAAAACAAAACAAAAGATACACTAAGTATTATTACTCCTTTTTAAATGATATAGAATAGAGTTAGAGGTTAGATGATTCACTTCATGTCACATTGGAAAATCTGTGGCAGAAGTCCAATTAAAACTTGGTCAGATGAAGCAAAAAATGCACTCAAGTGATATTCACACGACCAACCTCATTAACATAAATGTGTGGTGGCTGCTCTGCACCACAGTAAGTCATCTCACCCACACAGCTTGCTTTCCTCCTTCCTTTTTCACATGCACAAATTTTGCCCGGCTGCTAATAAGAGATGGTGAGCAAAGGCGGATAAAAGGATCAACACTGATTTCTGAATAAACAAACACACAGTTCTGATAAATTAACATTGCTAATGGAACAGAATTCATGTAGTAATTCAAGTATACCTTGTTCAGAAAATTCCTAAATATGTTGAATGCAAAACTGCATTTTGGACCAGATCCTGCACGATGCCTACCAGCCATGGAGAAGTGTTTAGCATTCCTATTCCTGCTCAGCATTTCTGCAAATCTGCAGATTTTTCTGAAGTTACAGCAAGCTTCAAGGAAAGAAGTCACAGATCTACAGATAACAGAATGATTTCTGAAAGCCATTAGCATGACTTATCCTTTAGCAATAAATACTGTGTGTATGATGAAGGGTTTACTTTCCCAGAAGTGCTTATGGGACTTAAGATTGCACAAAAGGGCTGTGAAATGTGTTTCCCTCAGTTCTGGCTCTTTGGTTCCTGGAGCCTCAGGTCACATTCAACTCATAGTTCCTATCAAGCTTTTCCCAAAGGACCTTTGGGCTCCTGCAGTAGCCAAACTTCCCTGGAACAGGAAACTCTATTTACACTGATGTCTTAAAGCCTGGT
Organism: Aptenodytes forsteri; assembly: GCF_000699145.1. Classification (NCBI taxonomy): domain Eukaryota; kingdom Metazoa; phylum Chordata; class Aves; order Sphenisciformes; family Spheniscidae; genus Aptenodytes; species Aptenodytes forsteri. The sequence continues at coordinate 3,057,250 of NW_008794414.1, forward strand.
GCTCATCCATAAAAGGGAAAAATAATACTTTTAGGAACTGTATTTTTCTTAACCTTTAACAGACCACAAGTCTAGTCTAAAATGCACATGCTGTAAAAGTGAGTTTTCACAAAACCAAGAAAAACTATTTCCGAATAAGTAAAAAAACCTCATTCCCTTGAAGTGCCTGCAGCGTTCTGACAGCATGCAATATCTTGACAGGAATGTGGAACAGAAAAATACAAATTAATTTGTCAGTTTTCACTGTCTCATATGAAAGAAAGGCCATCTATAGACATTAAAAGAATAAAATGTTAATATCTTTTATCGGCATCATTTTTGATGCAGGTAATTTTTTTTTGTTTGTTTTCGATACTGAGTGGGCAAACTTCTGTTTCAACTATCCATTCACAGGGGAGGACCAAAGCCTTCCCTGGGGAAGAGCCCTTACATGAAATTCCACCAGGAATTGAAAATAACCCTCACAATGGCAATGTGACTCCTGAGCAGAAAGATCCTGCAAGATCTGCTTCATATGTGATAAATTACAGCAGGCTACTGGGAAAGTGAAGTAGAAGTAGCTACTTTTCTCTGCTTGTATTACATGTTTCTGTTCCTCACCACCCTTAATAGACGGTTATTTCGCAAAGAACATAGGTAACTTCCATTTGTCAAGCAGCTTTTTGATTTATTTTTTTTTAACTGCCATTTTGCATACAGGAGAGTAATAAATTAAAAAGTCAAAATGAGGATTTTTATTTAAAAAAAGAAGACCCACCATGACTTCATCTAAATCTTAAGATGCTTTTTAATTTAAAAATAAGTTTATCTTCATGCAGATATGAGTTTTGATTTGCATTTTGTTTACTTCAGTGCCAAGATCAAGCTTTCCTGCATTACTACAGCTTATAATCACATCCTCTGTCTTTCCTTCCCTGTAACATCTTTTGTTTACTGCTTTCTTTTTTGTCACATCTAAAGTGAGTGAGACTGCCAGTTCTGTAAGTTTCTGTAAAATGCCTAGCACTTTACAAACCACATAAAATAACAGCATCTGTCCTATGCAGGATAGGTGTGCTGAAGGCTGCCTTGAGATACTGAGAAAAATCCTTCTGAAAGGCTGATTGAGTTGCTTGCATGAATGCTACTGAAAATAAGCCAGACAATTCAATGCTGCAGGCATCTGAGTTTCCATATAAAAAGCCTAAACTGCGAACTTTGTATTCAGACTGAGATTTTGTTTTGAGAACGTACTGATGTTTTCAGTGGACGTTCCTTGATTAGCACTACTCTCCTTCCAAAATCATTGTATCAAACTGAGTATCGATTCAATAAAATAAGATACTTCACTTTTGGATTTTTATTCATCTTTTTACAGAAATCTACTTTCCAAATACAAACAAAGAGATTTCAACTCCTTTGTTAAACTTCATTTAGCTCCAGTGAAGAAACTGAAGTGCAGACGGTGTAATCTGATTACAAAGTGAAATTGCATCTTTTAATCTATCTGTAAACAACAACATGAAAGAGAAAGATGTTGTTACAGTAGCATATTCTTAGTGATGACATTATTTTGCTTGAGGTTGGCTATTACAATTTCTGGTTTAAAGCTGAAAGTTGAAACATGCAATCACCTTGCTTACTAAGAATGGCAAACAGTGTCTGCATGACCTTTTCCAAATTATATTTTAATGCAAGATCTTTAATGCTTTAACTATGTCTCCTCGGATGGACAAACCTATTTAATTTGATTCCAAATGCTGGACAATTCTTGGCCTCAGACTAGAAGTCTGGAGACACCACAGTTATATTCTAGGAGATTAAAGAAAGCAGAAGGATACAGGGGTTTTCCATAACTTTCTTTCACTAATCACAAGGACTTGACAATGTAACATCTCTAATCTGTCATCTAGGAAATGAGTAAGGTCCCTAAAAATAATTGGGAGTATCCCAAGGTGAATAAGTGTAGGTCTATGAAAAAAAAAAGATATATTATCTCTGTATAATGTTACTGGTTTCTTTATGTTGGCATTTGTCCATCTCTGTCTCGTTCTTGTGCTGAATTCTCTTATCTGTCTGAGCCTCATCATCACCTCAATTCTACAAGCTCTTCAAAGAGGCTGGTTAGATTTTTCATTACTTCCTATTACTACATTCTTATTTAAAGCTGAAATGTAAGAAGAGATAAACTTACTATTAATAGCAAATGCTTTATTAAAATGTTGTTCTCCCTCCAGATTTTAAGTGTCCATAATATTGTGCATGAAATGAGACATTGCCCATTACTATGTAAATGTTATTTTTCCATCTAGATCTTTAAAAAATTATTAATACATTTAATTCTACCAGATTGTTCTGTTTTACACTCATTCGTTTGAACTTCTGATTATTTTCTTGATTTAAAAAAAATGAAGTCCATGATACCAATTACATAATAGCTATTATCCAAACAGAGACTTTTGGGTTTCAGTGACAACCTGCATAACAAACCTGAAAATGTATCTGTTTGGTTAAACATACAAATGGTGTTATTAATTTAAAGCTGCAGTTGAGCGTGTTTCTAAGGCTTTGTTCTTTTAAAACTCTTAAGGTACCTAACAGACTGAATTTTAATGTAAACGTTTGTAGTTTACTTCCATTAAAACTACTACAGAAGTAAAACACATTGATACCAATTCAAAAATACTGTCTTGTAATGACTAAAAAAACCAACCAAAGATGTACAAGACCTGACAAATTTTACAAAGGTGGAAAGTGGTAGAGTCTAGAAGAATAAAATGTCTCTCTGATACGACACATAACCCTCTTTTTAGATATTTTTTCCACAGAAATGGAATAAAATATTTAAGATGTTCTGGTTTGTATGTAAAACAGAGGCCTAGAAGACTCACCTATGAACTCCCTTTCTTTTCCTCTATCATCTGCTCTCCATTTCAAGTTCTGAAAATATCTGGGAGACAGGAGATATGAAGAGCATACCCAGTGTAATTGCATTATCTAGACTTACCTCTGTATTAATTCAGATCAAAATTCTATGTTCAGCATCCAAAGAAAATATAGATTTGCAATCTAAATCACGTAGCGCTTCCCCATCTCTGACTGAGGTATTAATCCTTGTACATCATAGTCCCAAGTACATATTTTTCCATCCAAATATGCAGTCATGTGTTGAGTTATCTTTTGACTTTCTGCAATTGTTTGTTACATGTTTTCAGTCACAAAACAGAGTATCTAAAACAATCACTTTAAAAATGGCAGTTGCTACAATATGTAGACAACTGTAGCAACTGGCAATCACAACAGCTAGTAGCTTGAGCTTTTACAGGTTTATAGATCTAGACAGACAAAATCTAGCTTTAATAATTCAAAATCTATGCTTAACAATTACAATTGGAAGGTTATTTTTAAAATGACAGAATACATTCAGACAGAGTAAGAGAGATGAATTTTCATTTAGTACCTGGCTAAATAACATGTTTGTCAAACATCTAGACCATGGATCTAACAGCTTGGAGTCATATTTAGGAAATACTAGGAAGTCCATGTATATCATAGAATCATAGAGTGGTTACACAGATAAAACAGTTCTCTGTTCCTTCACTAAAGGACCTCAACTCTGTCTTTTGCATGGGCACAGGACAGTGGTACCCAAATGTATCACATTTAGCTGACTCAAGATGCCTAAGATTTCAAGCTTCTCCTTCACTCCCATCTGGGACGTTATGCAAAAAGTTCCGAGGCTTTAACAAACAAATAAAAATTCCAGAACTTATGAGAAAAAAACCATCCTATTTGTAGTTAAAGTTTTTGTATAGTTTTTAAACAGCTTTTTGCCATTCTTTCAAATAATTTCAATTAATATTAATTTCAGTTTAGTGCTTCATAAAGCTGTACTGCATGAAAACAAGACTGCTGGCCCCCAAAACTTATCATCTAAATGTTCATCTATGAATAATTTTGCAATACACATTGTATTTACATGCACAGGCAAAGAAGAAAGGTATAAAATCAACATATGTTTACTAGGAAGTTGACCAGAAATGACTAAATATTATAATCAATGTGCTATGTGGGTTTATTTTTAAACTTATCATGTACTGCATTTAGGTGATCAACTATTAAACGGGCCAACAAATCTCTTCATGGCAACTAGATATTATGAGCCTTTCGCAAGAAGTGTATTTTAAGAAGGGACGTTTAAGAGGAAAGGGTGGAGGTATGAAATGGGTTTGTTTAAAGCTAGTGGTCAAATTCACGTATAACATGACACTACTGACTTAAAATTTTTGCCAGAGATAAATTTGGAGTAGGGATTTTAAAGTAGTTTCAAGTATTCCATCATCATACACAGAGAATTGTTTTATTGGAACCTTTTCAGAAATACGAGGTCTCAGTCATTTCCTCTTCCTTTTACTCCCTCATTCTTTCTTATCTTAATTTATAGTGATGACTTTATAATAACGACTTAGTGATACAGACACTGGTTAAGCAGCAGGAACCATCTGAAAGTGACTTCATCAGCCACATGAAGACTGTCTTTTGCACTTGTACTTGACGTGGGTATGGGAGGTAACACCAAAGCAGGAGGCCTCACTAATGAACGTCAAACCATCCATGAAATTGCCAGCCTAAATTGTCTGTAATTACAAAATCTCCCCAGAACTGTATAACCATTCCTTTGTTTTATTATTACACTAAAAAAAGCCCTGAACCAAAACTTTAAAAAAATCATTCCTGGAATTTCCTTTTGAAATCTTTCAACTTTTAACTGACTGAAAATAGTAATGTAATGAGTTTGACCACTTCCCTTCCTGACTTGACTTTAGAGATGAGTAATACTCAGGTCTATAAAGACTTTGACAATCACACAAATTTGGTAGAAATTATTATTCCCCCCTTGGAAAAATATTCTATTCCAAGGGAGGATCTCTAACTTACATACAGCACAACACTGTATGCAGTTGTACCAAGGACAACGCGAGGGTGGGATACAAGTCTGATCACTTTTACAATAGTTATTAAAGTGTGTGCTATGCAGATATAAGTAATGGTTCAAAAATATTAGTACAGCAGCTGGGAACCACAATGAACATGGACTTGTATGAATAAAAGAAATCCTCATTTCAGAATGCTATGACCTCAATTTATTAAAGGTTAAAATGTGGTACTTGCAAATAGAGCTACAACAGAGGCCACTATCTGAACCAGGGACAACTTCATGCTGCCTGTGCAGCAGGGTTGCAATATTTCACCTGTTCCAAAAGAGATGGTTTCCAGAATCAAACACCTACTGTCTTCTTTTGCTGTCTGCTGCTGTAAGCAAGACAGAAAACAGGCTTTATAGGTGGCTGCAGTCCATGCTTCCATCTCTCCCATCCTTCTTCCTCTGGTGTTACCAAATCTCCTTTTTCCTCACAGTAGGAATTCATTCTTTCCCTTCTTTCCCAGCAGCCTAGGAAGTCAGGGCCAATACAAGACTGGAAGGAAAGGTCAGGAAGTGCTAGAAAAAGTAAAGATCCTGTATTTCAGCAGAATGAGACCAGGAGAGTCCTATAGTTGCCTGTAGTCTCCCCAAAGCTTCCACAGCCCTCCCAAAACCCACTTTCCCCACACACTGCTCATCCTCATTCTCTGAGATATCAGCTGATCCCTTACACTTCCCATCTGAAACTCTAACTTTCCCAGTCCAGAGCTTCAAAGTCTTCACTGATGTCTCCTAATCCTTTTCTCCCCCTTCCTTTTTTCCCCCAAGTCTGTTTATCCGGTGCTGCAAAAAATGAGTTTGTGCACACCGCTGAAAGGCCTCAGATCAGCTCTAGCATATGATACGGAGCTGTCAGTTCCCATGGATCTGATTCCCCTTTATTTCTAGCTAAATATTTAAATCAATAGCTAAAAATGCACTGATATTTAGAAAATATTGTACATAAATATTATACAGGGATAAAGGCAGTCACAACATATATCTGCACTACAATCCGAAAAGTAACTCTAGCTTGTGTTGACAGACAAGAGGCAGTTTAAAACAGCCTAAGCCAGGTATCAATACAGCCTGATAACACAAAGTTCAACATCAGCTGCTAAGTCTAACTAAGCTTCCAGGTAAGCAGTGGCTAAATCCTGTGTTGCCAGTTCCCAAACTGGCAACATGAAAATAAGCTTCAGTACATTTAAATGAACAAACAAGCCATCTTCAGAAAGAACTAAAGGCATATATAGGCAGAAGAAAGGGTGGTAGTCACAAATACAATTCATATATTAAAATGGACTCTACAGAAGGAACAAAAGGAAACTTGTTGCCCTTAATTAAATTAATTCATGTTTCTGTAATCTGATCAATGTAGATTAATTATTCAGATGGTAAGTACTACTTCTCTTTTATGCTACACAAGTATTCCTCTATAGACCTTGTAAATATGGGTTTGATTTTGACATACATCCTAATAGGGATGTTAGTTATATACTTACTTATTCTTATAGAATGTCACGCATATGATCAAGCAGTAAGACAAGAAAGATCTAGAGAACTACCGTTTGGGCTTACGCATGCATACCACTGCTAAGTACACTGACAGAAATTCAAGAGGGAAGAATTTCATAGATCAGTGAAAAAGCTCTCTTTAAGTCTTCATTTAAGAAAAGAAGCATTACAAGTCTTCAGACTAAAAAAAAAATCAAAACAAAATGATGCCAAACTGCTTTAGCAATGTCATAAAGTCCAGGTCTAACTTGTCTCCTGAGAAATGCTCATGGCTTCCCATAAGATAAGCTCTGTCCTTCACTTAGACAGTGAAGCTGGAAAGTGATAGCCATAGTTTCTCACTCATCTGAGCAGACTTGGCAGTTAGCATGCTTCAGCAAAGAGCTAAGCTATTTCACTATCACCAGTCTTGCACATGTGAACGTTACAGACACATCTGCATGAAGATGGCCAACAGACCAACTTGCGAGGTCCCTACTATGACAGGAAACCTATAAATCTATGAACATACTGAATACCCATCCATTCCTGAGATTATCTTTTCAGGCAGATAGACATACAGTTATTAAACCAACTACCATCACATATGTGTTTAAAGTACAAGTACAGAAAAAAAACCATAAGAGCTCTTATATTCATGAACTACTTCTCCACTTCAAAGTGACATTAATATTGTAATCTGAGGATCCTTTATATTACACATTTTTAAAGATTATAACTAGGGAAAGAATCATACAAATGTTATGTGTTATCTGGTGAGCTGGAAGCAGCCATGGATGTGACTTTATGAATGGTTTTCCAGTCAATTTTCAAATTTTATTTTAGACACTTTCCAGAAAACAAATAGAAATACATGGAATTTTTGTATGGACAAATACTTTGCTGAAAATATTTGCTTATGTCCAATATACAGGTAGTTATAAACACTTCCTGTTTTGCAACAAAACCTAAAGAAAAATTAACATTCTATTTGGCACTTCAGAATGGGGGACTAAGTAGTCTGATGGAGAAATAACAGTGCAGAAACTACACTTCCACCAGTAATAATGTGGGAAACAACTTCCTTATAAACTTTGTGTGTGAAAATGATGGCGGGGGTTTTTTTTTTTTTTTTTTTTTTTTTCCTCTCCCTCTCTCTTTTTTTTGCGGTTTTTTTTTCCCTTTTATTAGTAAAATTAACTGAAAGCAAGCTGAATGATCTGATCTTACTGGCATGCACGTGATTCTAAAAGTACAGTTAGATTTGTACAGATGGGAGGGTGACATGTACAGATCCAACTGCAGGAATGAGTTTTAAGTAAACCAGCAATACATGTGAAGACACCTGTTATTAAATTAGGGTCTTCAGTTCTGTATCAAGGCAATTGCAAAACTAAGATGTATCCAGCTAAGAAACTACTTTTCTGTACTTTATTCATTGTAAGCAATTCGGCCAACAGGACTGCAGAAAATTAAAGGCAAATTACCTTTTTAAAATCTAAAAAAAATCATTGAAATCTGATAAACTACTGCAGACCAGTAGAGAAATTAGTAAAAATCCATTCATAAAAGTGATGAGCAAGGAATGTATGGTATTGCTAGGTCACATTGAACTAACTCTGATAAAACACCACAGGAACTTCACTATCAGTTTAGAACAAGCAGGACCTCAATTTTCTAGGTCTTGCTTTAACTCTATGTGCATTGGTTTTACCATACATCTATGTAGCTGATTTCATCATCTGCATCCTGTATTTTTATTTACAAACATCAGCACTGGGAGGGGTTGTCACACCCATGGATCATAGAAAAAGCACTGCAACCTTCCCTTCTGTAAAGGGAGCTATGGATTTAGACAGTGATCAAATGATAACTATATGGCAAATACTCGATATTTTCCTGATTATCAGGAAACCTTCTACACCTGAAATTCTATTAAAACTTCCCTGACATATAAGTAAGTCAGTCAGTCAGTCAGTCATTTTAAGATAAAAAATGCAAAGAAAAGTACAGAAGAATTTTAAAAAAAAATCTAATGGACATTAAGCAGTGTATAGAGAAACACCTACATGAAAAAATTCTTTCTATTTCTTTGGTATGTCAAATTGAGGTGCTTGGTGTCATCTGGTAAATATTCCTGTGTTAACACAAAGCTGCCCTCCTACAAATAATGCCATCTGAGTCAAACTATGTAGACAAAACCATGTCACGTTATGGTGATTGCACTGGCTTGACTGGTATGAATGATGATTATAATGGACTTTTTTTCTGAAAAAAGGCAAACATTTTAAAACTTGTGGCTTTTATCTTTTTAACATCTCACTGTTGGACAAGCCCCAGCATTGGCATTATAGACCTTACCAAAACCACAGCTACTGTCTAATAAAAATTTTGCACAATAAGACCTGAATTATCCCTTCTCTCTACACTTCACTAAACATAATGGACATTCCCTTACTTATGTAAGGGAACATTTAAGACTAAGCACTAGCAAGCATGAAAGATATTTCCTTCTTCCTGCAATGAGATTTGGTTACTGCACAGAAATCAAAGCAAAAAGTGAAGCTTTTAAACTACTATTGATAGATCTTATTCCCCCACTCCACCAGGAAGACACTCTACCAGACACATATGTAGTTCAAATGAAGCTGAGATTCTGGCCCATCGTACCACAATACACACACACACACATATATACATATATCTCAATCATAAACTAGATTTTCTAAGTCAACTGTGTCTTTAAAATACATCTATACTAAATAGCTATTACATTTCCTAAATTAAAATTAATGGGAATGTTTGTTAAATATTCATAAGTCTGTTGTTAATATTTCATTAACATCTTACAGACATTGAGACCGTATTATTCCTCACCACTAACGGGCACATAACATACCTCAAGAGCAAGAGACAAAACGGAGTCAGAAACATGCATGACAAACAATATCAGACTTGTTCTCATTTTTTTTTAAAAAGATGCTGTGTAAAATAAAAGTTCTTTTTTACTAGGTTTCCTACCTTTCCTACCCATAAGATAGTTCACATTAAATGACTCTTCATAACTTCTCAAATACTTACTATAATTAAAATGAAGCCAGAGAACAGAAGAATTGATTTTAAATATCCTGCTCCCTTTAGACGTAATTAAAATTTACATTTATTGCAAAGAAGTGTTAGATTATTAAAGACTTTATATTCTTTTTACTATAAGACTCTGCTGGTGTTATAGAACCTGAAATAGAAGCTTATTCTCTTTCCCTATGTGACTCATGATCTTGTCGATCATGACAGAAGACACTAAAAATACAATACATTACTGCACGCAGTGTCTGTAAATCCCAGGAAAGAAGTAGCTTTAGACATTTATACAGCTAGTCTGGCGACCAAGTGCTGGTGAGTGTGTCAGCAAGCGGTTGGAAAGCGGACAGTTTGTGCTGCTGCTGTAAGGACAGGAAGCATTGAGAGTTTCTGCAGCGGTGGTTGGCCTGAGATAATACCATTGTATAAGCAGGCTGAGCGGCCTCTCCCAGCGCTGGGAGCCCAGAGCCTGGCGTCTGGCTGCCTGGCCCCCAGCCAGGCCGGGCCCTGGGCTCTGCGGGGAGGGTGGCTGGCCCTCCGGCAGCTCCGCGCGCAGCCCGGGCCACACCTCACCTTGCAAAGGAAATCTGGCGGGAGCTCCAGACTTTATGACTTCTTCTTTACGAGTCCCCTCTTTTTTTTTTTTTTTTTCCACTTCACTCTGGTAGTGGTATTCACACTGGGCTCTCAGGGAACTATTTAAAGTCACAAGCAATAAATGAGCTGATGACAGGATTATTGGGAAAAGTCATACTTTGCTACTCTAAAATGCACATTACGTTCCCCTCACTTTTTAAACAGTGGCAAATTGCTATCACTGCCACCCATCGAACAGAATAAAAGATTCATTTCAACAGGCAAGTTCTCCAATCTTTTCAATTTTTATCCCCTTTAATTCTACCAGGTTTATTTAAGATATATGTTCTGTTTAAAAGAGACATTGTTCTTAACACACAAAGGAGTTCAAGGATGTGGCATCAGTGTGTTCCCACCCACCATTTGCTCTGATGGTGTTAGATTCTCTGAAAAAAACATGTAAGTCCCAGTGCAAGTATTGTGCTGAGTATATTTTTAAAGTATGTGTTTCAGTAATGGTAAATCAAAGATATTCAAAGTTGAATAAAAGCTTTCCCTTTACAAAATCTATGTGAAAAAAACCCCACCAACCAACAAATAAAATATAATATAGCACAGTCAGCATCTGCTACCTTTGTTCCAGAGAAGCAACATTTTACAGTCCAGGCAGCTTCCCCAAGAGCACCCCTCATATGCCTTCCAAACGTACATTTACACATATACATAAATGCTCATCATGCTGGATTTAAGGATCTCCTTAAGCATTCTGTTGAAAAGGCAGCAAATGGAACAACAGTAGGTACAACTAATTAGTGAGAATGCCAATATTTGCCTTTTCAAAAATATCAGATATTTATTAAAATCGATGGAAACTAGTCTAAGACTAGGAATAGATTTCTACATCAGCATTAAATAAATCTATTCCTGTTTTTACATTAGTTAGCATAAAATAAATTCTCAAAGAGTATGCAGTACTTCATAACTTAATTTTGTCATAAAATGACAAGTATTTCAACAGGTGAATTACATTCCTGTACTTATTTTATGAAAATATTTTACAGAACCTATTATTATTAAATAATACCAATTTAATTGGTATAGCAGTAATATTTGATACAGCAGTAATTCTGGCTAGCAACATAACTGGAGTTTACTTTATTTTTGCAACATTATTTTTATGTGTTTGTCAAGTAAAATCGCCACAGCAGCAAGCCTTCAGTTCCTAAAGAGCATATGCAAAGGTGGTCTTATATTTAAGGCACTACACTTAACCTGGATCTACAGAAGGGCTGTGTAGAGTAAGACCTTGCCCATGAGAGGTATAATCCATATATTGTGAAGTAGCAAAAGTCCTCAAATTAAAACTGTTATGGCTGAGTTTAATAACAGTTCACATTTTGAGACAGATCTCAAAAATAAACGACACTAACTTTAATGTTTAAAAAATATTTTTACTTGTCTTTTGAATTTTGAACTGCCAGGATTTGCATTTGCAAGCTGCTCTGTAATCAAGAAAGTAAGAATACTTTAGCATCACATCATATTTTTTAAGTCACACTACATTCAGAAGGAAAGGCTTCAAAGAAAAACAAAATAACGACTTATTTAAAGCTTGGTTTGATTAAAACAGTTTAGATATATTCTAGAAGACTATAATAGCAATGAAACTATGTCACATTTCTCAGCCAAACCAATACAGGCATCAAAAAGTGACTCATTATAAAAGAGGTAAAATTTAAAATAAATTATTTTGTTGCATGTATCAACATATTCAAAATACTTAGAGAGTGATGTATCAACATAAAAAAAAAAAAGAGTGATGAGTAATACTCGACCTCAGCTTGACACATCTTAGAAGTCTCATTTTTGGAGATGATTGCTCAATTAATACAAAAAAAACATTGCTTATTTTTGAACAATTGAGAACAGGAAACTAATATACAGGTTTCTCTTGATTCCTCTAAAAGTTTTAGTAGACATGAAGTCCCAAAGGGTTAACCTCTTCCTTGTCACACCTATTGTTTCTATGCAGTGACAATATAGAAAACCTGGTAGCAGCCTAGACATGACCCTGTAGTAACCCTGCTGTATGCACTTCTCTGATTGTCTCCTTTGGACTGATCCAACTGGGTGTCCAAAGATCCAGTAAATATTTGCATGCACAGAGTAAGGTAGTGGCACTTTCCGTGTAGAGCTGGTAACAAGACACAACATCTCAGCTCTGTGTCAACAGTGAAAAACAAACAGTGGCTGCTAGTGGAGAACATCAACTTTCATGCAACAGTCAACTCTCAGGTACTCATGACCGTGACCTACACACTTTATCACACTTCGATCTGCATTGTGAAAGCAGACACTACAGCGGTGGCTGCCCATAGTGTAGCCTTGTGGGCTCTCTGGTCCTAAAGGTATCTCGTTGGTCCTCTTCTCTGTGTTTCTTCCTGATCCCTTTTACCACTTTATGCAGACACAATAGAAACTACATGATGGAAGATGAGATATATCTATGTGATTGTTGATCTCAAAAACATGTGCCAACTCTAAAATTCATCCTACAATCCAAGGGCAAACATGAGGGTTGCACACAGACTACTATTAGTGGTAGGAGTCGGAGGAATTAGGCAGCAAGGGGCACTATAAGCTTAGGCACTGAGCAGATTAAAAGGCAGTCAAATTTAATGAAAAGCTTGAATACAGCATTTTACCACGTGCACCTATTTTTCTGTCCAGGAAGAATCTTGTTTAAACAATAGTGGCAATGTTTTCTCTAACTGAGCTCAGGCTCCTGGTCTGCCTTACAGTTCTACCATCCATTCTGAACAAATGCAGAATAACTTGTGTTTCAGTAAATTATACGTGACTCAAATAGTAAGAAATACTTTGCTGAAGGGAAGTAGCTCTGTACAAGAACTTAAAGTAAAATATGGGCTTTATACAGTCAAGAACCTATCTAATTAATCTGAGATCAAAAAGAATTAAACCCAGGTCTTGCAAATTCCTTAGCTAAGACTTACTGCATTACCATTATTAATTGCCTGTTTTTCTGCAGCCTCCTGCAGAAAGCACTTTGGGCTGCAGTTTCATATTGATCTACTCATATACTACTTTTCACCAAGGATCCACATTGCTAAATATCTTAATATCAAAGTTTTAAAACTATTAGTCTTGATTTGAAATAAAAGTTAAAGGAAACTGAACTATCAGAGGGAGGTCAGAAAATATTATCCTTTTCCTTGCCCGCTCTATTTCATTTGTATAAAATGAAGATTTTCATAGTTTGACAAAAAAGACAACCTAGCCCAAGCTAAGTGCAAAGACAGCCCAGGTTTGTGAAACTTCAGTGAAACCCTTGTAGTTTTTGGCAGATTTTGGATCTCTACTGGAGCAACCCCAAAAAGCCATTTTATTACAACGCATTGCACAACCCTGATGACGATGCAGACTATATTTGTATAGAATTCAAAAGAATGTGAGAGCCAGATTCTGTTCTATCATCTTCTACAGAATTTATTAAGAGCAGCTTGCCAAAACATGCGGAAAGAAAACAAAAAAATCCTCAGCAAAATAGGTAGTTTTCCAAAAGATGAGGGCTGGCATGGTGAAAGAAGGAAGGTTCTTTAATAAAGAGAAGCCATTGTCAAGTAAGAGAACAGGTGTAAAAATAAATGTTTATCATGCGCTCAAGAAGGATTGGAAAAATAAGTAGTTAGAATTCTTTCATCTCTGCCCTTTCAGCCACATGAGTCTCAGTTAGAGCATTACAGGGTGCCAGGTGTGACAGTGTGAGTGATAATTTTAGACCAAAGTAGTTGGCATGGAATTTTGTGATCAATGTCTTGCAGTGGCTGGTGGCTTCAAGACTGTCAGGAAGTAACACGCTACAGAGCAGAAATCAATATTCAGATCTGCAAGTAACAAAGATCACATGGCACGTCACCAGCAACAAAAAACCCTGTAGAGCATGTGACAGAATGGGACCAGAGCAAAGCTAGGGAGCCAAAGCTTCAACATGTTTTGTGATTACAAACAAGAGGCAGTTTATCAAATGAATTTTTAAAATATTTCTCAAACTGTAGCTGGACATTAGTGTCACAACTGTATCTTCTTTTGCATGTTCCCAAGGTTTCCCTGGGTTGCCTCCTCTTGTCAGCACTCCTCTGCTCCTCCATCCCCCGAGTCTTTCTGCTGCCTCCTCACCTGTCCCCACACACTTTGGTAGTGATCTCTGCCCCATATTTTTCTCTAGTACTACTGCCTCTTCCACATCTGCCCGCTAGTAGGTTCAGCAACACCAGCAGAAAGCCCAAGCTATTAAGCCCTCTTGTGGACTGTTATGATGGGAGCAAGGAGAGCAGGATGACCGGAAAAATGATTGACCTTCTATATGTGGAAAGAATGCGGAACCTTGACAGCACTGGATTTATTTCCAGGCTCTGGAAAGTGGTATGCTATAGCAACTGTAGACTTTTCTGATTACTCTGTAGACTTTTCACTTACACAGCATACAATTCCTACAAATTCCATTTCTACTCCTAAAAAATTTCATACATTTCTTATTCTCTTCCTTTTTTTATAACTCTCCTTTGTCCCTCCCCCAACATTAGCGTCTCCCTCATCCTATGCCATCTCTTTTTTTTTCCAACTCTTTGCATTTTAAGTTGCCTTCCTTTCTCCAGGATGCCAGAAGAAGGACAAGAAAAACATGAGAACTGTCTCTGTCCAACTTATGTAGCTCAAGACTAGTTGCAGAAAAGGCCTTCCTTAACTTCTGCTACTGTATTTTGTGGCACACTCGGTAGTGGCAGAGACTCTGAATACATGTTAGCTTAAAATTTAGTGAAAATTATAAGCATCTAAAATTCCTTATTTTTTTCTCATGAAAAGTATAAGAGGTATAGAGCAATGGTAATTCTCTGCCTCCCTCCAAACAACTGAAATTTCAAGTCCCTGTGACAAATAATATAGCTGTTAGGTTATTGCAATTTAGTATTAATTAAACACCAAAACACTACATGACTAAAGAATGTGTTTTTCCAAATCTCATCTTCGGAAGATTCATTATATTCTGATTAAATTAAAGAAAAAAACAAACCACACCCCCACACACCCCCTCCATGAGCCAGAAACTCAGAGGAAAATTTCCATCCAAACTATTTAAGTATGGTAACATTAAGAAGATCTTAAAGTGGGAGGTATGGGCACCTGGGCTGGGGCCTGAGAAAGTGCAAAGTGTGATGATTTCCAGTGTGATCACTGTGATGTGATCCAAGAAGGAAATTCCAGAAGAAAATTCCATCAGGAAAATAAAATTACAGGTTCTCTGCCCGTTCAAAGATGTGACCTGCAGGGTAATTTTTTCTCTTAATACTGCAGCCCATATTGAAAATGCAGATGTTTTTTAAAATCTTTGTTAAAGACTCAACATCTTATTCCTCAGAAATAACAACAAAGTATTAGCAATCTTACAGCTGCAGAAGATCAAAGATACTTAAGAAGAGGCATAGCCTTGAGGTGACTGAATAGTGGCAAAAGCCATCCTGGAGTGTCAGACCACGACACTGCCTTTCCCCTGCTTTTTGACCTCACATAAGAGAGGAGATGAGGGGAAGAAACTGAAAAAGAGGTGGTTTGTAGTATGATGGCAGAGGGGAAAAACATACAGTTCTGCATTGCACCTTGTCCCTGTGACAGATACCTGGAACTGAGCAGTCCCAGAGAAGATGCTGCTGCTCTAGGAACAGGTGAATTCTGAATGCCAGAGCATGGAGTGGGGCTTGCAGGGTGACTATGCTTCCCAGGAAGCCAATACCTGGAAAAAGGAACCCACAGTACAATGGAAGATGCAATTGTGCCGATTCACTAATACAGAGGACAAGCTAAATTTGTAAAAGTATATGTCAAAAAAAATTCACCCCTATCACATTTGGGAAGGATGATTTTTTTTAGTGGAAAATTGTCCTATTTAATAAAAATCAAAAGAATAGCACAAAAGCATAACAAGGTAAGTGAAACAAGGGAAATAAACTTTCTTTTTAAATGAAGCAGAATGGCAAGAATGCAAATTTGAATGATGGTTTAGGTGAGGAAAAAAATATTTGCACGTCTAAAGGCAAAAATAATCACTTAGAGGATGCATATTTTCTGCTTTTCAACATTATTCCTATGATTCAAGACAATCCTGTATACAGACCATATCCATGCTTAGCGTAAACTGAAATAAACACTATCAAATTTGTAACAGATGATGATTTCATTCTATGTGCACTATATATTTTTATATCCTGTGTGTATCTAGCTATAGGAGCCATACTACATGCACTTTCTTTCTACTGAATAGTAACTGGCTTTCAAATACCTTATCTGTACAATGAAATCAGGCGAGGGGGAGGCTGGCTCACATACTTGCTGATAGACGTTGCAGCATTACAATGTAAGGAAATAAAGTAATGCAGGATTAACTGAAATCTTTTTAGAGGCACTACTCCAAGATTTCTATTGCTCTAAATAGCACCTATAATGTGGCAGTGCCAATTTACTCTTCTTGCACACTAAATGTACAAGATTCCAGGGGTAATGATTTCTTTTTTCACAACATTCACATTTAGAATGATATGCATTAGTTAACTTGCCAGATATAAACTGCATACCAATACCATCCTTTAAGCCCGTTTTCAGTTGCACTGCAGGTAACTCCTTAGGCAACAAAAAACTAATAGATTGCAGATGCATATGAATTAACACTCATTTCACACAATATATGAATAGGTCACAGCTTACTGCAGTTCATGCCTAGAAATGCTATTTTCAGATACAAATGCCCCTTGGAGACCATGCACAGCACATTTAATGTTTTGACTATGGATAATGTTTTTTTTTGATTTTATGAAACATGTAATAGCAATCAGTTTTTTGTCTTAAGAAGTTTTTTACAGTTCAAAGGATAAGCTTGTGCAGAATGGACCTTACTGGTGACATACCCATCCTCTAAAATCTTTGAAATTCAGCTAATAATAAGTATTTTATTAGGAGAAACAGCTGCATATTTGAATAAATATGGCCATCTCAGGACTCCCACAAAATTTTAAAATGCATGTACAAATCCAATTTTCTCTCCTGCTTACATCTCCATAGTTTCCAAATACACTACACTGTAGCACTAAACCTCCTGATTAAAGAAAACCTGCTACTTAATAACAATTAGTCCTATTAATTTCATTTAATTTTCTTAAACTGCAGAGGCAGTGAAGACAGGCCACCAGGAAGAAGTCTGCTTTAGGAAAGTCTTGGTAAGATTTGATAATACCAAGCTTAGAAAACAACAGTTGCTAAATTGGCACTTGCCTATACTACTACTTCCTCTGTTGCAACCCTCTGTACTACTGCACCAAGGAAGGTGCAAGGCTGGTGTATCTCAGCTGAACTATTAATACATACATACCTGGAGAGGTGAAGCTGGAAGAGAATGGCTACTGCAATGAGACATTAAACCATTTTTTTTTTCTGTTCATCAAGTTAAAATAGAAATTAAAAGTCTTTTCAGAAAGACCCAAGTTTAGCCTCCATAGTTTTGTCCAGATTCTCCTCTAGAGCACAGTCCTCCAAGCTAAGAGCATAGGACAAACAAGCTCAACCACTGCCAGGTTCACTTTGTCGTCTGTTAGGAAGGTGAGAACAATATCTCCTTCTTCTGTGCTGCTGATCAGGGAGCTTTAGGGACAGTTTCCATTCAGAAAAAGAGCACAGGGACAGGCAATTTCAACTGAGGCTTCAAAATCAGTAACAGCCTGGAAGTCAGGACTCTGGGATTTATAACAAATTTTACCATCGTAACAAAGAGTGCTCTTTGGGTGATTTCCCCCTTGGATTTTGATTTATGGCTTATATATCTTTATAGTGTATCTGTAAACTATTAAAAAGCATTTCTGAAACACAAATATTCTACTGGTGGAATATGCTAGATTGTATCAAGTTCCAAAAGTCTTCCCAGGAAAGAGGCCTTTGCTTGCAAATGATCTCATACACCAAAATTCAGCTGTAAGCATAGAGACTTTTTGTGCCTCTCCAATATTTACACTGAAATAGCAAGATGTGCTACACTATGGAATTTTTAATGACAGAAGAAATGACTGAATTTGCCCAACTTAATTAGCAAGAAAGTCTTGTTTTGTACTGGAGGTAAAAGTATGGAAAATGAACAAAGATTTTGTGATTTTTAAGTTTCCCAAAATTTGGGATCCTATTCATACTCTCTTATCATTATTTTCACGTCTCTTATCCTATAACTGACCATTAGCACAACCAGCTCCGTGATATAGCTGTAGTGGGTAATCTTCCTTTTTTTTTCTATATTTTAAGAGATGACATAGTAAATATTTTATTCTTAAAGGTATTTTTCTTATAGAAATTTTATTTTAAAATCTTCTCACCAAAAAAGTTTTATTGACTTCATTGACCTGATGGAGTTTATTTCAAACTTCCATGTATCTGCCTACATTTTTCTCAGGACATGCTCATTACAGTTTTGTCTCTGAGGTCTGGTGAAATTTGAAAATATTTTAATACCCAGTCGCATCTCTAGTACAAAGGCAATCTTCTACCAGAACATTAATGAATTTTTTTTTATTATTTTTGTATTTGTTTTCTGCAGTTAATTTCTAGGTAAGAGGCACAAAACTCTAATTTCTTAATTTGAGCCTAGAGAACACACACTCCCCTTCCAGTTTACGCGAAACAGGGTCATAAGTTTATTTAGAAAAGATGCTCATTTTGAAGAAGTAGGCACATGGTTCTATATGCTGTTTTCATATTCACAGGTATTCTTTACAGGAGGTGCTGCTCTGTCTAGGCAAGGATACTTGTAGTAGCATTACCCCTACCTGTTTGTACAATCCTCCAACAGTAGCAACCTGTGCTAATTTTTACACAGGTATATACAGAAATTTTGGCACATGTTTAATATAAGCAGGCCTGGTCTTGTATTCCCAGCACAGGCAAGTCTCCAACAGATCAGTGAACTGGCAATTTGCCTGGCTAAAAAAATGCATGATTTCATTACACTCTTACTTTAATACATACAGAAAGAAGAACTGAAAATCCTCACTGAAAGTTTAGTTCTTATATTCTCAGCTTTTTCGTCCAGCTGAATAGATAGCTTGATGTGTCATACAGTTCTATCAACTACTGTCTCAACAATTTTAAGAAAAAAACGAGACCACAGATCCAAAGTCATAAGGCTACAAGAACCTATTTTCAATTTTACAAACAGAACTGTGAGAGGGACACTGAAAGCACCATTCCCTAGCCTTTATAAACTGCCATCAAACACAACTGCAGGAAGAAGACAACAGATCAGCAGCCACCACCCCAAAAAAAAAATCTTCAGCCTGCTCATACCAAAGTGAGCATGCTGACATTTTCATGTGGTTGACTAACTTTTCTTTATGGCTACCATAAATTCAACTTGTTATAATTACTGTCAATAAAATTAATGAAATTACAGGCTGCTCAACAAAAGGAATATCAATCTGTAGCATTTTATTAGGTCAGTAAGACCTTCATTTATCACTGGTACATTTTATGTAAGGCAGGGATTTGGCTCACGATTTGTAACTGTTGTAATTTCTTAAAGTTACATTCCAGGATCTTAGAAACATCTCATCTATTGATTCTGCTTGCTTGATCAAGAAAAAGCTTCTCAAATTAAGCAGAACTTCTAAAAGACTTTCTAAAGACTTAGAATACCTTCGGTCCTGAGCCAAATGCAAAAAGAATAGCAGTTAAAAAAAAAAAAATGCAGCAAATTTTCAATAACTGCCAATTTCGAAAAGCATCTTAACTACAACCCTTCCTAAAAGGGGTTGTAAGGTTTTCCACTTTGGAGCAGCAGGCGTGAAGAAATCCATACCACACTAGCTTCCTGTTTACTATAAAACAATAAGGAGAATGCTGCACTTCTTTTTCATTTGTGATACGGTATTTTCTTTTTTATAATTAACCTGTCACACAAAGCCCTTTCCAGTTTTAAAAAAACCATGAGCAACACACATTCAAAAAAACAGAGCAACACAACCGTGTTTTATCTTCCTGTGTTACATGAAGAAAAAGGTTCTTGGTGATTCCATGATCAACTGATAACTGAATTGCTTTACAGATACTTTGACACTAGCTGGTACTCTGGTGTCAGAACCTAATTCTTGAGTCCCAGACAACACTGACAATGGGAAACTTACTGGAATTTCACTTTTGAAACTTTGGGTGATCTTACTTTCAAAACTATCTGGGTTATTTCATAACCTGCCTTCCATTTTCAGCCATGTCCTAGGCATTGAAGAATTCAAATTTCATTGAAAGTCAATGGGACTTAGAATTTATGTTACGTGAAACCACAAGCATTACTCTAAAAAAACCCCCAACAAAAACCAGTTAAACAAATAGCTCCACGGGTTGTACTGTTTAGTCAGACTTAACAAAAATAATTTATTTACTTTCTAGAGTCTTCTGACCTTGCTTTAGTATAAAGCCAATTTTGGCAGGTTATGTCTAATGATCACAAGTTTCTGTCAGCAGTCTGGGCTCTCAGTGAAACAATCAGCTGCTGTTCACCGGAATGATAAAGACAATCCTATTCAGATTTTTTTTTTTTAATGCTGCAGATTTCAGCCATCAGCAGAGCAGCATTAGGTTTTTTGGTTTGGACAGGGAGAAAAACAGTGGGATTTGTTTGTTCTTTTTTTCATCACTGTAGCTTATTCCCATTTCAAGCAGGCTAAACTGAATAGCACAGACTGCCTACCCTAAAGTTCTGTACTGATGCAGATATAATGATGGAAGTAAATGGGATAATACTTGGTGAAGATATACTCCCATGGGGACTTTCTTGCTTCAACATAAGTATCTCAGAATCAATGATTGCTGAAACTAGTTCCTTGTCGTATAACTCCACTGTAAAAAGATATTTTTTCTCAGTTGTACATGGAGTTATGCAAGACCTGTGGAAGCCCTCTTATTTAATTAAGCAACAGAAAAATAGGGATTTAAACCAATAAGAACTGGTACAGGTCAAAATGTTTAATAGCATTTTTCACAACACTGTAACAAGCTGAAGTGTAGTATTATGTGCCATCAAGAATCTATGCTAAAAATCTAGATACATAAGTTATTAAGTCCTTTAGGCAAGAAAAAAAAAGTAAGACTGATTTATTCCTCTTCTTTGGATGGGTTTGAAGAAAAGAGATTGGGCTAGAACTCTGTCACCCATTTGGAAGGTATCATATATGTGCAAATACAACAGTTCCACTACATGTCCTGGTTGCTGCAGACTGGCAATATAAGTCTATTCTTTATGGCTAGAAAATACAAGCCCTGCCATTTACTCCTTTTTGTGACGTTAACACACCACAGGAAATTAATTATGTCTACTGTCTGTTGCACATATCATTTAGCTAAGAATGAGCCTGTTCATTTCCAGACCCACACCTTTAGGATTAGAAGACAAATCTCTTTTCTCACTTAGCAACACTGGACACTGTCTTCAAGCGGTACTTCAGCTATTAACACTCCCTTTTCAGACCAGTCACAAACATAATGAATGTTAAGAAAGCAAAGTAGGTAAGCTAGGGACTTAACAAATTCACACTGAATTTTGTGGGGGTTGACATTGCAAGCATCCCTTTTAGTAATCAACTGGAACAAGGTATTTATTTCTATAGTGTTTACATGGTTTCCCAGGTTAACTTAAAGAAGTCAGGCAATTAAAAATATTAAAGAATCTCCTAAAATAGCTGTATGCAAAATTACCTGCTGTAGGACAGGATACATTGCCAGTGCAAATGAGGAAACTTTACAATACACCAAGGTTCTTTGAATGCAATTAGACCTGTTCCCATTTAGAAAAAACTCCCATAATGACAAATTTCTTTCTTATTGTCTGGCTTTTTTTCCTGCTAAACATTCTCAGGTCAAATCTTGATAAACAGCAACTTGAACTGATAACCTAGGAATTAACTTCAAGCAAAGTTATGAGAGTACTTTAAGAGAAAGCAAATCTGCTCCACAAAGAAAATCCTTCCTAGCTCTACAAAACTCTACGAAGGACCACCAGTGTCCTGCCTAATCACAACAGCAGCCACGACTGGAGTTGTCGCAGTAATTGGTACTTCATAAAAGAAACACAGGAAAACTGATTTAGAAATACAGGGACAACACTTACATTTTCAAGCAGTAAAAATAGAAAGATTAATATATTAGAGTAAAATATCTGATTTTGTACCATGAAAATCACTTATCTGAACAAATAATCTCAGAGGCTCCTCATATGAGGAGCTAACCAAAGGTGCCCACAAGAGGACCCATGAAAAGCAAGCCATCGCTTCTTCTCATGACTATTTGCCTCTCAACTACAGAAAAGCAAACCCTCCTTCCCTTCTGGTTTTGGAATGCTACCGGCACAGTCTCTCAGAGGAAATGTTAGAATAAGTCTTTTGTTTTTCAATGTGTTCCTCAATACCTATTCCAGGTGAAACACGTTTTAAGGCGCCAAGAAGAGGACTTTTCTTAGGTGTTGACTTTACAGCTTCAGAGAGGTTATCAAGCAAGATCACATTAAAGAGTGCTAGGTTACGTCCTCAGATAATTATTTAATTTAGAATCATAGAATCATAGAATAGTTTGGGTTGGAAGGGACCTCTAAAGGTCATCTAGTCCAACCCCCCTGCCGTGGGCAGGGACATCTTCAACTAGATCAGCTTGCTCAGAGCCCCGTCCAGCCTGACCTTGAATGTTTCCAGGGATGGGGCATCCACCACCTCTCTGGGCAACCTGTGCCAGTGTTTCACCACCCTCAGCGTAAAACATTTCTTCCTTACATCTAGTCTGAATCTACCCTCTTTTAGTTTAAAGCCATTCCCCCTTGTCCTGTCGCAACAGGCCCTGCTAAAAAGTCTGTCCCCATCTTTTTTATAAGCCCCCTTTAAGTACTGATAGGCTGCAATAAGGCCTCCCCGAAGCCTTCTCTTCTCTAGGCTGGACAACCCCAACTCTCTCAGCCTTTCTTCATAGGAGAGGTGTTCCATCCCCCTGATCATTTTCATGGCCCTCTTCTGGACCCACTCCAACAGGTCCATGCCTTTCTTCTGCTGAGGGCTCCAGAGCTGGATGCAGTACTCCAGGTGGGGTCTCAACAGAGCAGAGTAGAGGGGCAGAATCACGTCCCTCGACCTGCTGGCCACGCTTCTTTTGATGCAGCCCAGGATACGGTTGGCCTTCTGGGCTGTGAGTGCACATTGCTGGCTCATGTCCAGCTTTTCACCCACCAGCACCCCTCAGTCCTTCTCGGCAGGGCTGCTCTCAATCCCTTCATCCCCCAGCCTGTATTGATACCAGGGGTTGCCCCGACCCAGTTGCAGGACCCTGCACATGGCCTTGTTGAACCTCATGGGGTTCACACGGGCCCACTTCTTGAGCTTGTCCAGGTCCCTCTGGATAGCATCCCGTCCCTCTGGCATGTCGACCGCACCACTCAGCTTGGTGTCATCTGCAAACTTGCTGAGGGTGCACTCGATCCCACTGTCTATGTCATTGATGAAGATATTAAACAGTACTGGTCCCAATATGGACCCACGCGGGACACCACTTGTCACCAACCAATTTAGAACAATAAGGCTGTGTTTGGAAATTATACCTGTCACTTTAAAATATGCCACTCCTGATTTAACACTGATTCATGGCACAAAACCCAGTTTCAAAATTACCTCAAAATGCAAACAGTGCTTTTTAAATGACAGGTCAACTGAACCTGAGTGATTTTAGTGAAATATAGTTATTTGTAATTGTCATCAAAACTTGTTGGTTTTATATATGTATTTTTAAAGAGAAAACAAGGCTCTTATAAGGTGTTTTCTTTTCCTCCTGCTGAAGGAAAAACAAACACCTTAATGTGAAAATAACTTTACAGTAAGGTAGGAAAAAAGTGAAAACCAGTGAAATTATAGAAGGATTTTATTAAATAATTGTCTCTAGTCATAAGGTAGCAGCACTTAGTAGACCTGGTGAGAGGCCAAGTGAGAGAAGTAGTACAAATACAAAATAAAGTATTTTTATTCCAAAAAGTTTACAGTTTAGTAGCTCATAATCACTTTATAGCAAGACACTTTTTTAATTAATCTTTTGTTTTCACCCGGGACTCTTGTGTGAACCCTATGATGTAGCTGTTTTGCTCATCACTTCTAAAGAGATGAAGATTCACGAATATTTTGACTTGTATTGCAAAACACAATTCTGCAGTTGTCTTGCAAATTCTACTGAAGAATACTTGGGGTAGATGAAATGTATCTTTAAATCCCTCTCTATATTTTTCACTGTTTACAGAAAATACACAGCTGTTTTCAAAGTTCAGATTCTTATGTGCCATGAAGAACATGTGGTATCTAATACAGAATTTGCATCAGTGCAACTACCATGCTAGTAGTATGCCATTTTCTAAGAGCCCTTCTTCTGAAGACTTGTGTACTGGGCTGCTGAAGCTGGTTCTCTAAAGGTTCAGACTGAGGCCAACATGAGGCCTGAGCTGAGCAGAGGAAGTACCTAACCTTCATTTTCACCTTAATTATGCTATGAATGTCAGGCCTATAGAGGAGGGTAAATTAAACACAATTATTACACCTAAAATAGCTCTCTCTCACTTATTGTGTTACTTTAGCAATGTTGTAGACCTTTCAGAGGAAAGGTCTGTGTTATCACAGCATTTCATTAACAGACCCAAAATCATAAGCAGGCTCAAGTAGGAAGGAGATAAAGATCATATTCCCGCAGGACTAAAATGCCACCTTTCTATAAGTCAACCAATAAGCAACCAATGTTCCCACCAAAACAAAGTACTTCCAAGCTATTATTAGCTTCCAGTAACTAGTAAGATGTTATGCATTTTCAATACACCATATATTACAGAATTTGGATCAAATGAACTTTATAAGCAGAAATTTCAATCAGATAGTAACTTTAGTCTTGAAAGGCATAATGTCAAATGAGGCTATCAGTTTTATGGAGAAAATCCGGAACTGAAACCAGAAAGTTTATCGCAGTGGATCGGAGTAGCAGCATAAAGTCATGTTATCTTTCTTTGCTAGCAGAAACCTGCTGTGGGAAAAAAATATTTCTCAACCCAACTGTTTAAAACAGGGCAAGGGCAGACAAAATATGCTGTGCTGAGATGACACATCTACTGTACATCCTCTGGCAAGCAGGCCCCAATATTCTAGACAACACATAAACAAGTGTCTTTTTACAGAGGGACAGAATGGCTCCAGTTCCAAATCATAGCTTTCAATAACAAAGCAGGGAAGTGAAAACTCCAGTTTATTTACAAAGCGTACGTGCTACAAATGACAGAGATAAAAGCCTTTCCGAGAAGAAATTCAAGGAACATATCAGCTTGTAGCTTTACAGTACTCCCTTTGATATACATTAAAGTAGAGATATATGTGTGTCACAAACCAGTTGTGAAACTATGGCAAATGGTAATTTGAAACCTTATAAAAACTTAAAGGATATAATAAGAAAAAATAAAGAGTATCTATATCTATCTTGAGAAAGTGAAGGCTATTCCAGGGACTACAATTTCAGCTTTTGAAAAAAAGAAATCTGAAGGTTTTTCTTGGCTCAGTATTTTTATGGGTCAACTGCAAAGACAACATAAAAGTCAGGAGGAGGAAGGAGTTTGCAACAGGAAGGAGAATGTGACAGAGGAGAGTGGAAGGAAAAAAATCAGATGGTCCTGCAGAGTTTGCACCTTCTAAAAATTTTTTGTGCAATTTTGCCATCCTGTTAATTTCTTTTCATCCCTTGTTAGCACATAAATTACATAGATTTAATTTTTCATGAATATTTTTATCTAGTTGTACATAGTAATTAAAAAAAAAAAACCAAATTGGCAAAACCCACAATGTGTTTTATAGGTGTTCAAACTAGATTATCATACTTTCTAGATTTATAATCCGTGAGAAAATTTAGGCTATGAAACTATCTTTGTTATAAAAACTGTTCTTCAAGTTTTCTTGACAGCAGAAGGAGAACATATATGAAACTACCAAAAGTTTTGGTGTCTTTTAGAGCATTTATCTGCACCACAAAGAGGCCGATCTGACACCAATTCATACATACCAACAGGATTTAAAACATCAGTAACAGATGTTTCTTAATAGAGCATATCCAATAATCACTTTCTTTACCAAATGCTTATGGCACACTGTTTATACGAGAATATTTTTACAACCATAGTTATATTCCTAAAACGATATGGAAGCCACTTAACACCAATTTTCAGCAGCTTAGAAGCCAGTTTTAGTGGATTTGGCCTTGCTTCTTTCTTGTTACCAAGGCCCTGTGGAGAGTGGCTGGATATGCTGCTATGAGAGAATCTCATGGCACCGTTGGAAAGACAGTCTGTATCTGGCTACATGAAAGGTGAAATTATTTTTCCCCTCTCCCCACCTACAACAGAAGAGACTATAAACAAAATCCTCTCTTCCCTTGAAGTCGCATTTTCTCTGTGGAGGGCAGAAAGGGGCACGGCTGAATGGCCGGGTCAGACTCACCCTCCTGGCGCACCTCCTTCTGGAAGCTTCCACAGAGGTCTTCCCCCACTGCTCTTCACAGGCACCAGCCACACGACTGGCCTCACTGGCTTAGTCATGCTTACAGTCTCGTTGTTCCCAGCCGCAAATCTAGAAAAACAACATAAATGTGCAAAAACTTTCCATCTTGGGGAGAGCGACTGAATCTTTCCTGCCAGCATGCAGGCACCGAGGGCCACTCTCTCCTGTCACCTCCCAGCCAGGGTTGGGGCTCTCATCTCCCCAGAGCCCCACCATTGCTTCCCTTTGGGATCAATCTCCGTCCTCCATTTTCTTTGCCTCTTTTTCCCCCAACGCAGACCTTTTCAGAGAGCCGTTACTCAGAGGAGCCTCTCAGTGGCCCAGCCACCAGTGGGTGCGGAGGGTGGAAGGAGGGACCAGCCATGCTAGCTGAGGTGCTTCCAGGCATCAACTGAGCCCTGCCGCCTGCTGCCTGCTCCAAAATACAACCCAAACTGAAAGCAGGCAGGACTAACTGACTGCGCTTGCTCACCCTGGGTGTCTTGGCCATCAAAAACCAGACCATATCACTTCTTTGCGAGTAAATAAAATCTGAGAGGATGGGGTTGCATGCTGCCATCCGTTGCCAGAGGCCCAGCTGCTGCTTGCAAGCAGCAGCTGCCAGATGACCAAGCAGAACAGGAACGGTTCCCTTCTTTATCCAGTGCATTAAAATGTGCAGTCTGATTAAAAGTGATGCTGTCATATGAAGTAAAACGAACACTAATACACAGGAAGGGTCAAAGGTGCCTGAGCTTTGTGCTTAAATCTGGGATTTGACCTCTTTTTTTCGCACACATTCCTCCAAATTTACTATTTGAATACAAAATTATCTTGTGGGAAGTTTCTAATTCAATTTTGTTATAAAAAAATTATGTTAAGATAGGTACTTAAAAATTTGGCACCCAGCGCCCTTTATTTTGTCATAAATATTTCAATGGAGGAAAAAACAGCAACAGAAATTCCTGAAGTTTTCCCTACAATTAAAAAAAAAGATAGGATATAAAGTTTATTTTATTTCACACGTGGCTTTCAGTTAACAAAGGCACAACATAGCATAAATCCTTTTGGATATTATGTGTAATGTATTACCTTATTTTTGGACAATTGCACATTGACTGCAGCTGTTTTATAGGAAACTATGTTTAAAAAAGCTAATTATATTTCAGGTATTCTGAGGGAAGTGGCCAGGAGAGAGCATAAATGGCAAGGATATTCATCAGACACTGGCAGGAGCAAAAGCTTTTTGTGGTTGGGATTTTAACACCTTTCAGAAGCCTGCTGCCTGAGATAGTTTTGTGATTACGTACCCACTCATCTATTTCCCCTCAGTGTTTATGTTGGAAGGATGGCACGTTATTTTGAAAGAAGTGAAGAAAAAAAGGAGTTTGCAGAGGAAACTGTAGCAACTGGTCCTGATATGGAGTAATTTAACACTGAAACATATAAGCAAAACACACAAGTTAAATGTTAAAAAATGAATGTGCAATACTAGTGGTTTAATTCTTTCAAAGTAGATTATGTATTATTATTGTCCTGAAGGTAGTGTGAGTCTTCCCCTTGACTCTAATAGACCCTGAATTACGACATATGTGTAGATCTTCCTGGTTGTTTTGGGAGGATGAAATTTGCTTTGCTTTGTAAGGAGAACAGAATATTCCCTTCAGACCAGAGGCCAGGTCTGCTCGCCACTGTAGACATAGGTGCAGGCATTGACTCTACGGGCATTCCCCTCCTCTTTCCAGTTGCGTTATTGAAAGAACATACCTGTTGTGCTCCCTATATTTCTTCTGATTCGGGCAATTCCTTTGGTCATCACTCAGCTGGAGCAGTAAAAAGAGCATTGGAGTTTTTGTGACGTTGCACAGCACTCAGGACAGGGCAGGGTCCATCTCCAAACAGTGAAATACAGCACAGTGTCAGACAAGAATCTGTTGGCAGTCTTTCCATCCCGATGTCTTGAAAGAAGTATAATTTTCTAAAAAAAAATGAAAAAGATTTGGTGGCTGTGAGTTATTTAGATAAGCAGAATCTTATTAAAGCCTCTACCCAGGTTTCATACATGCTTTAGGGAATTCAGAAACCCAATTAAATCACAATTCTTTTTTTCCTATAGTCATAGTAAAATTTAACTAAAGGGAAGATGAAAAAACTTGTACCTGCGGAAACTGTTGTCGTTTTAAAAGGAAAGCAAAGAACTCTGTCTTATAACATATCCTCTTTCTGGATGAACTAACTTTCCATAGCATGACAGGATTTCCCCACTGACTATCAAAAACATTGGTCAACACCTTCTTTCAAACAGTGGAATAGTAAAGTTGCTAGAAAACAGATTGACTTCTAATGTACAAGATTTAAAAAAAAAAGAAAAAACAAACAAAACCACTGAGGTCTTCAATTAACGAAGAGGAATTGGGACAGATGAAGTATTGAGTCAACATCCTTTGCCTCAATCCTCTTAGGCTATGCACAGGCACTGTAACAGGGTAGATGAAGACTTACCTAATGTAAGGAAGGCTTACGGTGAGCATAAAGTCTCTGAAAGCATCTGAAATATTGTTTATATTGCTCCAGTTCACATTGGAAACTACTTCCACTCCTGTCTAGGACAACAGTCATGATATCACGCTAACGACAGACTAAGCACAAACAAGGATGTAACCCCAAATACTACAAGCCTGAGGCACCCACTACCTGCTATTAAGACCACAGCCTTACAGGTAAATGCACATTTTAGATAAAAGACACGCTTAAGAAAAACATTTGTCTTTTGAACAAACTTGTAATACCTAGGAAATATGACAACATATGCCTTTGTGAGTTAGGTTCAAAATATTTATCACCGGTATGTGTAACGCGGTTCAAAAGAAGGCAGAGGAAAGAGGCTATCCAATTCTCATAGGATCCCAAAGAGATCACAGGCTGACTAACAACTGATTACAGCTGTGGTGATTTTCACAGAAAATGCTGTACTTCAGCTGAAAGGAAAAAAGGGAAATTACACAGATGCACAAACTCCTGCAGTAAAAGACAGGGAAAAGTCCCTGTGTTGGAAGATACTCTAAGTATAATAAATAGTTCCTGGAAGAAAGCAAGGTCAGCATTCTGCAAGGTAACTGCTTTTCAGCTACTCACAACGCTATGCTATAAATTTAAATTTGAAAGGTCCAAACAAGATCTCACGGCCATTACTGTTACTCCACTGACTCACAGTTAACAGCTTTCTTAAACTGGTACATGTGAGTCAAAATCATGCTTGAAAGCAATTGTCCTTGCCCAAAGCTGAAAATAAGTTCTACTGTAAAATGAATGTAATTATGTCTCTGCAGGAAGGAACACATCCAGAACGATCATGAAGTTGGTTGTAATCAATGACCTTTTCCGAAATACCTTGAACTCTTTCTTTTGTTGATGGGACTTTCTAAAAGTATACTGGGAGCCATAGGTTTCTGGCTTGTACCCATTTTAAACATTGCTTATCGCGCAGTGCTACAATTTGTTATCAGATGACCCTGTGCTCATACACAAACACAACCACTATCAGGCACAGACAGGCTATAATCTGGCAATAACTTTAAAAAACAGAAACAAACACAATGTGTAGGAAATATTAAAAAACTCAAGGAATTCTGGCATAGAATAAGACTACTAGTAAGTATTTGGAGGGAAGTACAGTAAGACATGATAAAAGTCCACATTAGTTCCAGTCCTATTCCCTATGACATAACTGATCCTAAATAGCTACCGTCACCTGAAGTGCTCTCTTCAGAGCAGTTCAAAATCCTTTTGCCTTATTGAGCTTTTGCAAATGTGATAATTACCTTTTTTTATAGGATTCTATTGTGTCTAATGAGTTAATACACAAACATTTGTACAAAACCAGTCATTTAATTATAACCATTATTCTTGCTTTGGAAGAAAGGTCTTACAAGAAAGTCTCTTCCTTTAGCAGATACTATACTAGCATACATTACAGGATAAATTTATCAAATTTCAGAATTCTTCAGTACCTGTGACAGAAGCCAGATTTTTAAAAAGCACTCCCATATAGCAAGATATGTAAAGTAGTCTAATTTCAGCAACTACCAGCAACCACCATGGTTCATAATGTGGTTTAGGTCCATAATCTCTCATAATACTGCCTTACCAAAAATGGCAATTCCTTGTACTAACCTTCAATAGAAAGTCAGTGAATCTTTGTCTGTTTACTCTAAAATGGGGATTATTTCCCTGCCTTATGAGAATACAATTAAAATAAAATCCAGGAATGTCTATGCAGCTATCAGATACTTTAGTGATGGGTACTATATAACCGGCTGGATGGATAAGAACAGAGGATCTAACTGCATGGTTCTTTTGTCAGCGTAACTTCCGAAGAGTATGGTGAGTTTTCGTTAATTAAGCAAATTGCCTGTATCAAAAAGACTCATTTATACTATTCATTGAAAGCTGCACATGACTTTTTCAGGGGCATAGCATGTAAAATACAATGGCCATAACATTCTAATTTGAACTTATGTTGAAATGTTTTTTTGTGAAAAACAATGTACTCGCCCAGATGCAAGTTCATCTTCCTTGGCCAGTGTATGGGTAGGCTTAAATTCCTCATTTTTCATCCCTTTCTATCCATTCATCTGGCACAAACTAGGAGGAGGACCAAGCACACAGTCTCTCTTCTCATGCTGTATCCAACCTTGGGATCCAGAGGCCACAGTACAACTACACAGCTAAAAGTCACAACTGGAAACTAGAGCAGGGCACTGTGATGGGACAGATATGTTCAATACCTAATCTGAACAGACAGTGCATACATTCTATATTACTCTTTAGATTGTTTTAAAAGATTATCATATTATCTCCCTCTCCTTTTTTGGATCAAACCTTGCAACACATTCATGTTATATCGAACATGAATCAAAATCCAGAAACTTTGGTCAGCAAGTGTGTGTGGCATTAATAAGGATCAGTTAGGAATTATGCTTACCAAGTGTGGAAATAAATGGGATTCCATTTAAATGGTGCTTGTTCTTTCTAACCTTATCCCTCAAGCTGATGCAAGAGTTCCTGGAAAACTTCAAGCTTTGACATTTTAGAGATAGGCTTACTTAAGAGAGCATGGAAGATTTTAAGCCACTCAATACCATTTTTCTTTGATATGTGAGGCACATGCCTTTTTTTAAAGATCTCAGTAGTTTATTTGCAAAATTGGTTGAAAAGAATCAATATTGTTCAGAGAAGAGTTTGATTTTAGAGGATCCAATCTCTGGATTGACCATTCATCTAGGTATTTCAATATAGATGCTCTTCTCTCATCATTACCATGACGTCAGTGATTACAATATTCCAACTGACTGATCAGGAAGGAGGCTATGCCTAAACGGGATGAGGTTATGACTCTAAAGTATTGTTATCTTTTTCTGCTAAGGAAAGATTGGTTAGGGAACTCCCACTCAGGAATTCTTTCTTTTGCCAGCTGAAGGGAGGTTGCGGTGCCAGTTCAATCTGCTTTTTCAAATACATTGGTAGATTACACCCATGCTTAGGCTGTGAAATAAATCCACTCATTGTCTCTTATTACCATATAATATTTGTATTTCAATAGCATCCACAAATCTCATAGCACCTTTACAAATGTGAGAAAATACAGTTCTTCCCTAGAGATATTTGTTATCTAATACTATCAAAAAGTGAGATGGAAAAAGAAGGCAGAGAGGGATATAATCACATTTACATATATAGAATCATAGAATCATTAAGGTTGGAAAAGACCCCTAAGATCATTGAGTCCAACCGTCGACCCAACACCACCGTGCCCACTAAACCATGTCCCTAAGCACCTCATCTACACGCCTTTTAAATACTTCCAGGGATGGTGAGTCAACCATCATGTATATGTGTGTGTGTATGCAGACATACAGTTTTTATTAAAATCAACATGACCAAACTTAAGCATCCAAACTAACCAAGACCAAAAAATTATGTGATAGGAGGAGGATTCCCATGTAGAATATTTTAGTGAAATCTCTTAATTAACTAATATTATTCAGCTGAATATGGGCTATAGAGAATTTGTATAAGAATAATTTAAAAAAAATCAGAATGCCATGTGGGATGGTATGAGGTACATATAATATAAAAATAGGTATTTTTTTCCAGCAACTCCATAACTCAAGAAAAAGTTATCACATATCTGATAAGACTTATTTTCAAAATAATCAAATTGATTTAATGAAAAATTAATTTTAAGAATTCAGTTAATTTTAAAACAATTATTTAATTAACCATGCTACCAGCCTTTAAGTATTTTCTGATTCTTTTGCCCGAGTGATGTCAAGACAATCAATTTTCTAAAACCAATTGAATCTAATTATCTTTTAAATTCCAAATAATGTTGATATATTCTAAGATGCCCCTAAAATTTACACTCATTTAATTAGATGATCTCAGAGAAGTTGATGCAGAGTTTTAATTGAACAAATTCTTCTCTCATTTATACCTAACACATTTATAGACTAACATATTTGACTTCAGTGGAGTCAATCCAATTTTTTCCTAATGTAGATAAACATAGAAATTAGTCCTTTGACATTGCAAATCCTAGATTAAATTAACAAAATAATACTACAGTTCTAAATTTTATTGAATATTAATTACTGATTTAGGATCTTAAAATTGAGCCTACTTTAACTGAAATATAAGCTTCCAAGACAAGATAGAAATCCACAAATAAGCAGGGAGTATTAAGTAAGAATAAAGTGGTAATATCACCTCTGTATATGGTATTAAGGAAATCGTTATTCAAATAGTATGTCCAGCTCTGATGATTACACTTCAGAAAAATACATTAATGATTTGGACATAATTTTTAAAAGTACAGGAATAATTTGAGGTTGGAAACTAGGCCTTGGAGAAAGGGACTAAAAAAGAATCTATTGAATTTTTCCAAGATACAGTGAAGTATTTTGGCTACAAATATGTACAAAAGGAATACAGTTTTGATAGTAGATGGTGCTTTAGTGTACCAGGAAAACCACAAGATGTTCCAATGATTTGAAACTGATGGAACTCAACATAGTTGGAATGCTTCCCTAATTTACCCGTTGGAGTACATGACATGGTGTTATTCTGAATTCTTTATGATTGTGATCAAATTGAAAGCTGATGGTGTTTAAGGTTTGTGAATGCCAGAGTTTGGATTAGTGATCATTAATAGTCTTCTCTGACCCTAAAATATGATAATAAAATGGTCTCTATATGTATGAGAAGTTCTGTAAAAGACATTTTTCTCCTTAAGAGTATATGAAGAATATATTATTCTTACACTTAGATGTCGCTAACTTGTACCACATGGCTTTGAGGTTAATTGGGCAGAGTATGAGGTGGACTACACTCTTCTCTCTAGGAAATCCAGTGTTTTAATTTAAAATAATTATTCAAGTCTGCACAGCTGGGTCTGGTCAACTTAAGTCAGCAGAATAATTCTTTTGACATCCCTACAGTTGTATGAAGTGTAAAGGCTCGTGGTATTGCATTTTTTAGTTCCTATGAAAGCATCAGGGAAAAACAGTATTGTAAGTGGAGAATTCTATTGCTGAACTGGGGGTGAAATTACACTGGATTTTGATGTACCACCTTCATTTCTTTTACCTACTGAACTTCTGCAATATTCTCCTTTTAAAGTGTTTAGATCAAGGAGACATATTCCTCAACTGATCTAAACTGGCACAGGGCTGTTAAAGTTATTGCAATGTTGATTTCAGCATCCTGAGAGATGGATTCTCAGATTGCAGAAAAGTGAACCTAAAAGAAACAGGAGAGTTTTCCTTTCCCCTTTTCCTTTTTTTTCTTCTTTTATCTATTTCAAATAACATAGCTAAAAGAAAAACTAAGTAGCAATAGGAAATTACTGAGTGATCTGCAGATGATAGTTGTTTGTAAATGTAAAGGTAAGGATATTTCCATTTACAGAATTTAAATACATTCCAAGTGGCACAGCCAGTACAGTGTCAAGTTTTTTGCCGCGATAAGGCTAGAGGCAGGAAGCCATGAGAGGTCAGGAAGGAAGCACTATCAGGCCTGAGAGAGGACCGAACAGCAAAGGGAGCAGCAGAGCCGCTTGTATTTAGCCTATGTAACAACTGCGCTATTTTCCAAAGATAAACAGCTACAAGTGCAAAATCCCAGCTACTGTCCCTTTAAACTTACTGGGGGGAAAAAAAAAAATCCTTCTTTGTTGTGTTTGCCTTTTGCTTCTAGCAGCTTTGTAAGGGGAAGAGGGAAGGAGGGGAAGGCAACAGGGAAAGTACTATTTCACATAAACATTTCTTCTGGGATGCAGACCAGTTTGTTTATAGCAATTCAGTTTGACCCTGGGCACACCAAAGGAAATGGCTTTAATACTGGTTTTGATCCATCATGCCAGAGCTGAATCCGAGTGGTTTAGTTTACACTGGTGTATTTCCAAACATCACCTGTTTCCCAATATACTGCCCCATGGGAAAATGGTCAGAGAGCAAGTTAAGGAGAAAGGGAACACTCTCACAAAGTTTGGCTTGTAAAAGAGCCACATACAGTGAAAAGTCAAGGGGTTTTGCTCTGTATTGCACCACCAAAGACTTTTAAAGTAGGTTAGGGAGTCCAGGTAGACCGGGCTGACAAGTGATTTTCCCATCCCATGAAATGAGGGGATTTACATTTTCTTCCTGTTCCATCCTGTGATGAAATAAAGACATTTTACATTTTTCCTTTGAAAATGAGAGAGAGACAAACAGCAGGAGAGCCACTTGCTTGCTTCGGTGTTCACTCACTCGTTATTTTACATACTGAGGTTGAAGTTCTTTCTCTGCTGTTCACCTATATTAGGGAGAGGGTTGGAGGGAACCTGGCAATCTGACTTTTGGTAGTTTTGACTTGCTATGTCTAAGAAACAACTGATGCTGAAAGAGACCATCTTAGAATAGTGACAGCCATGAAGGAAAGGACAGATCCAGACCCGAGCCAGTAATCATGATGCTGAATCACACAGTGCAAAGATTTGTCCTAGATCTCATTTATTCTTCTTACTGTCTTGTTCAGGGGATACCAAGTAGCCTAGAGTGGGCTAGTGACTTTCTTGGTCCCACTGTGAATTTCATAGGATTTTGCATGTTCCTCTGATTTTAAAAATCAGCATTTTAAAAGAAAAGGTGTTCTGTCCAAATACTCCCCACTAGCTCTCGATTTAACTATGCATCCTTAAAGTCAGTTAATGTAAAAATATATGGCCACATCCCAGCGGTGCTATGACCTTCAGGCATAGAGAGACTTCAATTTTGTTGCTACTATTTTATATATATAGTTAAATGGAAGCCAAACAATTTACTATTGTACAAGGCCATCTAAAACATAAAAGGTTTAATCCAGCGCTCACTGACTTTAATGAAAGCGGGATATCAAAACCAGTACCAGCTCCAAAAAACTGTCTAAAAATACAATTACTCACAGTAGTAAACTTGTGCACATGCTTTGGGATCTGGGCCCAACTAGGTGCAGAGGAACTCATTCCCAATTAATTGGTGGGATTGCTCAGCTGTACTCCTGTAAGTTATGGAATAACAACCAAGAAGCTTGTCCAATCTACAGTAAAAGTAAGAGCTGTAGACTGGTTATTACAATTCTTTTTCTATAGGAAAAGCAGTGTCGGTAGCGAAGAGAAAAGCAAAGAACATAAATCCAACCCGACTCCTTAATTTTTTATTTTTTTTTTATTTTTTTCCTATCATAGGACTATAATTAGTTTCCTGCTTTCTGGGGCCTCTTTTAGAGCAACTCAAATGAAGCCTTTCCATGAGTAAGAGATTTATTAAAAGGAAATATAGAAACATTTGAACTTTTCAGTAAGACCATGCAGAGTCCCAGCCTTCTTGATGAGGCTGCACGCTTTGGTCAATTTGCTTCTTCCATTAAATCCAGCAGTATTATCATAGACTGCTGGATTGTTTGTTCACTGTCAATCTAGTTTTCAAAGCAGTACAATGCAGGGGAAGGGAAATAGCTTTTTCTGAGGAGGTTACAACTGAGCAAAGCAGAGAACACAAGTCAGCATATAGGAGGAGAGGAAGATTTTGTGGCATATGCTTGGTTTTGGTAGGTTTTGGTAATTTTTTTTGACAACAGCTGCTTATTGGTATTTTCACTAAGATTTCATTAATAGCATTAAATTTGAGAAATTATTTGGAGAAGTATTTGGGTTTAAATAAGAAATTTAATTTGAAAATAAAGAGAGTTCTAAGGATCGGAGCAAAATGACAGATAGAAGGTATCAAGACAAGTAATAGAGAGGTGGGAAGCGTGAAGCTGGAATGCGCTGGTGGAGGTAAAGGAGGTATCGTGCCTGCTGTGATGCCTGTGAAGTGTGGCCATCTAAGAATGGCTATTGGTGATGTACCAAAACTATGCCTGACCATATAAAACATAATTGCCTATTTGCCTTGTCTCCCATACCTTGACACTGCGTTCTTTAAGACAGAGGCTCTCTTTTATTATGTTTCTATAGATCGTAGTACCTTAGAACCACTCAGCAATATAAATAAGCAAATATTAAAAAAAAAGAGGTACATGAAGACTGCTTTTATAAGTCATATCTATTGTTGAAATATTAAACTGGAACAGCAAAAAGATCCAAGAGGTAGACAAGGAAAACAATTTTAGTTATCATTTTTTGAGTTATCAGAAAGAGATTAGAGTCCATTTAAATGACTTTTTTATTTCAGGAGCATAGCCAACATTCAATATTTGATGTATTTTTAAAGCCCCAGCTCCCAAATCTCAGACATCATTATTTTTAAAAAGTTTTCAAAACTCATAGTTCTGAGTAGAACAAAAATATGAATTTGAACAGCTCAGAAGCCTTAATAAAAGAAACTCGACAATTTGTTATTTCTAAAGTTTCATTAATTCAAATCCATTTTCTTCACCTGGGAGGAGGGAGATCCTGACTCGTGTTTTGAATGCACCAGACCACCAATAACTGCTTTTTTTGAAGCAGTACCTGACTTTCAGAAGGTGAACCCAGATCGGAAACCTCAAAATTCAAGAGGGTTTGGATGGAGAGTTTTTCTGCCAAATAATAGTTATATTATGAAGGAGGTACCCAAAATGGGGAAACTGATATCTGAAAAAGAAACGTGAAGTTAATAGACCTCCATTCAGCAACAGCTATGAATACTGTGATAGCACCCTAAATAATGGTTTTGGTCTGCGCAAAACCAAAACTCTGGCAAAACTTGAACTTTCCTGTGGAGGAAGAGGCCTGGGCATTTCTTAATGTGCATGAATGTGTTTGTCCACGTGCCTGGTCAAAACACGGAAGATAAATTCCTTTCCGAGTCCCTTCTCAGGCTGAAACACTTTGCCTATGAATGCTTCCTCTGTTCAGTTAGAAAGCAAAAACGTGTTTCATCAGAAAAAGTCTTGACCAGTTCAATAGGAATGTAAAGAAAAATTCAGTACTCAAGGAGACTGCAAATGCATCTCAAACACTGTATAATTTCATCCCTTTTAAGAGTCAAAGCTTATTCCTGCTGGAGAAGGGTGAAAAGAAGTTCACTTTTGTAAAAATATATTACCTACCTGAGCTGCCAAGGTCAGTGAGACCTCTCCTGGGTTGAATAAGTACCGCTGGGGCAAAAGAACCAGATTGGGAGGTAGCTTTAACTTATAAACTACTTTATAGGTTGCTAAACACACTAGGGAGGAGAACGTATAGAGCTAAAATCTACATGTTTTATAATCATGTGATTCCATTACCTTAACTGCGTTTGTACAGAAGTAACAGAGAGGAGAATTTGGTTCATGACATGACACTTGTCTAAAAGTAATTCTTTGTTGCTGCCATTAACAACAAACTTGTGCAACATTATTGGGTGGCACTTTCATAATGGGAGAGTTAGTGGAGCCTGACAAAATCTGGCCCAATTTTACATCAGGTTTTGAGCAAAACTAGGACAATTTCTGGCACGATCTAGAGATTTTTATTAAATCGGAACTGATGCAAAATTGGGTTCGTCCACCCAAAGCTCAAAATGAATTTTTACACTTACTTGAACTTGAACATCAAAGTACAGTTTAAGAGCGGGCCAAAATAAATGTACTGAAAGTGTATCCACAAATCCTGCAAGTCAGAGCTAACAAGGCTTTTAAAAAGCTCTGCCAGCTATCATTTGTGATACATACAACTCTCTCCATGTACGTAGCAGCTATATAAAGCTAATGCTAATATATCATGAAAAGAATGACATTTCATTTACAGTAAGTGATATGTTCAAAGGCATCAAGTTTAGCCTAATTTTTCTTTCCTTAAATTAAATCTGACTGCTTTACCTGCCATCTACAGGTACTTTTCTCTGTGTACAGGTAGCAGAGTCCTAGGCTACAGACAGAGACATACTCTGTACAAATCTACCCTATGTCTGATTTGCCAAGCAGAGACAGTTCTTCTCAGTCTTGTCCACAAACACATCCTTTTTCCCTTCCAAGTAGGCAGCTGAAAGACATTTTTCATAAGATTACATCCAGCAACAGGTACTCTAGAACATATACCATAATACAGAGTATACCTGATTAAATGGTACATTGAAATGAAGTTCAAGTGACCATGCTGGAGGACAAATAAGGTGACCTTCTTGTAAAAAAGGAAAGATACTATGCTAACTATTTGGAGGATACTTTAGAAATATCTTAAATAAAGAAGTTTATGCAAATGGAAGTGAGTGAAATAGATTTCATTGCATAAATTCTTTAGTCCAATGACTAAATACTGTGGGTTCTTCCCTGATGTTCTCTTTCTTGTCTGTCATCTTCCTAAAAGTCAAACAAAAGGTGATTTTCATGCTTTGAATCATAGCTATTGGAATTCTTTTGTAAAAAACGTTTTCAGACCAGATACAACTATTTACCTGCCCCTTCTTGTGTGCTGTTACAGAAACGGTTTGAAAAATATGCCTTACTTCACTTACAGAACCAGAAGAAATCTCAGCTAAAAATGTAATTTTAAAAAATCTGAATAGCTGGATTAAGCATGGTAATTCCCCTGTTAAAGACTCTCAGAGGTGCAGTAGTGGATACAGTGGTGGCAATTTAAGACATGACAACAGTTTGCCTCTCCTGTCTGTCTGCTAGAGATTACTATTCCCAGACCATGTACCCACCCTTTAGCAATTCCAATTTATAGAATCTTATCTGAAACAGCTGAGAAGGCTGATGCACACCACTGTATTGTACTATGAATTAGAAAGGCCGAGGTGCAGGCACACATCCCTTCTGCTGCCCTGCCACAGGTGCTAACATCTGTAGGTGTTAATCCACCAAAGCTAAGTCTACCACAGCCCATAAAGCTGAGCCTTTCCAGAAAGTATGAAATGCTGAATGATCTTCCATTCCCAGGGTGGCTTCTACTCTCCTCTAGTTTACTGTAGAAGATTAAATCTCCTTTATTTCTGCTTGAAGACTGGAGTTGGCTCAATGAGGGGTATAAAACTGTATGGTGAAAGATTTAGTGGGTATGTTGTTTGCCATTAGAATTTGGTTTGGAATTTTAAGGAGCTTTCAAAAGACTTAGCAGATAATGATCTGAAGCCACAAAATTCCTCCAGGCATTTCTTCATCCCACCATGCACTACCTGAAGCAGTAACACCATCTCCTGTGCCTGTTGGCTACTTCTAAGCAAAAGGGCTCCTTAATCTGTTTTTAAATGTTTTTGTCATCAAATTGCTTTGTGTTTTGAAGTGATGTGAAATTCAGCGCTTGAGAAAAATGCAAGGATGTTGATATACTGGAAACTAACTGTACTAATGTCATGATTTAACCTCAGCTGGCAACTGAGCACCACACAGACGCTCGCTCACTCCCCCCCACCCGGTGGGATGGGGGAGAGAATTGGAAGAGCACAAGTGAGAAAAATTTGTGGGTTGGGATAAAAACAGTTTAATAATTGAAATAACATAATAATAATGTAATAATAATAATAATACACAAAGCAAGTGATGCACAGTGCAATTGCTCACCACCCGCCAACCGATGCCCAGCCAGTCCCCGAGCAGCGGCCCCCCCGGCCAGCTTTCCCCGGTTTATGTACTGAGCATGACGTCACATGGTATGGAATGTCCCTTTGGCCAGTTTGGCTGTGCCCCCTCCCAGCTTCTTGTGCACCTCCAGCCTTCTCAGTTGGTAGAGCATGGGAAGCTGAAAAGTCCTTGGCTAGTGTAAGCATTACCTAGCAACAACTAAAACATCGGTGCGTTATCAACTTTGTTCTCATCCTAAATCCAAAACACAGCACTGTACCAGCTACTAGGAAGGAAATTAACTCTATCCCTGCCAAAACCAGGACAACTAACAAAATAAATAACAGCATTCACAAACTTTCCATGAGAAGGTGAAAATGAAGTCATTACAAAGCATTCTAGCATCAGCTGTGTTACCTGCCCTCCCCACTCAAACGAAGGCCAAGGTTGCACTGTGGAGTGTGAGGTGCCCAATGAGAAACCACTCTAACTTTCTGCAAGGATACTTGGACTACCTTACTTTTTGAAAAGAAGAGAAGAAACTGTACACTAGCAGAGTCACCAAATTCTCCCAGCCTCTTACACACCGCATGGACTACTCCTGTCTGCAGCCTGAACTCACATTTTTGACACCTCTTCAAATATGCTGTTTTCACAACATACCAAAGACCATCATATTTGAATATTGCAAACCATGGGAGGTAAAAAAAGGGCACATTGAGCTGAGAGGTTCTTACAGAAAAGGTCATGGTAACTGCTCCCTTTCTGATAGTACAGGATCCCTCATTGAACTAACGTGTGGTAATGTAACACCGGAGGACTTTTAGGCAGGTAGGCCATGTGAGGCTGTTCAACTTAACACCTTAAAATTTCAATCAGAAGTCAGTAAACAGCTGGTGCAGATCGCAGACAGTCACAAACACTTGGAAAAAGAGGCCACAACATTCTGCATGAGATTC
Organism: Aptenodytes forsteri; assembly: GCF_000699145.1. Lineage (NCBI taxonomy): Eukaryota > Metazoa > Chordata > Aves > Sphenisciformes > Spheniscidae > Aptenodytes > Aptenodytes forsteri. The sequence continues at coordinate 3,098,976 of NW_008794414.1, forward strand.
ATGTTTTAAGCAGACTTAATTTTAGCCAAATGTTGAACATGAACCATGTTTGATGGTCCCATGTCCATCAGTGGGTATGATACACAGAATCACTGTCCATCTGAAATGGGCTACCATTTCTGTGATTTGGGTGGACAGGTAATAGAAAAAGGGATTGTTTTCCCGGTTTTTTTTTTTTTCTTCTTTTTTTTATAAAAAGCTGAAAAGAAATGAATGATATTGTGATAAACAGTAACAAATGTTAGAGTAAATGAGTGAAGGACAGTTTAACTTGGAAAAGTTCCTCTGATCCTTTTGATGAAGTCACAGATATCTTTTTGTCATTTATCCCCTAGTTTCACCCCAAGAAAAAGAAAGACAGTTTACTGCCTTTTCTATGCTTGATAAGACAAAAATAGAGATTTGGGTACCGTAAGATAGCACTGCGCGTAGAAGACTGGTGAACGCTGCAGCTGAAATCTCTTGGCAGAAAAGCAGCTGTCAACCCCCTCCTGGGATATCTAAGCAAGTAGGTAAGTAAGCAAGTAAGCAAGCCAGTCGTGGAAGTATCATCCCTCATTCCAACCAGCAATAGCAGACGGGCATGTGGACCACGTCTCATGATCCTGAGTATAAAACCCCAACTAATCTACCTAATGATATCAGTGTGACCATCTTGGGAGAAATCCTACCCGTGGAAGTCACCTTCTTTTTGTTATTTTCTTAGTACATAATTACGAGTGAAGCTTAAATATTCCCCATTCATACCAAGATTTTCACATGGGAACCCAAGACATCATCCCTTTTTTTGTTGTTTGGTACTGAGTTATTTACTGTGATATATTCCTGAGAACTTTAACAGGAAAGAACAGTAGCTGACATCTGGCAGAAATATAGACAGTTATGTACATTATAAACAGAATGATCTATCACTTTTAGCAAATATATACCAGAACAAAAGACATTAAGTAGTAGCCTAAATGGCAAAACATAGATGGCAGGAAGAGATCAAAGAAATCCTGCTCTTTGCTATATGAATAGAATAGGTGAAATTACTATACAAGGAAGAGTCTTATATAAAATTAGCATTGATATGTTTATCCTTGTTTTGAATACAGCTTTGTTTGAACTGAGAAAAAAATCATAAAGCAGCCAACAGTGCTCAAGAGTGGGTATCCTTTATTGCTGTATTATGTTTTCAGGAAAGATTGATTTCCACCCTCTCCTTTTCTTACCCCCTGCCATTAAACATAAAGGTTTCATCTACTAACACATTTTTATTCATTTGAAAGCATTGAATAGAAACATTTTATAGAAGTTTGAGCTAAAATAGATGGAGAAAACCATTTCCTTCTTAAAAAGCACATTAAAAAGCACATTTTAATAGAGCACTATATGCTCTATTAAAAAAGATGATAACTGAAAGCTCATGCTTTCACATCATTAAGAGCAGATAAGCTATTTTTAGGCAGCTGTGAGGTTCTTCAGGGGTGGCAGAGGCTGCACAGGTGATGGGTTTGCACAGTCCTGCAGCCACTCCCAACTCACACGACCAGCGACACGTGCTGCAGTAAGCAGTGCTAATGGGGGTGAGGGCTCCAGCCCCCATGGCTCTTCTGGGAAACCTTTCCTGGGACTTCCTCAATTTTTTCTCTGCTAAAATGGATATAATTTTTAAGGTCCTACTTACGAGTTGAACTGTCCAAAATCAGGAATTTTGTGAATATACCACTAAAATAGACAAATATCTTGTCCTATTTCCTCTCCTAACAGTGTTCTCAGATAGGATTTCTTCACCTACCTTTTTCTGGATATCATCAGTGTAAACCCAGCTGTTAGAACAACAGAAAATTCTCAGTCCAGAAACTGCAACCAGGGTGACTAATCTGTATGACTTTCATTAGACAAATTTTGTTACAGGAGCAGTTGTAATCAGATAGATGCTATTACTTGGTACCTGAAGGCTGCATTTCAAACATCAGCAACCAACTCTGCTGCTCTCATAGCACTAACACATTGGCAATTAATAAAAGTTACTGTTGATACAAGATATTATTGCTGTTCGGCTGTGCCAGAGCGGTGCTGTAGGACCAGTGAAACAGAATATGTGTGGATGCCTCAGATATTTCAATAGAGGATCCAGCCTAAACTGTTGGCAAATATGGTTTTAAACAAAACTGGCTGATTTTGTACTGAAGTAGGTATGATACACGTATATAACCCATTTAACACTGGGGAAGTGGTAACCTGCCACAAAGAGTCAGAATGGGAAACGTAGGGCCATGAATTCTTCAGCTTGATTCACTGGAATATCTCGTCAATGTCTTAGTCGGCCAAGCTCTAGTTCTGACGTAGTTTTTCTGTGTGAAATTGTTTCAACACAGAAGTTGTGAAATTGTTAAGAGTAGCACAATGAGAGTCCAGTCACACTATTCTCTATCAGACAAAACTAAGGAGCATACTAGCAACTTTGCTTAAAAAAACCCCCAAGATCAAACATTAAAATCATGAGAATGTGATCAAATCACTTCAGTATGTTTGACTGCAAGTGACGAAGACAATAAATACCTGGCCTCCTACAACTTATTTGAGATGACTCTCAGATAAGATTGACAAGGATTTTATTTCTGTACTCCAAAGGATCTTATTTTACGGTGTCTTAAAACCCATATATGTGGGGTTTTGCCATATGAAGGAAGGTCACCTCACTAAAAATATGAAGGTATAAGATTGACAATACCATTTCAAAATGCTACATGAACAGTTGCTAAGATGAGCAGGTTGTATTTCAGTGGCTCTTATGTCTGGTGTAAGAGGATTTCATCAATGAAAATAAAACAACTAGCTCCTCTGTATTTTCCTAATATGCAAAGCATAACAAAAGCAAGTTGGATAATGCATCACAGAATGCATTTGTTAATTTGCAGTAGGGACAAACTGAATCAAATCAATAGTCTACCTAACCCAGCATGGTAGTACTCATAAAAGGCAGGTATTACAGCTTGAGCAGTTTAAGAAACCCTGAAAGATAGAGTTGTAGAATAATATGCCCAAGGGAAAGTCCCTTCCTAATTGCTTTCAGCATAAAGTTGCCTTCTGTTTGGAGGCAGCAGAGTTCAGCTATCTTTCAAGCCCCTGGGATTTGTTGTTCATTTAATTATCACGCTGTCTGCATTATATAATTTATCTCTAAAGAATGACTGACACTTTTTAATGAATTGTGCTGTGTTCTGTGGTTCAGTAAAAATTGTATGTGCCAGTAATTTTTATCAACAGTTGTTTAGAAATTTTCTATCACTTCTGACAGAATATACAGATTTATGGATATGAAAGCATTTCACAAGAATGAATACTGTATTTTTAAAAAGTGAATTTCTGTAATCTCATGAGAACTTTTATGCCTTTCTGTTCAGATACTTCATCAAGTAGTTTTATATTTTATTTTAACAATATTATACAATCCAAATAAAAATAAGGACTTGACTAATACTTGTTTTGTTTTGCAAAATGTAGTAAGAAATGTCCAAATTTCCTCTCTTGCACAAAATCAGAATTTTTGCTCCAGGCCAGATATGTTTCTTGCTATTATATATTTTATAGTAAGGCCTACAGGCCAGCCCCAATTTACAGGGATCTATACATGTATATGTAACCTACTTCAGGTGTTGAATTAGGTTGTTGATGACAGCCTCCCTAGGCTCCCTATATAATAGATTCCTTCCGAGGGCCATTCAGAGCAGGTGCTTGAAAGTAGATTGTGTGGATATCTCCTAAAGAAACTGGTTCTGCACTCTACCCCACAAAAAGTCTTACAGTCTATGGAAGGAAATTCTGGACAGAATATTCTGTAAAAATACTCAAATCTTAGCACATTATAAGGTCTTTGGAAACTTTCTTCTTTCTTATCTCTGGCTATGTAAATTTGCTAACTTTTTTTTTTCCTGCAGAGGCCTTTTAGTCCTTGGCTGCCAGCCACAGTAAAACAGCTGAACATCTTTAGTATCAACAACTTCAGCTGTATTTCCATCCTAGAAATAATTTCTTTCCTGACTCAGGTGCAATTCAGCCACAGGATAACAGGAAAATGAATTTGTGCTTCCAAAAGAGTATAAAACTTGTGACATTCATGCTTCAGCAAGAAGTCTGACCTGAAGTACTGAATTCTGCACTTCAGTTTTAAAACCAAAAGGCTCAGAAAGTGCCCAATCAAGTTCACTGTCTTTATATAAACTTATATCTTTAACCTTCTGAGGCTTTCTTCCTGTGTTAACAGTGATAGCAATACTGATCGGTATACAGCTTCCTTTTAGTAAAAATTAATGTGACTATCAGAATATATCAAATGTTATTAATGAAATTTAAATCTTTTGAGGAAAAATATTCCATTGTCCAAGCTGAGAGCAACACATTAGTTTGAATGCAAATATGACTGGACATTTGGTATTAAATTCACTGTTTATTCATCACCACCAGCAGTTCCTATCTTTTGAAATTTAGGATTAGTAATACGCATCCCAGACCAGCAGGTCTGTCCTACAAAAGTATTAATCCTTCAGCACCCCCAAATTCAAATCATTAGTGCATTTAGAGAAAGAGGATGAGCAACCAAAGAAGTGGCACCAAAAACTCTCCCCCCAAATGAACTGAAAATAGAATATAATTTTTAGGAATATATCCATGACTTTGGTTGCTTTTTCAAACCCTAGGGTTTCAAATTCTGCTTAAAATAACTATACAGACACTACTTCTGTTTAAAAAGATGTACAAATATTACCTCTGAAGAGCAGATGTCAACTTCTAAAAGATTATCTAATTGCCAAACCTTCAGGTTTTTAATTTCAAAATTATGGTCTTTATAAATTAAGAAGAAAGGCTGGTCCCCACTGTGTAGATGTTTAATTTCATCAGTTAATCAGAGATAAACTAAGAAGAGAATCTAACTAACAGTTAAAAATCTCCATGCTGTTTTGAACAAGATTCATTGGTATCTATTCCACACAGCTGTTTTCTCAAAAAGCCTTGCTAGCATATGCAGATATTTCTTATTATTTCCGTTAAAACAGAATGTTGGTATATGACTGCCCCTAAAGGACACAGTTTTAACAGCACTGAATTAATTTATCTTTTTGATATGACTACTAATTGTAAAACTGTATTCAAACATGCTCTAAAAGGACTAGACAGTTTTGTCAAGTACCCTCTATTTATCAAATATTTAATTTTATCTAAAGAAAAATTACTTATTAATGGATGAATTTTCAACATTTACCATAAAACTTCAAAGTTCAGCTTTGGATACCTAATTCTGCTTGGGCTAAATAGGCATTTAGATTCATAAGTTTTTACTAAGGAACAAAGAAACGTAGGACAACTACAGACCCCTAGGGTCACTGAGGACAGGTGCCTGCTCTTAAAGGGTGGGTTTCATCTCATAAAAATTTAGTCATCTACGAATAGTTATCTACTCCAAGTTTCCTTGTAGCAAAGAGGAGATTCACTCCCCCAGTTTAGACACCTACCTTAGCCTCAGCCTGAGACACAAATTATCTCTGGACATAGAAGGACTATTAAGCTTCAGAACTTTCTGATGAAGCAGATTTCCTTTTTCCCTCACAACACAGTCTTAGGGACTTCTTCAGGGTCCAGCCCATGACAAAGGCTAGGCATTAGGGAGACGGCATGCTAATGGGAAAACAGGCAGGTGAGAGAGAAAAGGGCTGGAGAAATGGAAACAGTGGCATACATCTCTGCAGGGATAAATAGTGTCCCTACTAAAATTAGGCCAATAAACAGACCAATTAATATAGCCAGGAAACAAACAAGATACCAGGCATATAAGAGATTTCTCTTGGAAGTTTTGTGTGTCTGAAAGATTGCTTATTTTTTTCAAATTCTTCAGTTGTCCTAATAAAAAATATTCCCTCTATAAACTTTTCTTCTTACCTCCTTAATCTGTCAATGCTGTAAGGAAGATAGTGAAAATATATAAATTTTTATAAATCTTTTTTTTTTTTTACTTTTCTGTGTTATTTTATGTAATAGCTCTAAACACAGCAGTTGTCAAGACAAGATTTTGATCTTGAGTTCTGCAGAAATTTCATTTTATGTTGTATAAGCACAACAATATTAATCTTGGTGTACTCCTGTTTAGACCCTTCTGATTATCTAAAATTGTCTCTCCATTTATTGTAGGAAAATACATAGTTCATTTTTAGTCAAGCCATTGTATCTTGTTGTCATGTGTGGAAGTATTCACACCAAGCAACCTGAAGTCCTTCAGCTACTCTCCATAAATTCCCTTTGCAGAAGTACACTGGCTGCTCCAGAGGACAATTGAGAACACTGCATTACATTCCTAATGTACATAATTCTGTATTAGAACCTCTCTCCCTGAATATAAAGCAAGTCTAAGGAGATTAGCTAGCGAGTAAGAAACCTTAATTAGATGCCTAAAACTGGATAGTGTGAATGTTCTTCCAGCTATTAAATAGAGAGTATGAACAGCTTTAAATACCATTAGGAAAGACATTTCAGTATATAGTCTAATTTGTAGTGGCAATGCTGTCATCACAACAGTAAAGCTATGAGAGTCAAGGTTTGCACAGAGATTTAATAACCTTATACTATGAAGCCATCTGATATAACTAGGGGAAAAACAGACAAATTTTTGAGCCAATGAACTCTTAAAATATGTTGAAATTGCAAAGATTTTCTGGATGGAAACCACTTACACAAGTTCAAGGGGAGCCTGAGAAAGCCAGAGGAAGAGAAATTCATAAAGGGTTACTACCTACATAGAAACCATGTCTAGCTCAGGAAATCCCAGAGCTTCAGATGTTGGAAGGCTGGGACAGCATTCAGGAAAATAAGATATATGCTTGCCCTGTTCTTATAGTTCCCCTTAGGCATCTGCTCTTGGCCACTGCCAGAAACGGGATACTGTGCTAAACAGAGCTTGGTCTGACCTAGAACAGCCACTGTGTTTTTTAAAGATAAGACATATTTATGTTTTTAAGACATATTTATGTTTTTAAGAAATAAACTGTAGAAATTAATGATAGTGGGTTTTTTGTGTTTTTTTAAAAAGGCACTAGATACATTTCACAGTTAAACATTTTCCAGGCAACATTTCAGAGAACTCATTTATATCTGCATGCATATAACATTGATAATTCTTCTTTCTTTGAAATAAATTACTTTTTGCCATATCTCAAGAAATACCTAGTTAATAAAAAGCAATAGATTTAGTTCAGGAGATGCATTAATGAAAGGCATAACATTTTCTGGTGAGGGACCGATACACCAAAATTCTGTTGACTAACAAGTACTTCAAAGCCTTTAGTATGCATCCTCACCCTAATTTAGCTTGCTAGTCCTCTAAAAAGTGTAGGAGATGAAAGCAAAGCTAATCCACAATCCACTCACCTTCCTGGTTATACATGCAGCACCAATACAATGCCTTCTTGATTAGAAGTGAATCGGGTACCGGGTGCAAGGAGAAGCCACCAATAGAAAAGATGTAGATTACTATTGTTTTAGTTAGGAATGGACATCCTCTCAAGCCTAATCTATGCAGTGCTATCAGGTGCTAAAATATTCTCTCTGACAGTACAGCAGCAAACAAACAGGGTCGTTATTGTATTGCTCCGAAGTATCTCAGATTCACTTGTGATCACATGCTGTTACAAGAGGAATGTGAAACAATAACATCACAGCCCTGGTGAACACATTCACAAGATTTACCTGTCAAGAGGACAGCGGACGTGCTTCATTGAAAGGCAGGGATGATAGCTCATTTCCTTGTTTTGTCTTGTTTGCAGAAAACAGGACCATTTGAGGGGCCTGCAGTCAAAGGGAGAGAGAGGGTAGAGAAATCTGTTTCTTAAGTTGAGACCTAATAGAATTTTAATGTATGATCAAAACACAAGACACCACTAGCCTTAACGTCAGTAAATTATTCTATCGTTGATCTGTAGTTTAGCCTAGCTGAGAGCATAAGCTATGGAATGATAGCCTTATAACTCCATATAAACACAGTGCTACCTGACAAATATATGGAAGGCCTTCACCTATTAGAAACTGGAGAAACTAGGACAAGAGCTGTGCTCAGTGATATCAGCTATGGATTTGGCATGAAATCTTTATCACCTCCTTTTGAACTATCTCCTTCCTTAACTAGAATTTCAAAGTGATGTTTTTTAATGTGAAGCCGTGCTTGAAGCACAGAAAAGCAGTCTTTGCACTGACTGTGCTCTACCTGCAAAAATCAATAGAGAACAACTATGAAAATAATTCCTCTCTAGGACTGGTAGCTACTGTGAACCCTAGCAGAAACCAATTGGCCCAGACAGGCCTCTTACATCCAGATATTACCTTCAGAGGAAGAGGGACTGCAGGCTCGGGTCACAGACATTTAAGCAATGTCTTCATTGCCATAATAATTATTAATATCCACCTGCTATACTGCTATGAAATTCATCTGGAGACTAGGCCTCCTCTCTTCAGGCTGGAGAGGAGAAGGCTGAGGGAGGTGTGATCGAGATCTTCATGAAGACGGTGGATAAGGTGCATGTGACGAAGGTGAAATTGCTAATCACCAGTTCTGCAATAGCAGAATGAGAGGAAACCTATTGAAACTATTAGAAAATGGGTTTAAAAGAGGTAAAATATTTCTTTGCACAGCAGGTAGTAAACTTTGGGAATTTGCTGCCATAGGAGACAGTGGAGGCAGGCAGTGGCAGCAGGTTCGAAAAGGGGTTAGACAAATTCACAGGAAACAACTCCATAAGCAGCTTCTGAAGTGAACAGACAGGGACATGCCCCCAGACATCCTTTATGCAACAGCTGTGGTTGTTGGGAAGTGTAAGGGGAAAGCACCACAGAACGTGGCTGGGCTTGCAGCCCTTTCTCCAAACAGCATCTCCTGTTCCGTTGGAGACAGACTGTGGACACAGACCATGCTCTGACTCTGTAGGGCATTTCTCATGTTATGTCATCAGGACTGAATAGGAGATTCTTCAGTCAGTGAATCTTCCTTCCTCTCAATTTAAACCACAAGTCTTAGACGTATAGGAAAAGTGTGATATCCATCAGCCAGCTTTCCCTCCTACGCTACCCTCAAAAGAGGATGCACTCATGCTTAATCTTAAACACCACAAGGAATTCTGTTGATTTGTGAGACCAGTCTCACAGGCTTGATGTTTAGCACATGTGCACCTGAAGTACCTGGCATTCAATTCTTCTGAGAAACAGAGAGAACCTAGGAATTCACATTAGAAAGATAACAGATAAAAACACAATGAATGAACAAACCAAAATATCATTAATTGCTTCCTATTACAAGTAGTCCATCACTTCCCTTAATTGATGTCTCTCTCCTTTTTTTCCATCTTTTATCTTCGCTTGTTAGTGAAGTAAAAGCTTGCCTTTATGTTTCTGTCCTCTCTCTCCTTTTCTTTCTGACATTTCATTCATCCCTTCCCTACTCATACCAGCATAGTTACAGGGCTAAGGGGATTAAGACCTGAAATGGAACATGTAGTGCTTTGGAGAACTTCCACAGGGTCTCTGGATCTCAATCAATGAAGAAAGTACATAGAAATGTTTACTATTCTAAAGATGCTCATTGCGGTGCTTGCAATGTGCTTTTGAGGTGCTTGCATGGAAATGCTATGTAAGCTCCACATACTATTACTGAAGTCCAGAACACACAGAGGATAAAGATGGGTTGCCAAGCTCAGCAGGAACATGGTGGTTATTTGTTGTCACCTTTTGCTTGCCCTTTCTAGGTTTTAAAGTTACTGATATTTAATTCAGACTACTAGGGGCTGAAACGTCTTTCAAACATGCGACATAGGATATGGGCATGGATCCACCCAGAATCCTGCCTCTGAAAGAGAGTGAGCACCAAATGCTTTAAAGAATAGTGAAAGAAACCCCAATTGCTCACAGTGTATACACCAGAAAGAGTTTCCACTTAAACCCCTAAATTAGAGGTAGTATATGGTAAGGTTTGCATCCCTTGTGGAGAAACGTGATCATATTTTTTGTATAAATGTCCGATCCTTTTTTTGACATATAGGAACAAAAAGATGAAGAGAAAGTAATGATTTCTCACATTGTCTAGCTAAGATCTGCTGACTGATAAAATAAGCAGGAAGGTGGAAGGAGAAGACATGCATGCCTGCTGTTAAAGAAAAGCCTATTTGCACATAATGCTCTGGAGAAATTATTGAACATTTCATCCACACAAAATACAAGCCCTGTCACTCTGCCAGGGTCAGTGAGACCTGGGCTGATCTATTGAGTCAGTTCTAGTTATGCAAGTTAAACGGTTTAGTGGTTGCTTTAATTAGGAACCCCATTTTGTTTACAAACTCTCAAAAAATGGTAGCAAAGAATGTTCCATGCCCATGTTTACCAGACCCAGTCCTTGTCCTAACCCTCACTCCTCCAAAAAGGGTTTCTTTGGCTCCTTCTATCCATGCCTGGCAAGCTGCCAGAAACACATTCCAGCGTGTAATAAGCATAGGTATTGCAGCATAAAAGTGAGCTGTAGCACAAAGCATCGCTTCTGTGAGAATCCCGTGTAGTATAAGGACAAGGAAGGCTAAGAAATTATTGGCACTGTAAAGAAAACAACAGGAATTTAAATTAAAGAACAATAAAAAAAAATATTCACATTTTCCTACATCTGTTAACAACGTCACTGCAAATGTTTTCATTGTGACATCAATCGTCCTTCACATAATACTCCTTTCTCATTCTTATCTCACAAACATATCCGCACCTTCTTCCATGCTGCTCTTTCTAGCAGATAGGAATGACCTTCCACAGTCTATTTGTCCAGTTTCACCCTTACCTGACACAAACCCTGGCGAAAGGAACTTTTTTACAACATTGCTTCATTAAAGTTCTGTGTATACTCAGGACAGAAACTCATCGAACAACCCAAACACTAGGATGGCCAAGCCTAATCCTATTCCCATACCACCCTCATCCCCACTGCTTGACTCCTTTCTCCCGAGGCTGTTTCTTCTGCCATTTGTACCACTGTACACTGGCAATAACTTAATTAAAGCCAGTGGGCCCAGACCCCTGCTGCTGTGAGTAGATATAATAACCCTCAGTAGGGACTTGTTGATTTTCTCCAGCTTTGCCTGTCAAGTTCATCATTTATGAGCGATGCATGCATTCAGTGGGGCTGGGATCATCTTCCACACATCCCGTGACTCACGTAACACATTTGTAAGTGCTGTCATCAGCAAACAGCAGTAAAAAGTAGCATCTCTCACACTAGACGTAGGTATACAGAGCTTCAATTCAATACAATTGAATTTTGCTGCTTTGAAATAGAAGGCAAGGCCACGACCGTTCCTGTTATAGGAAACAGGAAAGGGGGAAGGGTCACATCTAGAACAGGCAAGAGGAGCCCTGAAGATTTTGGCTAGCCATTCTGCTTCTGCAAGGGGTCCTCTTTGCTGCCACTGCCCTGTGGACGTGAAACCCTCGCTTGGGTAGAGGAGCAGCAACTGCTTCCAGTTTGGTCTTCTACAGGTCCGGTACAAGCAAAGAAAACATTGCATATATGGTCACTCTTCTGCCTCAGCAGTTGCCTGCCTTGTCTTTACCTAGAGCTTGCTCTAGCTATACAGCTTTTTCCAAAGTATATAAAGGAGATGGCTTTGACTTTCTAGTTATTTGAACAAAACCTGTAGAGAAACAGGGGGTTTTGATGGAAATTGGTTTTACTAACTCAGATACAGCTAAGCGCCCTCTCCCCAGAACCCATACTTCTCAGAAACTTTCAGGAAAATGGTAGACAAGAGGAAAACATCTGAGTTTTCACTTTGAAGAGATCCCAGTGAATCTCTCAAGATAATCTGAGGTGGACCAGAAGGTTTCCATATTCACATTGGAAAGCTGTCTTGCTAAAATAGGTCTTTGAAGAGTTGCAATGAAAGCAACTTTGTGACCTGACTGAGTGCTCTGCCAAGGGAGGCAACTGAACTTAGCATTATGCCAGGTGACTGTGATGAAGTGACCAGCCAAAAAGCAGTTTTGACCAATTAATACCATGGTCAGCCATGTAATTTTCTGGTTTGTAAACATGCCTAATGAATCAGGAGAATGACCCTCCAAGATGTACTGAAATCCAAAGGAAAATACGACGAAATTTGGGCTGCAGCAGGACCAGACATCCTGTTCAGAGAAGTTGTTCTTCTGTGCAGCTTCCTTTCCCCACTTCCTCTTGGCTCCTAGTCCTGTCCTCAGGTCATTAGACCACATCATTTCCCTGTTGTTAGCAGGTTATAAATACTGAGACAGATAGGTACTGACATGATACTGATAGCAGTTTGATAGCAACAGATCTGCATTATCTGCTGTATCACTTGCCTAAAAGCTAACAGAGATTTACTGGGTCCCCCTTGCTGCTAAGTACCAGTTGCAAATTTACACTTCCCTTCCTGTGAGCCTAAAAGGTTTTTCCCATGTTAATATTCACTCAGCCTTGTGATTTTTCCTACATGGCTGAAGCATAACACTGCACAGAGCACATGAAGATCTGGTCACCCACAAAAAGTATTATTTGATCAGTTTTTTTAAAAAAATACATTTTAAAAACCTGGATGAATGAGGCAGCATGTTTTATCACTGGCTAATATTGGATTCTTAAATCAAACCACTGCCAATCAATAGTGAAGTACCTAACTCTTAGCTTTATTGATTATGTCTACACAGACTTAATTCACAGGTTAACCATGCTGGCTCCCCAGGTCTCCTCTTTGCTGAACCCGGACATAGCTTGCACAGGGTGGAGAGTATCTTCCTATCACACTCTTGTTCTTTAAGCCGATTAATCCAATCTAAATCCATGTTGGCAAGTGCTAGACAGTTTGGTGGTGGTGTAGCCAGGGAGAAAAAAGTTTCTCAGTCTGAGCCGGGTTTTCAGCACATACCACAAAGAAACATGCTCTCATTTCTGTCACATAAAAAAAGCACCAACGAACTGATGCTGTCAGGTGTTCTCAGATCTCCTTGTAAATTCGCCTGAATTTTTTTTTTTCCCCTCAAAACAGAAATTATTCTTTTTTAAATTGAAAACAATAACAGCATCAACAAACCTCCCATCAATAAACCATGAATTTTAGGGAAATCTCTGTGTGTGATGAAGAGAAAAATGTCAATGCAGGAACAGATTTCAGAGGACACGGTTTGAACATAGCCTCTTAATTTGCAGGAGGAGTCCAATCAGCAAGATGTCATCCAGCTGACTGAAGAAGTGAAGGTATAATCTGTGTGTTAAAATCAGGCTCTGGGAAAACTCTTTTCGGTACCTTCTTCTCTGACAACATGATCTGTAATAGCCAGTAGGGATTTTGTCATCAGCTTGGGGTAGTGAGAGCAGATTTCTGCTGTGCAGAAGTCTGCGGGAGTGAAGGAGGAGGAAGAGGATGGGAACAGCCATCCAGCAGTACATCAGTGTACCTTCTCACAGCTGTGGCAACCAAGGCAAAGAGGGGAAAGATGAATAAAAATTTCTCCCCGGCTCAGGTCTTAGCCTGCACTTGTAAGGGGCTTGGGGGGGGCGGGGGGCTGCTTCTCTTAGTGTACTGTACAGCTTTCTGGAGTAGGTTTGCTGGGTGATCAGCTGAGGAGAAGGGAAAGAGTATGAATTTGCAGCCTTACAGACCGTACTCATTGCTTATATGCACTGACTGTGTTGGTTTTACTGCCCCTATCAGATTTCCGAGACCATGGGTATGACATTAGTTTCTACCGTATGCAGAATTACCCCAGCACCTACATTTTCACTTTGTGTAAGCAGCATTCAGCACCACAGTGCTGCACAACTTAAAAGCCACGGCAAAGAATGTGGCAGTTGACCAACACTACAGCTAAAGACACTAGGATCCTGGCTTAACTCCGAATGAGGGTGACCATAAAAAAAATCATTGAAAATCTCAGAAATCTCACAGCCTGGCTATGTTGAAAGCCACCAATTACCTGAGCCAGTAGCACAAGGTCAGTTCGCAGGCCCATCCTGTACCCACAGTGAGCCTCTTTTCACACACCGTGTAATCCTTTCGCAAACCTTGGTTCAGGCATTTCTCCAATGCTGTCAGGGAGAGAAGAGTCCTGTCTGCTGACTCTCCATACATCACATTACACCTCCCACCCCCCAGATCTCCCACCTGAGGTATAGGTAAGAATACCTATTAGGTATTCTTAGCTTCTGTATCCAATAATATCTTATTCGAGGTTGGCATATTGAGCTGTTGTATGAACACTATTCATCCCTTCCAGGCGATGACCTAAATGATTTTTAAGATATCAAGTAAATTATAGGTTTCATTTCAGAAACTGCCCAAATTTAAAAATAGATGTTGAAAACCATCTGCAGAATCGTGAGCCTTGTTGTTGCTGTCACACGCTCTATAGATTAAACTACTTATCTTTTTTCCTGGAGGTGGGGCAAGGCCTCTATTCCCAGAAGGCATTTCCCTCCTAAGGGTAAGTTGTTTCCTTAGATGTTACACTTAACGAGTGGAAGAAAGCGGACAGAAAGCTGTACAGGCCAGGGACTGGCAGTCCTGTGAAGAATGGGGAGAGCTCATTGTGTGAAGTAATAGCTGTGGCTCCCCAAGGAGGAGAAAGATGGAGGGGAAAAGAAGGGAGGGCGAGCGAAGCCCAAGTCAGATTAAGATCTCTTTCCCTCTTTCTTCTTGTTGGCTGCGGCTGGGTCTCACCCACTCTCCGCCTTGAAACTGTCAGCAAGCCAATGCCTGGCACAACGGCCAAGTAATTACTGATGACATGTGAGCGGTATTTTTTTCCAGATTGGCTTTCCTGCCTTTCTGCAAGAAAAATAAACGAAAAGCTGTACCCCAACAAACATGACAGGAAAAATAACAATACTTGTATGGGACTGATACTGGAAACATGCTGCTCCTCCAGCTGCAGACTGGAGAGAACTACTACCACCCTCGCCCTCCCTCGTCTCAGCAAGGAAGGGAAAGATTGAAGGCAGGATGGGAGAAAGGCTCTTTCCAATGGTCGGCACATCTCTTTTAGTCAAAGCTCAATGTCACACCAAGGACAGGGAGAAAGCAGCAATATAGAAGTCACTGGGCATGGCAGTAACTGAGACAGACACAGCACAGCTTGTAGTCGATTTACTGGAAAGTAAAAGAATGGTGTTGTTCAGTCCTCTCCTCTCCTTTTTACCTGAGTTATATGACTCGTCCTGTCATCTGTTAAAGACTAATAAACTCATGCCTGACCTGTCACGCAAGTGGTTCTCCCCAAATGATGATTTCTACAAGTCTTCCTCAACTATCAGGCTCTTCATTTTAAGAGGGGAAGATCACATTCTAAAATTCCACCCCATATTACAGAACTGGCCTTCATGATTTGTACAGCTCTATCTTGCAAATGTTATCTATTGCTGGCCTATTCAATACGCTGTCTTATTCCATCTCATAAAATTGAAAGCAGAGATCCCACTACCTGAAGAGAAATCTATGTGCATAAACAAGATCTCATTTCTACCCAGAAAAGCGCCTTTTCTTTATTTTCACATAAAACTTTTATTCTGTAATTCTCAGCGGGAGCTATAGAGAACAAATTTCTAACCTTCATCTGCTGCAGTCTGTGAGATGTTTATAATCTCTCTCTCTGTGGACAACACAAACAGAAGTATACCCGTTAGATGGATGAATGGATATGATTCATTTGGAGGTCTCATGGTCTTTTTTTGCACTATAAGGACATTGTTTCTCTTCCCTTCATACCTACAGATGATAGATTCAGTAGGGCAGTCCTGGAAAAGACTGGTTTGATTATATAGTTAGGCTTCCTGGGATATATGCTTATTAGAACACCATTCAATTAATGATTAGGAGATAGAAAATCCAAACAGTAAGTCATTGTTAGGTCAATGGATGAGCAAAGGAGTTGGGATATGATTTGCCACAGGTAGATTAATTAATTAATGAGAGATAAAGAAAAAAACCCTCATTTTAAAACTACAAAAACTCAGAATGTGAAAAAATAAATGGTTCATTCATACTACAAACAGTTACACTGATTGCTACTGTTAATGCTAATTCTGCAAAACTTTCTATTCTAAATCCCTGTTTCCATATGCTTCTCACTAGAAAGCATTACCATTTTCAGGGTAGTTTTTTCATTCTGTTCAAAAATGAACTTCTTCATTTACATTTTTGCTAAGTTCTTATGAAATCACTTCAACTATATTAGAGTCATGCAAGAATAAAAAGTCCCATTAAAAGACAAAAATCTGTCTATCTAGGCCTATGAGGTTAATTCAAAATATCCTGCATTTGAAAGCCTCAAATCTGGGGCTTAGTCCTCCAAAAAAGACCAACCAGCCAAAGTGACTATGAGAATCAGTGGGACATCTCCTCTCAAAAAAGGCCTGGTAAAACTTTGTAAATAGTTTCTATTTCCTTGAAAAACTGATGCAAAATCTGGGCTTGCTCCTACAGAAGCAAGTTATCAAAATAACATGCTTTAAGATGATTTAAACTAACCTATTGTCCTTAACACCACAATAGAGCAGAACACACACAGCTACTGTTCCTCAGCTGAAGGATAATAACTTCCTGCTAAGGGATGGTGACTCCTTTAAATGCGTTAACTCATTCACTTTCAATCACGTACCCGTATCTGTGAGCAACTTGCCAGAAGGTGTTATCTGGGGAGCACTGGTATTTATCTAGCTCTGCTCCCCTGAAATCTTACCCCCATCTTTCTCCTGGTTCAAGACTCATGCTCCTGGCGGATGGGACTGCTCTCCCCATTTACTGGGACGATCGTCACTGCCCAAACAGCTAAGCCACCTCTGAAGCAGTTTCTGAACCACTACAGTTTGCCCACAAATTGTTCAGTGACAAAACATAAACCAGAACTCAGTATATGACCATTAATAGACATAAACAATACATGGCCTTGTAGCAGAACAGGGTTAATATGGCCAACAAGGCCAGTTCTGTGAGAAAAGCATTGCAGTGTCTTCAACCAGACATTGTACCCATAAAAATACTTCGCCTTCCTTTTTTTTTCTTTTTAAAATATATTCCACATGTAACTTCATACAACATTATGAAAACATGAACAGAAATTTAAGAAAGGAAATTGCAGAAGCAAACCTTTATGTAATACATATCTATATTGCCCATGAGCAAGTTTGAACCTTCTTCCTCCCATCCTTGTTTCTGAGTGCTTTGACACACACAAATCTGCCTATGAAGGAAAGAAGTCATGGTGGTAAAGTTCTTAAAAAATTGAATTACCCTTTAGAATATTTGGACAGGTCCAAAATTGGAAAGTGCATTTATAACATACTGACAGCAGATCAGTCAAAATCTGCCCCACACCTACTTACAAAAACCCCTGAATTTTACCCATTTACATTTCCCTCTCTTCTGCTCCAATGCAGAATGCTCTTCTTCTCCGTGATCCAATGCGCTGGGCTTGTTTCTTGTCAGGTCATCCAACAAGCCCAGTTCCTCACGTTGGGAAAGAAGCTACCTGGGCACTTTGGAAGAAACAGGAATTGTAGATATGGTGATGTGTGCAGAGCCAGGGGTATGCACTTGTTGCAGTATGTGATATATAAGCCTTTCATCTTTAGTTCAACCTCTAGAACTCATACTTGAAATATCCAGCGTAATCCCTAATGTGTCAACCAAGTAGCAGTAACTATCATCCCTCCTAAGTGCATCTGTTCTGGTAAGTGGACAGTATCTAGGGTGTTGGGTTTTTTTTACACTGCTCGCCCAACACTGTTCAGGAACAGTTCCACTGGCCCACATGATGCTATATAAGCAGAGTTTGGCTTATGATACTTCAACTCTGCAAATAGCCGGTGCTTTTCTAAATGGATGGTTTCTTTTTTGGCATGCTTCTTGTTTCTCACTGCCATTTCTTGCAAGAAAGAAAAGGTGAATAGGAGACATAAAGAGGAATTTGCCCTTAGTACATTAAATCCCAGTATCTCTGCTCCAGCCACAGCATGCTTTTTGCACAGTCCCATTGAGTGTAGAGGTACTGGGATGCAGGGACTGTATCTCCAATATAATGATCAGCTGTAGAAGATTTCTGTATGGTAACATGAAAGAATCAAAAGGGGATAAATAAATAAATAAACTGAGGAGCGTGTATGGCAGGCTCTGCATTCTCAAAGTTATGTTTGCTCCATCATCTTCTATTTTACTCACGTCAGAAGCTTCCCAAAGTCTTTACTCTACAAGGATCATGTCCTCTTCCATGAGCCATATTCACTTGCACTGCAGCAAACTTTTAACTCATAAGATTATATGCAGGCTAGGTTCACACAAGATA